>NW_019154088.1:29000873-29066814 GCF_002288905.1 Enhydra lutris kenyoni | reverse complement strand
ACAGACCTGTACCCCTGGGGATAAAAAGATATTATATGTTTATAAAAAATAAAATTAAAAAAAAAAAGAATTTTCTTTACTAACTTTTGGGAATTCATTAATTAATTCAATTATACAATACTTGATTTCCTCTTATGTGCTTCATATAACTTCTACAGATTTTAAATTGTGTATAGTAGGCAAACAGGAACTAGGAAATAAATGAAGGACTGAATAGAAAACATTATTTCCTAACTTTCAAGAAACAGGCAAATAAGTGAAAGTACTTCTATTCCCATGCCCTAAGCGCTACTACACTACACTTCTGTTCTCCCCCACCAGGTTCTGACCACACATAAAGCACCTTTTTGAGAGTTAGAAAAACACATTTTTTCTACAAGGAAAAAACATTTATATTAGTATATTTCCTTATTTGTCAATAGCAAAAGTTATAGAAAAAGAATTGTTACTCAAATTGGATTTTGTTACAACAAATGGATAAGTATTATTAAATATTAATTATTAATATAATTACATGTGAATCATGTCTTAGCAAAAGTACTTGTAGATTTAAACTGGGAGCCCAGCAAATATTCTGATGGAATAACGGTAGATCATATTAACTACAAAATGAGATTAACCATAAGGCAACTATTTAAAAATGCAAATATATGCCCCTTAAGCATTACATCTGTCAGAAAAGAATCTCCTGGATTCAATGATTGTAAAGAAAACATGCAAAATTGAAAAACAATGAAGATGTGAATTAAAACCCATTCGATACAGTGCTTTTGTATAACGTATAACCCAAACAACTGTGTGATGCAGGCCTGTCCCCGTAATATGACCCATTTCTCAGTGATTTGCACATACAATCCCTTCTGTTGGAATGTTATGGCCACCTTTATAATTATGACAAACCTATTCATTTTGTGGCAGACAAGTCAAATTGAACCTATCTACTGGAATATTCTGGAACTTTATTCTTCTGATTTGTTGAGCCTTCTCTGTGTACTCACAACAGATGGTTCCTTTTGTATTGCAAGGGCTTTTTTGTATTATCAAGGGCTTTTCTTTTGGTATTTATAATTTTTTATTTTTTTATTAACATATAATGTATTATTAGCCCCAGGGATACAGGTCTGTGAATCACCAGGTTTACACACTTCACAGCACTCACATAGCACGTACCTTCTCCAATGTCCATAACCCCACCATCTTCTCCCTACCTCCCTCCCCCGGCAACCCTCAGTTTGTTTTGTGAGATTAAGAGTCTCTTATGGGGTCTCCTGGGTGGCTCAGCGGATTAAAGCCTCTGCCTTCGGCTCGGGTCATAGTCCCAGGGTCCTGGGATCGAGCCCCACATCAGGCTCTCTGCTCAGCAGGGAGCCTGCTTCCCCTCTCTCTCTACCTGCCTCTCTCTGCCTACTTGTGATCTGTGTCTGTCAAATAAATAAATAAAATCTTTTTTTTTAAAAAAAGAGTCTCTTAAGGTTTATCAAGTTGTTTTATGATACAGTTAGTAGTATGCTAGTAAACAAGCTCCTTGGAGAGTGTGGGGGATTTCTGATTAGTAGCATTTGTTGATTTCCATTGTTTTAAATACTCTCACCTTGGCCAATTTGAAGCTATCACTGGTTTTAACAACTGACCGGCAAGAATTCCTAGATGGTCAACAGTTGGCTCTCATGAGCATTTATCAGCTAGCTCCAGCACATCAATGGATATCATTGTTTTGTGTATCAGTCTCCTCTACTAGATGGTGAATTTCTCAAAGCCAGGAATCCTGTATCATGTATCTTTGTATCCCTACAAGTTACCACAGTGCTTTGTACAATATAGGTGCTTAGTAAATATTTTGAGATACTAGCTTAAAATTGTTTTGTATGTGGAATTCCCATTTTCTATTCCACAATTCAAACAATTCACTTTGAGTTCACTAATGCAGACAATATGCTATGGGGTAGAAAAAAGAAATAAATCCATATGTCCTGTTTTTGTAAACAAAAAGCTTGAGCCTCAGAGAGGGGAAAGGATTTTAGAGTACAAATAAAATGTTAAGACACTGTATGTGGTTACATTTCATAAACATTTATGTGTTCTAATTATTGGGTAAGGTTGTTAATTGTTGTCCAAATTTTCTGTATCCTCAACTTTTTTTTTCCTACTTGACCTATCAATTATTGGTAGAAGTATAGTAAAGTCTGTCATAGAAAACGGATTTGCCAATTTTTCCTGAAGGTGTTATCATGGTTTTTTTTGATTTTTTAAAAAATATTTTATTTATCTACTTGACAGAGATCACAAGTAGGCAGAGAGGCAGGCAGAGAGGGGGTGCTGGATAGCAGGCTCCCCGTTGAGCAAAGAGCCCGATGTGCAGCTCCATCCCAGGACCCTGAGATCATGACCTGAGTCGAAGGCAGAGGCTTAACCCACTGAGCCACCCAAGTGCCCCTGTTACCATGTTTTAAAAAACACCTTTTCAACTGTATAATGTACCTACAGAAAAGTGCACTTATTGTTGATATCAAGTCATAGTGTTCAGACTAATGAATTACGACAAAGTGAACACAACCAGGTTAAGAACCCCAGAAATCCCCTTTATGCCACTTTCAGTCACTAACCCCATCTTCCTTCCCAAAGGTAACCTCTGTCCAAACTCCTAACATCACAAGTTAGTTCTGTCCATTTCTGAGATTTATAGATGTAGAATCATACAGTGTATACTGTTTAATATACTTGGATTTTTAAATCAACATTATGTTTGCAAAACTCATTAACGCTGTTTATTTTGTTAATTTTCATCATGGTATAATGTTTTCTTATATGACTATATCATAATTTATTTATTTGTTCTACTGTTAAAGAACATTTAGGTTGTTTCTAGTTTGAGACAATTAAGAAAAATGTTTGTCTTTTGGAACACATTTCTAAACATTTCTGTTTAGAAAGTGAGTTTGAAATTGCTGGCCATATTGTACAAAAATGTTTAACTTTAGTAGATAATACCAAGCAGTTGCCCTAAGTGGTTACACCAATTTACAATCCTACCCACAGTGTAATGAGAGTTTCCATTGTTTTACACCTGCAGAGAGACTTGATATTTTCAATCTTTTTAGTTTTAGTTATTCTAGTGTTATGTAGTATTCTCTCATTGTGTTTTTTTTTAATTAAACTTTTTCTTTTGAGGCCATTGCAGATTTGCAAGCCATTCTAAGAAATTATATAGAATGATCCTATGTACCCTTTGCCTGGTTTCCCTCAATGGTAGAATATTCTAAAACTATAATACCATATCAGGGTATTATCACTCATACAGTCAAGATAAGAAATGTTCCTGTTACTACAAGGGACTTCCTATCACTACTAATTTTCTCCATTAATAGCCACAAGTAATTTCTTCCTATCTCACCCCTCTTTTTAACCTCTCATAACCATTAATCTGTTCTCTGTTTCTATAAATTGTCATTTCAAGAATGCTATATAAATGGAATCATACAGTTAATAATCCTTTAGGTTGGCTTTTTCCCCCTAGCATAATTATCTGGAGACTCATCTGGAGATTGTTCCAGGTATCAATTAATTTTTTTAATGAAGAATATTTCATAGTACAAATGTACCGCGGTTTGTTTAGTCATTCACCCATTGAAGGACATCTGAGTTTCCAATTCTTTTTTTTTTTTTTTTAAAGATTTTATTTATTTATTTGACAGACAGAGATCACAAGTAGGCAGAGAGGCAGGCAGAGAGAGAGGAAGGGAAGCAGGCTCCCTGCTGAGCAGAGAGCCCGATGCGGGACTCGATCCCAGGACCCTGAGATCATGACCTGAGCCGAAGGCAGCGGCTTAACCCACTGAGCCACCCAGGCGCCCTGAGTTTCCAATTCTTGGCTGTTATAAATAAAGCTGCTGTAAATATTCATGCATAAGTTTTTGTGTGAATATAAGTTTTTATTTCTCTAAATGCCCAGGAATACTATTGTTGAGTCACATGGTAGTTGCATGTTTAATTTTTTAAGAAATCAAATTGTTTTCTAGAGTGACTATACCATTTTACATTTCCAGTAATAATGTATGAGTGACTCAATTTCTTCCCTTCCTTGCCAGCATTTCTTGTCATTCTTTGAAAGTCATTCTGATTGGTGTGTAGTGCTATATCATTGCAATATTTAATTTACATCTCCTTAATGGTTAATAATGTTGAATATCTTTTTGTGCGCTTATTTGTCATCTGTTTATTCTCTTTGGTGAAATATCTCCTCAAATCTTGCCCGTTTTCTAATTGGTTTGTTTGTTTTTTATGGTTGAGTTTTGAGAGTTCTTTATATATACTAGTATTTTGTTGGATATCTATTTTGCAAATACCTTTCCCCGATCTGTAGCTTATCTTTTTGTCCTTTAACATGATCTTTTGCGAACAAAAAATGTTTAATTTGATGGAGTTCAAATTTTTCAATTCTTCCATCTACAGATTGAACATTGGGCATCAAGTTTAAGAACTCTTGGCTAGTCCTAGACCCCAAAGATTTTCTTCTATTTATTTTTGTAAAAGTTTTATAGTTTTACACTTTACATTTAAGTCAGTCATCGATTATGAGTTAATTTTTGTATAAGGTATAATATTAGGTTGAAGTTCCTTTTTTTTTTTTTTTAATCCAAGGATCTTCAGTTGCTTCAGCTCTGCTTGTTAAAAACGTTTCCTTTTCTCCATTGAATTGCTTTTTCACCTTTGTCAAAAATCAGTCAGACAAATAGGGATCTATTTCTAGATTCTACATTCTATTCTATTGATCTATGAGTCTATCTCTGCTAGTATCATATAGTTTTTTTTTAAATCCTGAGTTATTCAATTTTTCTAAATATTTTTAAAAAATTTTAACTTTAGCATAGTTAACATGCAGTGTTATATTAGTTTCAAGTGTACAATATAGTAATTAATTAGTTCTATACATTACTCAGTGCTCATCATGCTAAGTGTACTTTTAATCCTCTTTTCCTCTTTCACAAATGCCCTACCCACCTCCCCTCTGGCAACCATCAGTTTGTTCTGTATAGTTGAGAGCCTGCTTCTTGGTTTGTCTCTGTTTTTTTTGTTCATTTGTCTTACTTCTTAAATTCCACATATGAGTGAAGTCACATGGTTGTCTTTCTCTGAGTGACTTATTTCACTTAGCACTATACTCTCTAGCTCCATCCATATTGTTAGATATGGCAAGATTTCATTCATTCTTATGGCTGAGTAAAATTCTGTTGCATACCCATCTTCTTTACTTATCTATGGATGGATATTTGCATTGTTTCCATAACTTGTGACAATAATTTATAAATAATGCTGCAGTTACCGTAGGGGTGCCTATATCTTTGCAAAGCGTTTTCATATTCTTTCGGTAAATACCCAGTAGTGGAATTATGGGATCACATAATAATTTTATTTTTAATTTTTTGAGGAAACTCCATACTGTTTTTTGCAGTGGCTGCACCAGTTTGTATTCCCACCAACAGTGCATGAGGGTTCCTCTTTCTCTGCATCCTCACCAACACCTATTGTTTCTTGTGTTTTTTATTTTAGCCATTCTGACAAGTGTGAGGTGATATTGCATTGTGGTTTTGATTTGAGTTTTCCTGATGATGAGTGATGTTGAGCATCTTTTCATGTGTCTGTTGGCTATCTGTACAATATCATACATAATAAATCTTGAAATTGGGTAGATTGATTCATCCTACAATATTCTTAGTTTTCATAATTATTTCAGGTATTCTAGTTCCTTTGCCTTTCCATATGTTTTTAGAATAATTTTGTAAATAAAAAAATGTAGAGATTTTGGTAGCAATTATGTTAAACCTTTATATGAATTTGGAAAGAATTGATGTCTTTACTATGTAGAGTCTCCTAATCAATGAAAATGCTATATCTCTTCATTTACTTAGATTTCTATAGTCTTTGGTTTCTATCATCAGTGTTGTGTAACTTTTAGGATATAAACCATCTACTTTCTTTTTTTAAAGATTTTATTGATTTATTTGACAGAGAGAGCAAGAGAACACAAGCAGGGGGAGCAGCAGATGGAGAGAGAAAAGGGGGCTCCTTGTTCATGTGAGGATGTGGAGCTCAGTCCCAGGACCCTGGGATCATGACCTGAACTGAAGGCAGATGCTTAACAACTGAGCCACCCAGGTGCCCCAAGAGCATACATTTTTGCCTTATTCCCAATCATAGGCAAAAAACACTCAGTTTTTCAGTCTTTCTCTGTCAAGTATAATATCTGGAGGGTATTTATAGATAATCCTTATCAGGTTGAAGAAGTACCTAGACCAGTATCTAGGGTACAAAGATAAATTGCATAATCTCCATTCTCAAAAAGCTCAGAGTTTAATAGAGGAGACAAATGCAAACAGATAATGCAAACAGATAACAAATACAATGATGAAAATATGTATAAGGAATTACAGAAACTCAACGAATGGGGAAATAATAAGATTTATACTAGCGTGAAGGTGAGCATGCAGGACAGGAAAGCTGTGAAAGGTCCTGTGCCTGAATTAAGTCTTTTCCCTCTCAACATTTTGTTATGGAAATTTTTCAAATCCACAGCTAAGTTGAAAGAATTTTAGAGTTCCCACCTCAAGAACCTAAAAAAAGTAAAGTAAACCCAAAGTAATCAGAAAGAAGGAAATATTAAAGATAAGAGCAGAAATCAGTAACATTTAAAATAGAAACATAGACTATGTCAATGGAACAAAGACCTGGTTCTTTGGAAGGATCAGTGAAAGTGACAAATCTCCAGCAAGACTGACAAAGGAGAGAAAGAAGACATAAATTACCAATATGTGGAATGCTATAGGATATCATTACATATTCTGCAGACACCGAAAGAATAATAAGTCTTACTATGTACAGCTCTGCACACATAAATTTGACAACTTAGATAAAATGGAACACTGCATTGGAAAACACAATCCAATCTACTACAACTTACCTAATATGAATTATGTAATTTAAACAGACCTATAACTATTAAAGAGATTAAATTACTAATTTAATCTCCAGGCCCATATGGTTTCACTGGAGAATTCTGTGAAATGCTTAATGAATTAACACCAATTCCACATGAAATCTTCCAGCAATTAGAAAGGGAGGAAACAATTCCCAGTTTAGTTAATGGAAAGTATTACCATGATATCAAAACTAGAGAGAAACAGTCCAAAGAAAGCGAAAACCTTAGACCAATAGCTCTCAGGAATATAGACATAAAAATCCTTACCGTAATATTAGCAAATACAATCTAGCAATATATAAAAAGGATTATACACAATGACCAAGTACAGTTAATCTCACTGAGATTATAACGTGTATTTTTCTGAAGACTAAGGTTTAAGGAACTTCTTAGATATTTATATGAGTGCCTTTTTTGGAGTCTAATGTCAGATTTCTTGTCCATTTATTTGTATTTTCTGTCATTTGTTTATTGATTGATAGGAGTTCCCTGTATACCCTGGATACAGGGTCTTTACCAGTTAAAAGTGTTGGGAATATTTTCCCCCTTGTGAACCATCATATCCCTCTGTTAATGATTTTGTTTTTAGAAGAGGAGTGTTTAATTTTAGTATAGAATAGTTTGATCATCATTTCCTTTATAGTTAATACTTTTTGTGCCCTATTTAAGATTTTTCCCTGTTATGAAGAAATGCTCCTTTATTATCTTCTAGAAATTGTATTATCTTTCATATTTAACTTGCAATCCCTTGACCTTTGTGCATGATTTGAGATAGATATTATTTCATGTTTTTTTCCAAATTAATATTTAATTGATTCAGTATAATTTACTGAATAGTTTACTTCCACTGCTTTTTAGGGCTTCTTTTGTCCTTATATGTATGGGTCTATTTCTGGATTCTCTACTCTGTTCTATTAGTCTATTAGCCTATCCTTGTAATAATGTCACAAAGTTTTCTCATTTTTTTTTTCTACTCCTTAAAGGTGGTCTCATTCTCCTTAGTCTTTTACATCTCCATGTGAATTTAGGATTATCTTACTGACTTCCACAAAAAACAAAATGTGCTGTCACTTAGCCAGAAATTTCATTTACAGACACTTACAGACTACTTTTTTTTTTTTTAAAGATTTTATTTATTTATTTGAGAGAGAGACAGTGAGAGAGAGCATGAGCGAGGAGAAAGTCAGAGAGAGAAGCAGACTCCCCGCAGAGCCGGGAGCCCGATGCGGGACTCAATCCCGGGACTCCAGGATCATGACCTGAGGCAAAGGCAGTCGTCCAACCAACTGAGCCACCCAGGCGTCCCTTACAGACTACTTTTTAATACAATTTATGAACATGGTCTATCATGATTTTTAATGCTATTATAAATGTATCAGTCACTTAAATTCTTAGTGTCTTACTTTCCTTATTTTTACCCTAGTGTCTTATTTTCCTTATTTACTTTAGATAAAGGAAGTAAAGCTTAAATTAAAGGAAATAATTAGGGAGGTTAGTTTTCTTTAAAAGGTTGCACTTCTGGGCGCCTGGGTGGCTCAGTGGGTTAAGCCTCTGCCTTCGGCTCAGGTCATGATCTCAGGGTCCTGGGATCGAGTCCCACATCGGGCTTTCTGCTCGGCAGGGAGCCTGCTTCCTCCTCTCTCTCTCTCTCTCTCTGCTTGCCTCTCTGCCTACTTGTGATCTCTGTCAAATAAATAAATAAAATCTTAAAAAAAAAAAAAAAAAAAAGAAAGCTGCACTTCTAATACTTGGCAGAGCCAGAATTTAAATCTGATCAATTTGATTTTGGAGCTTACTCTCTCAATCCCCACTTCATAGGATATTATCAGTCACTGCTGATGTCAGAAATACCATTGGACTGTGATGAGGCTCCACAGAGAGTACTACAAAATGCCCGTAATTTTGAGCATATGCAGGATGGCAGGCATAGGAAAAGAAAGGAAAATACAGCCTTGTAAATTTGCCAACAAGTTAAATTCTCAGATTCCTAAGAAAATACCTAAAACGACGGCATTGAGGGTGATTTTTAAAGCCTTATTTTCAAGTCTGAATTAAAAAGAGAAATGAGAGGTGCATGATTCCAGAAGTTCAGTTCTGGTTCTAACACTTAAATGGGCTCTTACCTAGTTAAAAGTCTTGATTGGCATTTTCCTGATTTTATGGGACTCCTAGTGGAGCAGCCACTGACCTTCCAAAATTGAGTCAAGGCAAAGAGACACATGAGTGTCCTCAAATGGGCAAACACTAAATTTGCTTCCCATGTGGAGGCCTTGGGCATAAATGGAGACACTAAGACCAAGGGTAGAGTTCCTAATACTTCTCATCCTAATGGGATAGTGTTTCTAAGGCTTACGGAAGTGCAAACACACTTCTTTTTGTCCTGGTCTATTTGTGGAGCAAATAGACTCTTTTTTTCCCTTCTTTTTCTTCTTTTTTAATGGTAAACAGCCCTTTTTGAAAGACTGTAGGGTTGATATTTTTATCTAGGGCAATACGGTAGCCATGTAGGGGGTGTTGGTTTATGGACAGACTCCAGTTGCTGCAATTTCTGATCTGCTCAGACAAGTGGTTGTGGGGGTCCACAGAAATAAATAGGATCAGAGAGTGAAACCCTATTAGTTCCATAAGAGCCAGGCTGAGCTGAATCTGTTTGCTTTCTTATATCAGGTGTCTGATCAATGAGAGGGACAAGGTCATAGTTGGGGTCAGGTTGAAGAACTGCACATTGGTTGTCTCCTCCAATTCTCCATTTTACTCCCCTGCCAATTATTCAAGGCCTATTAGAGGGTTATCCCTGACAAGGAACATTTTGCTTGAACGTCTAGCTGAGCTTCTTGGAGAACAGGACTGAGACTCTCCTGAGGAAACATGAGGTGACCTACAAACCAAAGAGATGAGATATGTGTTCTCTAATGAGTCTCCCGCGCTCCACACCAGGGGAAAGGTCACTGCACAGCCAGCTGGTGCTATTGCAGTAGGAGTTCTCAAAACCCTATTTGTGACAAAGACACAAGTCCCTCTTGAGATGATGGCAGAAGTGATATCTGGATTAAAAGTAAAATTTCTTTGCAGAAAAGATAAGGATTTCTAGAAGAATGTGTTGGGGTGATATTTTTTCCAATATTTACTTATGTTTCATATCCTAGTATTTCCTCCTTTTTACTACCCCCATTAAAACAGATAAAAGGTTATCTTTACAGCCCCAGAGAAAGAATATAAGAGGTTTTAGGGAGTAGATTAAATAGCTAGGACATAAACATTAGAGAAAAAAAAAAAATGCCCAGGGACTAGAAAAAATGTCCTAGGATCAAAGAGGTGGGAAGGCTCTGAATGGCTTTCTGAGAGTACGTCTGAAGACATAGGACCCTGGGCAGCCTCACCAACAGAGGCTGGTGAAATCCTGAGCAAGAGAATATTATGCACAGTGTCCTCAAGCTCATGTGGCCACTTAATCCTTTCTTTCCTTGCAGCCTGGTATAGAGGTCTGGTATATTGCTGAACAGCTTTTGAGAAGAAGTAGATTGTTTGTACAGTCATGGGGTTAGGGGTTTACAGAATACAGGGGAAGTACCCATATTCATTCTAACCCAGTAGTTAAATAACACACATTTCTTTAAAAAAAAAATTAATTAAGCAAGTTTTCTCTTCACAGCTGAAATGGTAGTAAATATCAGAAGGTTGAAAGTCCTTTCATCTGTGTATAGTCTACGAATGTTTTAAGTCTTTAGCTGGGTTATCAAGTGATTAAATGACCCTGTTTTCCAGAACAAAACATTCTGGAGAAAATATTTCTTTCTGAGCCATTGGCTTCTGTAGAACAAGATAAACAGGTTTTATTGAAAGAGATAAAAAGGTAACTTTTATTTCCAGAAGTAAACAGGTTATTAAAAAAAAATAAGTACATCTGTTATCAAAATGTCTGATTGTATTCTGAACCTCAGTTTTACAAATGTATTCACATTTCCATTTACTTCCCACTAGTTTTTTCACCCTTCTGTGAAACACATTCATTTTTAAAAATTAAAATCTTTTTCTTGAATTCATTTCCCAGCTCACACACACACACGCGCGCGTGTGATATATATATATATATTTTTTTTTCCTTAAAAATACATATGAGACCATTTATTACCATCAAATACTCCCCTAATAAGAATCAGTTGTGGTCTAGCCTGGACAAACGTGGAATGAAAAGTGATCATTTATTAATGATTGAATTCCTGAAAAGAGAGAGGTCCTCAGTGCAAAGCCTCCCTTTATTTTGTCTTTGTTTAACTTACCTAAACTGGAGTTAAGACATCTGAAGTGCAGCTTGGTTGGAAAAACTTGAAGTCAACAGTTGATTTGTTCTCATTTCCTGAGCATCTGGGGTCAGATGGAAGTGAAATTCTGTAGGAAAAGCCCACTTTTCAATCACTTACACTTTACTCCTTGTCCTCATCAAAACACACAAAACTCTTCTCAGGGAAAAGATTCTTGTATAAGGACAAATCTGATGCACCTAAAGTCAAATTAGCTTTTATCTGCGAGTGACAAGGAACTCTGAGACATATCAGTGTAATTTTAGTAAGTAAGATTAGGAAGACTAACAGTTGCCAGGAACGATAAACCAACCATAACAGTACCAGTCGTGCATGTTCACTTCTGGCTTTTGGGGGTTCAAATATCAGAGAACAATGTAGAAGAATGTGCAATGCAATGTATGAGATGTTGTCAGGTATCACATTTTGTCTTGGGGTAAACTTCAGTGCCTTCCCTACTTAGCACCTCTCTCCCTTCAGATAGTCTCGGCTTAGAAGCTGTTTAATAAATGGAGATGTAGTCAGCACAAAGGAAAGGACAAGACTGCAGACACAGTTGAGGGCAGCGCCTTTCCACTGTTTCTCTGTCATCCCGCAAATACTCACAAGGCCTGATCTAGTGATGTAAATAAAGAAAAACTGTGTTACCCATTTTGTTTATCAATTGTTATTTCTTGTGCTTTTTCCTAAATTTGTTTTCTAATTTTTCTAGTTTGTGATAACAACTACTCGAGTTATTTAATAGTCAAAATATAAAACACCACTGGAAAGATAAAAAGATTACTATCCAGATTGACTTCTCATCCCAGCAGTGATGGGTTTTTCATGTCAGTTTTAAAGTGCAGTGATGAAAAAAAAAGCAAAATGGCCCATAACAGATCGACATATTAAACAAGTGTCATAATACTCGGGGACCCTATGAAATTGTTGGGGGTTGTGCCATTTTGACCTACAAAAATGGCTGTTTTATGTGCTTTGATGTAATAACAAAGCACACAGACCTTGTCTAAACTGGCTTGCTGTTGCCCTTCCAGACCCCAAAGGGAAAGCTTCCAGGTATAAACTAAAGAAACCCTCCAACTGCCGAAACCGTGTGATGCCAGAGTATGGTAACAACGGTAATAATGGCAGCTGCTACTCACTGATCATCTACTATGTGCTAAGAACCTTATGTTATTTATCATATTTAATCATTACAAACAAGACACTGGCATATCCATTTTGCCAGTGAAGCTCAAGGAGGGTAAACATTTTGCCAAATTCACACAGCCAGGAGGTCATGGTGTTGGTGGTCTTAATTCTGCCTAATTCCAAAGTGTGCATATCGCATCCCTTCCCACTAATCATAGAAGTTCATTTTCATTTAATTCATTTTCTTTTCTGAAAGACAACCTGTTTCACTATGTGTTCAAGGTGTCAGCTTGGAGTTAAAAATAACGACTTTTTCATTCACTGCCATAAAAACAAAACAAAAAACCCCTACAAACTACAGTTGAAATACATGAGTTCAAAATAAAACAGTTGTAAAACAACTAACCTAACTAAAAAGCAATAGAAAATAAGAACTGTTTAAATTTCTACTTCACTACCTCTAACCTGGGCTAAACTACCCCCTGTAATTCTTCAAATGCAATTTTTCTCTATTTTTTTTTTATTTTTAAAGTACCTTTTAGTACAGACTCTGATGAGCTTTTGTTAAAAACCAAAAACTACCTAAATGTGTCAAAGGTAGCTGGGTGAATGCACCTGTGAGGTTTGCTCTTTTCTTTAGATTCAGTAGCTTACAGAGGCAGCCAGGGGCGTTTCTGTGGGTTCTGCTGCCTGACCCAAGCAAGAGTGATCTGTCAGACAAAGTACATAGCACAATCCCCGTAAAAGTACCTAAGGAGGGAAATACAGAGAGCCTCAGTACATATTTGTTTGTTTGTTTAAATTGAGAGAGAGAAAACAGAGAGAATAGGGCAGAGGGAGAAGGAGAAGAGAGGATTCCAAGCAAGCTCCATGCTCTGCGCGAGTAGACTCAATCCCATGACCCCAAGATCGTGACCTGAGCCAAAATCAAGTCAGTCGTTTAACCAACTGAGCCACCCAGGCGCCCTGAGCCTCAGTACCCATTTCAGTCAAATGTACACACACTTAATTAAGAACAAATTTACCCAGGAATCTTACCAAAAGATTTTAGCCAATTGTTTAAGGAAACATAGGCAGTAAAATGCCCACCATCGTTCATTCCTCTATCATGTTCTGAGAGTTTAACATGACATTTGTTTTTCTAGTGAAATGACAATAAGATTTAATTTAATTTACATCTTTACACCCCGCGTGCTGCCTATCTTATTTAATGTCATCATTCCCATACTTCATCAGTGCTAAAGTGCACTTTCTGCCCTCATTTTCACATCTCTGAAATCGGGATGTATCTCATAATTGATGACATCTTCTAATTATTGTTGGCCCAGGACACAGTTGTAATATAATTTTCATTGCTCATTCATGCATGAACATCTTAATTATTCTTGTTGATATAGCTGGACAATGGCAATCCCCTGACCTTTCGTCAAGAAAAATTTAAAGGATCACTTGAAGGCATATAAATCCTAGGCATTGTCTAAAAGCCTTCCTTTGACACATTCTTGTGAGATCAACAAATGCCAGCATCAAAGCTTATAACTTCAAAGACAGTCTCTGAAACAATAATGAGACCTCTTGTTGCCAGAGAGGATAATACTGTATAGACAGAATGGTTTTTGATAATTTTGAGTAGAAAATGACTTACAAGATTTAGATTCTGAAGGAAGTGTTTTAGGAATGCTTTAGCCAATTTGTTTTATGTTTTCTTTTCAGAAGAGTGAAGTATGACTTAAACATTTTCTATCTAAGATTCAAAATAGCCCTTCTAATTTGTTCAAGATAAAAATTCTAAGGGGAAAGAAAGCATTGTGTCATAGTTTAATAGAGTTTTTGTTTTCTTTTTTAGTAATAGGTACAGTAATGGAGCATTTTACAATCAAGGTTGCTATAGGTCAGTAATAATCTAAGCTAGAGATGATCAGAGGTTTCCACATCTTCACTGCCTTTACCCAGTTAATTGCAAGACCTTGTCACATTTTCTTCTGGAATATAATTTTAAGCTTGCCATTTTCCCCCATTCCCACTTTTTCCCCCTCAATTATAATCCTCGTAATTTCATCCAAGATTGTTACAATAGTCCTTTATAGTTTTCTTTGTCTTTGTCTTTGTCTTTGGCCCTTTGTCTTTGGCTCTTCTCAGGCCAATTCATCCTTCACAACACTGAGTGATCCTCATGAAACACAGCTACCTTCAGATCTCTACTCAGCTTGAAACCCTCAATAGCTCCCTATTTCCCAAAGCCTGGTTAATAAATAAACTAGAAGCATGTCCTCTCCCTACATGCCCATGGCTCATCAACCAAGGTTCTTTTTCCTTTTTAGTTTATATCGTCAATGAGGGCAGGGTTTGTGTCTATTTTGCCAATCACTAAATTCCAAATCCTTAGCATACCACTGACACATATGGTCTCAATACATTTTTGATGAATGAATACATGAGACAATTATGCTTTGTAATCCCTCTAAACATCAAATTCCAGGTAGTGACGATGGCATTTGAAGTTAGCCATCTCTAACCTACAGGACAAAGTCCTACACTCTTTAAAATGGTAATCAAAATCATTAAGTCTGTCCCTGTGATCTTTTACAGTCTCATGTCTTGTCTTTCCATCATGCAATCTTATTCTCCAACCTCATCAAAACATTTGACATTTCATGAATAGTCTCGTCAAAATTTATAACTTCTTCCTCTGTGTTCCTCTCTTACTGCTAACTCAGTATCATTACACTGAGCTAATTGTATATATATGTTTGCCCTTTAGAAAGTGAGTTCTTAAAGGAATTATGCTGTGATCATTCTTTATGCCTTGAATACGTAGTGTCATTTTCATCAGGAAAATGTGCTGAAGTAGAATGTTTATGGGTAACTGTATTATTTTCTTTGAGCTGCCATAACAAATCACCACAAATATGGTGGCTTAAAAGAACAAAATCCATTCTTTCGCATTTCTGGAATCAAGGTGTTGGCAGAGCCATACTCTTCAAAGAGTCTAAGGGAGGATCCTTTCTCACCTCTTCTAATATCTGGTAGCTCCAGACACTTCTTGACCTCCACCTTCACATGGCTTTCTCCTCTTTTCTGTATCTCTTCTCCATTAACATGATAAAGATGCTTTTCATTGAATTTAGAACCCAAGTGGATAATCTTGAGATTCTTAGCTTATTTCCACTTGCTGAAACCTCTTTTCCAGCTATGCTTGGGTGGCTCAGTCAGTTAAGCATCTGACTCTTGATTTCGGTTCTGGGTCATGAGATTGAGCCCTGTCATAGGCTCCAAACTCAGTAGGGAGTCTGCTTGAATTTCTCTCTCTTCCTCTCCCCTTCAAACCCCAGGGTCACTTTCTTTCTCTCTAAAATAAATAAATCCTTTAAAATTTTTTAAAAATAAAACCTCTTTTCCAAGTAAGATTACCTTCACAGATTACCTTCTGGGATCTTTGTAAGGTCCACCACTCAGTCCACTAAATGGCTTTCTAGCATACACACTTTTCTCACAAATATTTCTAAGTGCCTTAGAAGTGAGATTTAGCAGATCTGGAAGATTCTAAGGCACCAATGTAAGAGTGGATCTTCAAGGGAACACATATTTAAAAAACACACATTTTAAATAATACTAATATATAATCATGTTGCTTAAAACTCAGGCTAATGTTGCCATTTTGCATTACTGCATTTTTACTGATGTTAGAATTATATCCATTCTATGGTATATCACTAAAATGCAAATAAGTTATTCTATTATAGGCCATGGAATATAATCTCATCCCTCTACATTCAAAGTAAGCATGCATTTTATTAATATACTTTCCAAAGACAAGCAAATTATACCAAAAGCTATAAAACTATGTATATAACTTCTGCTGTTGCTAGCCCAGTGGAACATTGCCATCTTTGGTTGGTGACCCCTAACCTTGCCCACAAATTTTAAACAGTTTCTTTATTAGCTTTGCTTTAATACCTGCTTTTAAGAATGACATCTATTTCCTTCTAGGATCCTAAAAAAATAACTGGCACTAGTGATCCCAGGAAATAAACCTTTAAAATGGAATTTTGTAATTGAATTACTAACACATTTATGAAGAATGCGGATAATGTCCTTGCTATAGGGAAATATGGCAAGAAATCATGGCATATGGTAGCATCATTATTACTCAAATTATCACCTATAGTGGCGGGGAATAGAGAGTAGGTAAAGGGCAGAATATTGGAAGACTAAGTGTCTGTGACACTTGATCACTTTGGGCATGATGGGGACTATGTAATTGTGGCTTGTGCTGTTTATTTCTGACTATTCTCTATAGTGCCTAAAGAGAAGAGGACAAGTTGAAGGGCTTGAATGCTAAAGTCTTTGCATAAAGGAAAATTCACAAAGCCTTTATGGCTAATAAAAAGGAATGTTTTATCCTTTATAGCTGCAAAACAGATATGGTTAAGTGTCAAGCCCCTGGTCTGACTCTAAGAGCTGCAGGCTGTTGTGCCAATTACATATACAGCCTTGTCAGCTCTTTTAGGTCCATTCGATCTGGGGAGTAGGAAGTAGCAAGCACCCTAGATGCTTTATCAAAGTACATATATGCCAAAGGAGAGGGGGTCAACCCCACAGAAGTGCTGTGTTTTTCACAAAAGTGAAGTTTCTAGGCCTCTGTGTCTTCTGGAGCTTGTTGTGCTGACCTTTCTAAAACGAGAGGCCCAAGATACAGCCCACCACAACGAGGCACGATTTCATGCATCTCTGGATAACGGGGACCAAATATACTACATTTGGGCACATGGCTCTGATTTATTTACTGAATAATCCATAAGGAAGTTTCAAGTGATGTTTAAAAGCATAAAAATATTCTGTAAGGGAGGTAGAGGCAGTATAAACTACCTTGCCATCTAAGCCTTAGGACCCAGCAAATAGATTTCTATTCAGAGTTTTTGGCAGACAGAGAGGATCTGGTAAACCTTGATAGGAAAGCCCTAAGGTTTGGAGTAAGTTCATGTCTTCTTTTGCCATTAACCATTTTCTATTTGAAAGCCAACCTCTGGCCTGCTTTAGTAGAGATTGAAGACCTGACCATGAGAGATTGAGTGACTCTACTACCTGAACTGCCCATGTTATGATCTACTGAATCAAAAAATTGCACACGGGCAGTAGTATTTTATTATTAAGTCAAAGTAGCCTGTATGAGATTTCATTGTTAAATGAAAATGGTCTGTATGAGATTCAGATCTGCTAAGTAGCAGATCTGGAAGAGTCTGCAGAATGAATGAATAGGTAACCCAGAATCCCATGGTAGCTCTTCTACTGCTTTGCCCCCTCTTTCTTAACTTGCATTCCTGGCTTAGCACTGTATGCTAACACAAGTAGATAGCCACTGCATCATCACTCCACCCAGAGGTTGCCCTGAAAGACATTATCTAAGGAAAATCCTCTAAAAAAAAAAAAAAAAAAAAAAGAACATCTAGTTGTCTACTTGGCAGGAAAGGAGAGATGCCCTGAGATGCAGGTTTATGCTGATTTCTAAGAGTAGCTAACAAGGTTACTAGCTGGGCAGGGACCTGGGAAGAACAACATCAGGAGAATAGTAACAAGGAAGAAGGGGCGAGGCATCTGGATGAGCCCTTAATAGACTGGTAAATAAAGCTTTTAATAGGTCAGTGAGTAAGATGAGATAGCCCATAGATACCAGTCAGTTTTTAATTGCTGCCACTCATTAAATGTCTGCTAAGTGAGCCTATGAGAGAGCACCAAGCGCGCAGAGATGGAGGTCTTGCTTATACTCAAGAACATGAGCTTTTCCCTTATTAAGGCTGAACAGTACGTACTCCATTCCTGTCCCCAGAGTCTCTCAGTTCATCCCCAAACTTGTTCTTGTCCCTGGGAGAAAGGCCTACCACTGCAGATAAGAGAAGTTGAAACATCAGAGAGGCTGGAGTTGAAGGACAGTCATTTTATATGTGTGCCCAGAATCTTCTCCCTTTCCCTACCATTTCCTTAAAGTGATACTTTATAGTGTACAGATTATTAAAATTTTTTGACTTCCTGCTGTAAATATCTGAAAAATTCATCAAGTTGCAGAATACAGATTGGTAGTCAACAACAATAATAATGAAAAGGAAGCACAGTCTTTATTGGCAATGTGAGCCGCCAGGTTCAGATTGTCACTAAATGTTTGGAGTGCCTTTGTTTCTTCTCTTAGCATGAACTGTGCATTCATGTTAGAGTCTGCTGTGACACCCGCCAGCGTCTCTGCCCCGTCAGAATTCAGTTTTTCTCACATGAACAGAGCTCTCTATGAAACGTACTAATAGATGTGTGCAGTTCATTTGTTTACCAAGAAATTAGAAAATTAGAGTTTGACAGAAGGTGGGGTGGGGGATATCATGCAATCACGCTCACTTTAGTCTGTTGAGTTCTAAATATATTGTGATGTTAGCATTGTATAATGTTACCTTTGATCCTCTTGTTAAAACTCAAAGTCTTATAAACTAACAACAAAGGGAAAATTTATTAGCATATATATACTTGTAAATATATATTTATATTTATTTGTATATATATTGCATATATACATATATGTACACACACACATATATACATATATACATATATACATATATACATATATATATATATATATATTTTTTTTTTTAATTCAGCAGCAGAAATTTCAGGCCATTCTCCTGAGACATAATTTATTGGTCCTATAACTTTTAAGTTTCAGTTTCCTTATTTAGTATTCCACAAGTTAGTCATCACTTAGAGTCTGCATTTTTACTTTGTAAGAAGGGCCTGTGATCCCTTTAAATTTAGGTTGTTTGAGCTGTGAAAACGCTTATAAAAATAAACATGTTTTGTTTAATCTGTTCTAGTTGTCAGAAAACTGCACCCTATTCATGCTTTTGTTTTGTTCATTGTCTTTGCCTTGCTTTATTTTTCTGATGGAGTAAAACCTATGATTTGTAGTCTGAATTTTTTATAACAAACTTGTGATTATTTTAACTCATTTCCATTATAGTCTGTGCCCATTTAGTTTGCAAAATGTCTTTTTGGGATATTTAGGGGCTAAAAACCTAAAGACTAAATAAAGAATTTAATATTAGTTTTGAATTTATTGGCAAAATATTATAGCTAGATTATTCTTTATCTCCCTGTGTCCCAGTCAATTAAAGAAATGTTAAGTTATTAGCTGTGTCCACTTGAGCAATATAAACTTAATTTTGTATACTTTTTTTTAGAGTGAGAGAGGGGAGAGAAAGAGGGGAGAGGAAGAGGGAGAGAGACAATCTCAAGCAGACTCCACACTGAGTGCAGAGCCCAATGTAAGGCTCTATCTCCTAACCCTGAGATCATGACCTGAACCAAAACCAAGAGTTGGGTGCATAACCAACTGAGCCACCCAGGTGCCCCTAATTTTGTATACTTTTTAATGAATCTCTTTATCTGCCAACCCTTGATTAAAGTAGATATATTAAATGAAATTTTTAAGTCACATTTATTTCTATGTTTTTCTAAATTTAGCTCATTTCTAGAGAGAATGCCTTGGTTACTGCTTGGTGCCAGATAATCTCTTAAAATACAAACAGAAAAGCACACCTGATATATTTTTTTAAGATTTTAGCTATAAGGGTTCCTGGGTGGCTCAGTGGGTTAAGTCTCTGCCTTTGGCTCAGGTCATGATCTCAGGGTCCTGGGATAGAGCACTGCATCTGGCTCTCTGCTCAGCAGGGAGTCTGCTTCCCCCTATCTCTCTGCCTGCCTCTCTGCCTTCTTGTGATCTTTCTCTCTCTGTCAAATAAATAAATAAAATCTTTTTAAAAATTATTTATTTATTTGAGAAAGAAAGAGAGCATGAGCCGGGTTGGGGGCAGTGGGGAGGGAAAGCTGGCTTCCTGCTGAGCTGGGAGCCCGATGTGGGACTGGATCCCAGGACCCTATGACCTGAGCCCCTGAGCCTCAGGCAAGACACTTAACCGACTGAGCCACCCAGGTGCCCAGCAAAGTACATCTGATTTAGTCAGAAGATTTGCTTCTCAGGACTTCATGTCCATTTAAATTGAAAACCCAAGACTATTAATGTTTCTGAAAGTACTTGAGAATGATTCCTCCTAAAATCATATGGCTTCAAGTTTATTTTCTTTTTCAAATATGCTAGACTTAATATTTAAAATAATTTATTTAAAATAATTGATAAATTGGTAATTTCTTTTAACTTAGCTTTCTAATCAGCTATTAAAACATGCAGAATAAAGCAAATATTAGCATATGCAAATTTGGAAAATGTGGCAGTGTGGAATAAGCCATTTAGTCCAATATTTGGGGAGTAATGTAGGTAAGATGGTGCTGATTTTAATTTTGATTAATATCTGACTTGTCAGTCTATACATTTACCTTCCCAGTGTTAACAAGTATAAACCACGGGTGCTATGCCTATACACAACTAATATATGTTTTTTCATTACACTATTACTTTAATTGAAGGAGAAGAGTTGTATCTGTTTACATTAACACATGTATATACACTAGGAGTTAAGGAAAGTGATTTTAACCAACTAAAATACACAGACCAAAAAAACGCTTTAATAACAGGGTCTGAGATGAAAGGGACATGTTAAAAGAAAAGTCTTCTACTGATTACCAATTGCGCCACTGCTCACTGAACTTTTTTTCACAAAAAATGTACAGTTACGAATAAAAACAATAATTTTAGTCTTTGTCAGTATATGCTAATTCTCCTTAATTATCGTTACAGCTCAGAGGCTAAACTATATGGTAGAGACTATGTCAGGATCATCTCTAGAGAAAGGTTTCTCATGCTCATGAATGAAAATCAGAGGTAAGAGTACAGTTGTCAAACTATACCAGGTATCAGCAGGTTAACAAAATTAACATGACATTATTTACTCTTATCATAAAGTTTCAGGCCTTTAAAAAAAATCCCTTTGTAAAAATCTTATTTAAAAAAGTGGCCAAAGGGGAAATGAGGGGAGCTGGTGAAAAAGACAAAGGGGACTGAGAGGTACAGACTTCCAGTTCTAAAATAAATAAGTCAGATGAAACATGAAAAGGAAATGAAAAGTACAGCATAGGGTGCATAAGAATACTGTAATAATGTACAGTGACATATGGTGACTACATTTATTATAGTCAGCATTGAGTAATATATGGAATTGTCAAATCAGTTGTACACCTGAAAACATAACATTACATGACAATTATACTTCAATTTTTGAAAAGTAGACCCTACTTCAAATTTAGAACTTCTGAGGGGTGAGGTTTGCCTATCAACTCTAGAGATTTACAAAAAGACAGGCTTTTGTGAAAAACAAACATCCTCTGCCTCTCAAAGCATAGATTTGGAAATTGTATACTGACCCTAATTTCTTTGGTGCTCTCTGGGATATTGCCTCACACTTTAGTCCCCATTCTTGGGCATTTTCGACCTATTTTGCTCTACAACCTCCTTTTTCTCTCCCTTCAGGTATGCAAAGGTCTCCCTCATTCTAGAAATATCTTTTTAAAAAATTTTAATTTAATTTTTTTTGAAGACTTTATTTATTTATTTATTATTTGACAGAGAGATGGTGAGAGAGGGAACACAAGCAGAGGGAGAAGCAGGCCTGTCGCTGGGCAAGGAGCCCCATGTGGGGCTCAATCTCAGGACCCTGGGATCATGACCTGAGCCGAAGGCAGATGCTTAAGGAGTGAGCCCTCCAGGTGCCCCTGGAAATAACTTTCTTCAACCAGTCTCCTCCTCCAGTACTCCTGCTCTTCTCTCATTTCTTTCACCTACCAGCCTCTTTGAAAGAATAGTCTATATTGGTTGAGTTCATTTCCTCTTCATTTATTTTCTCCTAGTCCTCTTACAATCTTGGTTCTGCTTCAAGCGCTTTACCAAAAACTGCTCTCACTGAGGTCACGGAGGAGATTCTTCTAGGGGTTGAAAGGGTCACTGTGTTAAAGGCTGTTGAAATCTCAGGTAGGATGGTAATTGAATCTACTTACTGACAGGGGAGAAACCATGATCTACCATGATTGTGAGGCTAGGCCTCCAAATGGGGCCATTAGAAGAAAGACTTGGGCTTTTCACTGTGACATGTCTGGATTATCACCAAGTCTGTACTCCTAAGAGTAAGGAGGCACTTTTTAACACCTTGAGATGTATGCCTTCTGATTCAAAGAGAGGTAAAGCTCAAGTTCAGGCAGCAGAGAGACGTTCTGAGATAATAAATTTGAAAAAGGAAATCTCACATATTTTTCAGGAAAAAAGTTTACCCAAAAATGTACTTAGTTCAACTGAGAAATGAAGCAAATTAGTAGTTCAAGAATAGGGAACTTGTAAGAATTTATATGATATGATGAGTAATGAAATTAGGAAAAAATATGAGGACTAAGTATAAATGACTCAAATTGTCATTACAAAACTATTATCAAAAATCAATATTGTAAAAGAAGCTATGTAATATAAAAATTGCATTTTAATAAAATTATCTGGGTCAAAAAGTGATAGAGTATACTAAGAAGGAGCAAGATATCTATATAGGGTACCCAAAAAGAGAGAAGTTTCTAAAATTCAAGCTGACCAAAGAGATATGCAAATAATTTATAACCAAAAATGTGTAACAGCTGGGGCGCCTGTGTGGCTCAGTGTGTTAAAGCCTCTGCCTTCGACTCAGGTCATGATCCCAGGGTCCTGGGATCAGGCCCCACATTGGGATCTCTGCTCAGCAGGGAGCCTGCTTCCTCCTCTCTCTCTCTCTCTGCCTCTGCCTAGTTGTGATCTCTGTCTGTCAAATAAATAATAAAATCTTTTAAAAAAAAATGTGTAACAGCTTAAGCCCTCCCAATAAAGAATAAAGATTTTCATAAAATAAAGGCAATTATATATTTTTTCCTGTTGCTACCTCTGAAAGTATAAACTTTACATATTTTAGCCTTTGGACCAAGGTGGTTTTATTATTATTTTTTTTAAGATTTTACTTATTTATTTGACAGAAAAAGAGAGAGTAGGCAGAGTGGCAGGCAGAGGAAGAGGAAGAGAGAAGCAGGTTCCCCACTGAGCAGAGAGCCCAATGTGAAGCCCATGCTGGTCTTGATCCCAGGACCCTGTAATCATGACCTGAGTCAAAGGCAGACACTTAACTGGCTAAGCCACCCCTGGACAAAGATGTTTTTAATTAATAGATATGCAACTGTGGGTAAGTCCCTGTTAAAGAAACTGATAGCTTAGTGGTTTTTTAAAAGGCAGGAAAATATATCAATACAAGCCTTTTAAAAAGCAGTTTTTGTAGAATTCAAGGCAAAAAAAAAGAAAAAAGAAAACAATGAAAGTTATACAACCCACAACGAAGATATTAGTTATGGACCTTTAAATACAGAATGTGTAAAAATATATGAAGAAAATGTTTTCAGGATACAAAGATTCATTGAAAAAAATTCAGTAGAGGGGTGCCTGGGTGGCTCAGTGGGTTGGGCCTCTGCCTTCATCTTGGGTCATGATCCCAGCTTCCTGGGATCAAACCCCATATTGGGCTCCCTGCTCAGGGGAAAGCCTGCTTCTCCCCCTGCTTGTATTCCCTCTCTTGCTGTGTCTTTCTCTGTCAAATAAATAAATAAAATCTTTAGAAAAAAAAATTCAGTAGAAGTAGGAGACTGCACCACTCTATCAATCTTTGACAAATTAAGGCAATACATGAATAAGGTACAGATGTGACAAATATAATTAAGAGTTTGATTTGAGAAATTGCAAATATGTCATTTTTTGTTCTATACTTGAGAACACTCACTTTTTTTTTTTTTTTTTTTTTTGAGAACACTCACCTTTTAGAATCCGTGGAGCATTCACATTACTTCCTCTTATAGTAAGCCATAAAACACTCAATATAGTCCACATATTCTGACCACACACAATAACTATAGACATTAATGTTTTAAAGTTTAATCATAGGCATCTTGGAAACAAAAAAATTGCTCTAGTAGTTAAATTACAAAGTATTTAAAATAGAAATTCACAGTTGATGGAGAGCTTATTTTTCATTCATTTTGGAATTTGAATAAAATTTGTAAGCATAAGATTTTTATATTGTTAAAGAGATATTGCTTTAAAATTTTGAGAAACATTGATTTAGAATAAAATTAAAATATATTATGTATGAAAATTCATAGATACAAAATCAGACTTGAAGCAATGCTTAAATGTTTCTATTATTAACCAATGTGAATTAGAGTTACCCATAATGCTTAAAAAGGTAGAAAGAGAGATCACAACCATCTAAAGAAATTTGGAAAAAACAATTAATAAATTTACTGATGGATATCAATTCAAAAGTCCTAAGAAGAATAAAATGTTCAACAAATTTGAAAATATCCTTCAAAGTGATTGGTGAAGGAAAAGGTAGATTAGTGGAAGGAAAAACTACTATCTTTGTATTAGTAAACCAAAGAAGAAAAAGTTTCACTATACAGAGCAACATTGAAAAAAATTTTACTGAACTGGAAAGATATATTAACAACATGATCAAGAGTTTTTATTTCCAACCAACTGCTGGTCTTATTATTAATGGAGCATTTATGTTCAAGTTAAATTTGGGAATGACATGGCCTGCCTCACCATCTCTATCTTTTTTTTTCCCCAGGAATTCAAGCTAATGCTATGAAACAAACCAATAAAGAAGGAAAGAAGAAAGGAAGGAGAGAGGTAAGGAAGGGAGAGAAGTGGAAGAGGAAAAGAAGAGTGGAGGAAGTGTTCAAGAAAGAGAAAATGAAGGGTATAAATATCAGAAAAGACAGAAATGCACTTGGAGGTAACAGGATTGTTATATCAGTGCCTCCAAGGAAATGTTAGCCATTAACAAAAAAGCAAAAAGCACAGAATTCTTACGAAAACAAGAGCAGGGGTGCCTGGGTGGCTCAGTCTATTAAGCGTCTTCCTTCAGCTCAGATCATGATCAGAGTCCTGGGATCGAGTCCCACATCAGACTCCCCAATCAGCAGGAAGTTTGCTTCTCCCTCTACTCTATGCCCTACTCGTGCTCTCTCACTGTCTCTCTGAAATAAATAAAATCTGGAAGGAAGGAAGGAAGGAAGGAAGGAAGGAAGGAAAAGCAAACTAGAAAATATTACCAAGAAAAAAAAAAAGATTTAAACGAATGAGCATTTATTTTCTACTGAGCTTTTTGGTAAGATTCAATATAGTAAATATATCAATTCCCCCAAATTAATTTATATGCTGAATTCTGTTCAAATAAAAATCTTAGCAGAATCTGTTAACAATCTTGAAGTACTTCTGTGATGTTTCTGGAAAACACGTGAGCAACTATTTCAAAAAAAATATAAGTAAAGAAGAGTAATGAGAAGGAAATTACCTCATTAATATTAAAACATATTTGTAAATGTATAGTAATTAAAACATGGAAGTAAACTAATAGTAAATTTAAAACCTTGCAATAGATGTTTGTATTTTTATTCACATAGGACTCATCAGAAAAGACATTGGTGTTTCATCTCTAGGAACTTTCAATGAGGTGAATGGTTGCGTTTGAAAAATTAGGCAAATCCAAATAAGGATTATTGAAACAAATACACATTCCAAAATAATCGTGTTTGCAAGTGAAAGAATGAAGTCACTTAATGAGACTGAGTGAAGAATGAATGAAGTGTAAAGAGAAAAATTCAAAAGATAATATATATAAAAAAGAACACACAAAGTAATCCTCTATTTCTTCTATAGATAATGAGTAAAAGAAATGGGCCAAATAAGAGTTGTTGGTAAAACATTTAAAGTAGCGCAATGTCTTTTAAATTTTCATTTTTCAAATATTTGTGTTTTAAGAGCAAGTAGAAATGATAAGAGATCATCTTTTAGCTGATTTGATCATTTATAAACAAATGTGCCTCTTTTTTATTATTTAGCTTTATTCCAGATAGCAACTTCTAATACAGTTGAAGATTTCTGTGTTCTCAAAGACTTTGTTATAGTCTTTGGTAAGTGTTTTAAAGTGGAAACAAAGCTGACCTTGGAGTGTAGTAATCTGTCATTAAAGGCTCTCCACAAAATAAACTTTAGAAGTCATAAATGAAGATTTATGATCTAAAAATTTGTCACAAGAGAAATTTTCTGCTTAAGGATCTCAGAGGAGAAAACACTGACCTTGTTCTGGCAGTTTTTAGGTAGTGTTTCATTTATAGACAGAATAAATGAAATATGAGCTTGTCATATCAGAGTTTATTTTGCAACCTTAAACACTGCAAGTGGAGCATGACTTAAAAAAAAATTTCTTTTTTACACGATTAAAACATAATTGTGAGAGTTGTGCCTTCCCCCTATCATTCCAAAGGCTGTCCTGGTCAGAAAAATTATTCTAATTGGAACCCTCAACCACAGAATCTTTTTTCTCATTGTTTTTTGCCCAAGACCACAATCTTTTAAATCAGGCCTTTGACTCACCTCCCAAGTAACCTTTCAAAGACTTCCCCAGAGGCAGGATAGGGGAGTGGACAGAGGTCTGGCTGGAGGAAAAGGAAACTGATTTAGTAATAGCTTCGTACATGTTTACTTTCTCTGAAAAGGGAAGATGACACTTTCTGACCAACGGCCCAATATTCAGGCTCTTGACTTTGTTCATTTAACATTTATCGACATTATGCCGCCATCACATTATCTAATTATTTCAATGTGTTAAGAACAAGGGACCAGGACATATGTTTATTTTATATTTTCCAGAGTTCTATCATGGGGCTAAAAGCTATAGCGTAGTACTTAATACTTCTGTTGAGTATCATAAATTTTGAATTGAATGAAAATTATTATTTATATAACCGTACTGAAATACTTTAAAGGTCTAAACTGATAAACAAATATAAGATTTTATTACTATAATACAGAAGTTGGAAGGCACCTGGGTGGCTCAGTCAGTTAGGTGTCTGACTCTTGATCTCAGCTCAGCTTTTGATCTCAGGGATGTGAGTCCAAGCCCTGAATTTAAGAAAGAAAGAAAGAAAGAAAGAAAGAAAGAAAGAAAGAAAGAAAGAAAGAATAATTACAGAAGTTGGAAGTTTGCTATGTCTTAAGTCTATTTTCCATCTTTTATTTAGTCCAAAAGTATTAGAATCCAAATTCTATTACAGTAAACTCTTAGGGGGTAATCTAAGCTATATTGTTGCCTTAAATTTTTTGTTGTATTTATTAACACTTCAAAGTTGGCTGGAGGTTGGAAGTAATTGTTTTATATAATTGTAATACTTTTTGTTAGAAATAATTTTAGATTTTGTTTCAGGTTAATAACTATCAGTCACTAAGGGTAATCTTCAGTTTATCTTCAAAATGGTCAAACATATTTTTTGTTAACTTAAACACAAGTACAGTAGTTTTTTTCCACGTGGAAGTATGTTTTCTTATAGTCGTCATATATATTTAGCCACAAGTGGTCTATTACAGATGAACAATGTTTTGTCCACATTTAAAAATTCAAAAGCTCTGAAAACTAAAAACTTTCCATGACTCATTTGGAGCCAGCATCAAACCTAAACTGTACTCATTAGGTGGCAAAACTTGACTTGGACTGATGTGAAGCTATTTATATCTTCATCTGTTTTTGTACATTTTGTTACAAAATACAAAAATATTAATGTGTTTAATTACAGAGTGTGGCCCTAGACCTGGACAGGGTTGTTAACAAATAAACAGTAAATGTATGACATTCCTTTCTAGATTTTGGAAACAATTTAAATTCCCAAACACATCTGGGATAGTTGGCCTGCATCTGTATTTTCTTCCAAAAAAGATTTTGATCAGATCAAGAAATATCACAGCACTTATTTTTAGGATTAGTCTTTGCAGGTAACTCTTCATTCCATTTCTGTTTGACTGTTTGCTTTAACTCTCCTGGTTATGGACATTATTCTTTCTACTTCTATTCTATTCTAATAATTTTTATTAGAATTCTCTGCTCAGTGCTCCTTTGTGTCCCCTAGACCAAAAGCCACCCTTGTCATACCTTTTCATTGTCACTGGCACCCTCCTTGTTTGTCCCTCTGGGGGAAGAATCTCTGCAGATCACTAAAGTAACCTCTTGACGTGGTCTTCTCACCTTCCTACCTCTATACTCCAAATCTTCCCTTACTTACCTTTTTCCATTAATAATTATGAACAATCAACTTCTGTGGCTTTTGAAAATTTTTGCCCTTCATAAAATGGGAACTACAACCCAGTTTGAGAGAAATTTATTCCAATGTACTTTAAGCCCAGAGATGGGTATACTGCATAACAGTCAGCATATGTAAGTTACTAAAGAAATAAATGAAGATAATATGGTGTTCTGGTTACCTGTTGCTGTGTAGTGAACTACTCCCAAACTTGGTGATTAAAAAAAAAACAAAAAACAAAACAAAACTAATACATTATTATCTCTGATTCTGGAGGTCAGGATTTTGGATAAGCACAAAGTAGATGGCTTTCTTCTCCTCCATGATGTCGAAGGCCTCATCTTGGATGACTTTGAGACTCTAATTTTTGGGGGCTGGAATAGTTAAAAGACCCAGAATTTCCCTCTCCCTCTCTCTCATTTCTCATTTCTCAATTCAATCTGATATAACATCACCTCCACCATACTTTATGGTAAAAGCATGGAGACAATTGTCAACGAATTTGTGTCCATCTTTAATCTGCCACAACAGGTTAATCAACTTCTATTCTCTGGAGTCCTTCTCCTTCTCTTTTATTTTATTTCTTCCATTGTCAAATGACTTGATTCAATGACCACCCTAAGTAGATTTCCAAAAGTTTTCCTAAGTCATTATTGTAAAAATGCAATTTCTTTGCATTTTCTGTCATACTTCCTCTAGTCTTCCCACCTAGTACTATAATAAGGCTAAAAGAGGTAATGACTGCCCTAGTCATGCCTTCAAATTGCAGTGTAAAATTATTTGGAAATAGAAGGAGTGGCCAAGAAAGAGAATATTTCCATCTTATTTTTTCTTCAAAAAAGTTCACAGTGAGAAAGTTGTGGATATTTCTCATTATTGTTCTCTTCTCTAAGATTAACAATTTGAGAAATGAATTTAGAGAACGCTACAAAAGGATCAAAGGAGATGTTTGAAAAGTCCTTTATTTCTCCCCTCTAATACCACATATCTTGAAGACTAGCTTCAAACATTGTATATTATAAGGTATAATTAAAATTCTTAATTGCAAACAGGACAATTCATTTCCGCTACTTACAGAAAAGAGATGAAGAGAAGAAGGAAGAAATAAAGAAATCACACAAGCTTCCAGAAACGAATGGGAACACACCAGAGAGCTGGCCTGACAAGAAATCTGTCACCAGTGTCTCAGAAATGATAGCACTACCTGCAGTAGGGGGAAAAAGAAAAAGTTACTGTACAGAGACTTTTCACATGTAGTTCATTTCTGAATCATTGTCTTCTGTGAATGTTTCTGATTGATGAATTATGGCTATATGTCCCATATAGCTACTGCACTCTCTTGGACATATAAGATTTAAAAAAAAAAAAAAAAAGGAATCAAACTTGAGAAGATAGAACTTAGAATGTGGTAATATGTCAAAATGCAAAGTAGGTGTTTACAATTTATTTAATAGGCAGATACAAATGAGGAATATCTATCTCAGCCCATCTTTCAATTGACAAATTCATCAATTTCTCTACCATATAAAACTTAGAAACAGCACAGCAACAATAGTTTTCAGCCCAATAGTCTATAAATATCCATTGTAGTTTAAAAGTGTTCACTCTTCTCATGAAGGGATTATCTAGCTTCTCTTCAATTACTTAATCCAGCTCCAAGTATGAGAGCTAGGTGATATCTTTTTCTCCCCTGGTGTACTCAAAATTCCTTCTTGGTATTTTCTAAACTAGACGCTAAAATACAATAATATTGGAAAAAATGAGACATTGGAAAATGTTACTATATGTTAATAACGTTGGAAAATTTATTATATGAATATAAAGATGACCATCAAGAAGTAAAATGTGAGTTTCTATAGGTATCCTCCTTTTGTGAAACCAATCATAAAGCTGAAGTTGGTATTCAAAATTTTGTGCTTTCACTGCACATTCCATATTTCTTTCACTCTCAACCAAGATCTTAGTTGGTTATGGTTCTTTACCTTGTTACCCAAATCTTTAGTTTTGAGGGAGTTGAACCTTTTATAGACTTGCTTGTATGAAGTTATTATAAACTTTGATTAATTTTATTCCTGGACAAGGCTTTATGGAGCCTCCTTAGGCTACTCTAGATTTGGAATATAATTCTCCCTGTCCTCTGTGACTAAGATATCTGTTTGCATTCCAATTATAAGGATCAATTACCCACAGCCAATATGATATATTCTTTTTGTTTTATTAACACAAAAAGTAAAAAACAAAACAAAACAAAAAAACAAACCTGCTCACATCAACTTCCAGTTTAATGGAACCACTTGTGTGTGACCTTGTAAAAGTATTTATCCATTGGATCAAAGACCTTGAAACAGTAGAATCCTCCACTGCAAGGACAAGAAGTAAACCTTTTATAAGTGCATGGTTAGGTGTAATGGTGCAAGCTATCAATCCCGTTTCTACCCCATTGTTCCTAAACCCATGTGTCCTGGCTACAGGAGAAGTAGAAAGAACCATTGTTGGTTGCTGATTCCAAGCTTATAACATCATATAAGACATCACTTCAATCTAGCAAGGTGTTGACACCCATCTAAAACTATAAATAAATCTTTAGTAGGCTAGTCAACAATTCTATCCCCAAAGATTGTAAGTAATAAGGTTTACAATAACACTAGGGAAACCCTTAACTAGGTTCTTTTGTTAGAAGTAACCTAGTATGGGTTAAAATCTAAATGTGGAAAGTTGTGAGAGTGAACAAGGCATTCACAGAATGTTGCTGGCAGAAACACGGTGGGAAGGAAAGGGAAAGGAAGGCAAATCCAGTGTAGAATAAGTCTCTACCTTTTTCAGTGAGGATAAGTTACTGCTTACTATACAATTAAACTACTCTGGATGGCTGTCCTCCCTAGCCAATTATGTAATTTATCAGGGGCTCAATGTTGGTTATTTTGGAAAGTTGGGTACACAGAAGTGGCATTAGCCAGGTCAGCCTGGCTAAAAAGACCACATTGTTGAGACTGTGCATCACCTCCATAACTCTCAGCACTGGTTTTGAGGAAAATGGCTGACTCCAAAGCAAGTCAATTTGACCACTTGATTATGGAAAACCTTTCTCTCAGCCAGAGAATCTTCATGAGTATTCAAAGAGACATAGTTCTTTTTCTCCCATATTCTGTGTCATATTTTCCTCCATATTCTCTCCTATTCCCCAAGCTTCCTTGCCATCTATTTTCCAATCTTTTTCTTTGTAATTCCCATAAAATCTAAACATGCAGCCACGAATCAGTGTATATCCATAACTCGGGCCATCACTTCTGGATCCTGAGATTTGCCATTTGAAATTTTGTCCATTTTGAGTATCTCACTTCTCTGTGGTTCTTCAAATCACCCTTGAGTAGCTACAGAGTATACTGCTTTCGGATACCAATACTTACTACAGAGCCAAAATATACTGGACTCAGATTTTACCCTCCTTTGAGAACTGACAAAAGGGAGTTCTTCATGAGGCCATAGTTGTGGATTGAGAGAAAAAAATGCTATGTAGCAGGAGTAAGCAGGAGTCAGCACCACATGGACATGCAATTCACTTATGCCTGTAGGGTCTGTTACACCCATTGAAGTATCTATCATTCCCGTTTGAAGTAAGAGTGCTGTGCTGCTATGTATGCCTGATTGTTGTTTTAGATGACAACCATGGGTATCTTAGTTGGAATGGTCCAGAAACAATTACAAGAAGCAGTAGTTATCCATAACTACTATCTATAACAGCAGATATAGAATAACAATTGTTACTGGATTTGTCTTACAATAAACTACTGCAATTCTCCAAGAATTATCTATAAAGACTATAGAAAGGTTGTATAAAGATGTGATAGAAGTCAATGTTCCTGAATTTTTCCAGTCTTTTATGGAGGTTCTAACTTCTGATGCTCTTAAAAAAAAATGCAACATTGCTTTTGTTTTGTTCTTTTTATGGGGAGTAAGATCTCCCTGGCTTTCACTTAGCTGTTTCTGCTTTAATAGCCCTAATTCCACAGGTTAAGTAGCTAATTCAGACATTCTGCCAGTTGCTGAGTATCTATTCTAACAATAAATTAAAGAATGGGGAGAATACCCACAAGATGTGTTCATAGACCCTGATCCCATGATGCTATGAATTCAAGCCCAAACTCTATTTATCTTTTGGCCCCTCCTTCCCCCATAAAGATCTTTGTCCACAGGAACATTATCCTATTCTGGGCCCCAGGGATTAGCATTAGGTCAGATTATCTGATCACAAAAGCCTCGGGGCATAGTTAGGTGTTTCAGGTCCTTTGGAGGAAGGCTAACAGTAATATTTATAGTGATCTATGTAATATCTGTAATGGGCATTGTACGTGCTCCATACAAATCTACTCAGATTTCTTACCATTTTCTGTGAATGTCCTGGATCTGCAATTCTTCTTTCAGAAACTCCCCGTGGACTAATGGAGTCACTCTGAGCCTGCAGGTACAGAGAATCAAAGTACCTGGAAGTAAAATCCTGGACCCCTCAGGTAACCATGAGCCAATGGTTGTGGGTATAAAAATATGAAAGCTCAGCTCCCTTGCCTCCTTGCCCCGAGCTGGGACAAACTCTGAGGTCCAGTTTGTGCTCCAGAGATCCCTCGGAGTCAGGCTGAGGCTAGGATGTTGCCTGAAATTGCACCTGGTTTGGCTTTTCCTTTTCCCAGTCTAGCCTCCCCCACTCCTCTCCTGGCTCTTCTTGGCAGCCCTTTTAAAATATGCCTTCACAGGAACCTTCACTTCTGAGTCTTTTTCTGAGGGAACCCAGTCTAAGACAATGTCATCATAGGGTTCATTCTCAAGAATTCTCAGCCTCCTCTTCCTTCAAGAAATTCTGTGCTGTGAATTGAGTTGGGGAGCCATGGCATGGAGGCCCAATCCTAGAATCTGTTTCCCAGGTGGAGTTGTTGCTGTTGTTGGTCGATTTGTTTTGTTTTGCTTAAACAGATAAAATGGGACCTTAGTGGGTATACAACTTTTTTAAACCCAGGAATCTCCTAATCCATCAGCAAGGCAAAGTGCCGTGTGTCAAACGACTCTGATTATGACTACATGGGTTAAGTGTTGTTAATGAAGGCTATATTAATGGCAGCATCTCCCATCGTTGTTTTCAGCACCCTTTGCAAAGATGCTTGTGTCTATTTGTCTTACTTTTATTACACATTTCCTTTTTTTCTAAACCTCTATCTAAAAGTTTGCCTCAATATGTAATTATATTCCATTTGTCCTTGTTCTGAACCTTAGAATCCATTCCCACATATACTCCTGCAGGTATTTGCCAATGTAACTTGGTGAAATACTGCGTTCTTTTTGGTGTATGAGCTCTGGGTGTGATTTTGCAGTGGCTTCATGGAGCATACTGTACTCAGACCCAAGTTACAAGTCTGAGGCATTGAAGAATATCAGGAAGAGGTTGTGAGGAAATTTATTCCACGTTGCAAAGTAACTGCCTCAGGCAAGGTGCTTACATAATTTTCAATGAAGGCAGAAGCAGCTCATCAAATGCTGGAGGAAAAACTATTTCTTCTAGCAAGGGATGTTTAATGACCGAGAGTACCCAAAGTGCTCTGAGTTTTCAGGGTTTTTCCATTTATCCCGATTACAATTGAGATTCCAGAGTTCTTAGCTTTAAATAAAAGACATTGTACCATTTGAATTCAACTGACGTAATTCAGAAACCACAGGATTAGACTGTGCATTTAATTTTCAGTTTCATCAGCCCTGCAGAGATGAGAGCTAATTTTAGGGTAATCATTTTATCGCCCTGGCTTTTTGACTCTCTTGAACTGAGAATTTAAAACTTTAAGCTTGTCATTTCCTTTCTTTCTATACTCAGCACATTTAGTAGTTGACTCACCCTAAAGATCTGGCATTCTTCGTGCCCATTATACTGTTCTGGTTTTTTTTTTCTTCAAAATTTTATTTATTTATTTGGTAGAGAGAGAGAGAACAAGTAGAGGGAGTGGCAGGGAGATGGTGAGGGAAAGCAGGCTCCTCACCAAGCGGGAAGCCTGATGTGAGGCTCCAACACGAGACCCTGGTATCATGACCGGAGCAGAAGGCAGACGCTTAACCGACTGAGCCTCCCAGGTGCCCCCATTACACTGTTCTAAGGCAGCAACCATTCATTTCCCCAACTCCTTGACTTAAATAGGTGACCAAGGACACAGATGATAAAATAAGCAACTGTTTCCTTACAGTATGCTCTGGGCATGCTATCTACAACTAACTGGATTCTCAGCTTTCACACCCAACTTGCCGAATAGTGAATACCTAGATATCCATTTCCTCGAGGGCTTCTTACACTTCTGATATCAATTATTCTATTGTTAAGAGTCTTAGTTGCAAACAACACTCATTCTGTTTAGTTTGAGCAAAAAAGGCTTTATTAAAGATACTGGAGAGTTTATCCAGTCACTGAGAAGACTGTGGGAAGAAATACACTGACCTTACCAGAACATCACCCATAGTCTTTTGCCAACTTCTGAACTGCTTTGACAGCAGTCCCAAGGGAGAAGCTGCCTTTGACACTACCAACTGTACAACTACTAGGGGGGAAAAAAAGAAAAAAAAAAAAATGTTCTCCAGAGCCTATTCTTAATCACTCCCAAGTTGAAGACTCAGGGGGGTGCAAATGATTGATAGAAACCAGTCCCTTGGCTGCAATCCTAGGGCCAAAGGGAAGTTAGAAAATACAGATTTTAAATTCTATTTGGGAAAGCAGAATTCAAATATATCAAAAAACAGGTGAGGTTTCAAAGTATGTTGTGCAACCAAAAGTGACAAATGTACACTGTGTATGACTACTGTGTTTAACATACTTCAGTAAAATTTGTGAAATTACTTCAGGTAATTATACTTATTTTGTCTCATATATTTATAATACAGAAATGATTCTTATAATATTCTTATTGACCCTTTAACATTTTGAGTGTAGACTTCCATTTATGTCCCTTTTAAAATATAATTGCCTCAACTATTACCTCTATAATCATCACATACCACATCAGACGGTGTTAAAATTTTTGCTTAAACCATCAAATATGATTTGAGAAGCTCATGTGGAGTGATGTAGTTTATTACATTAACCCTTATTTTTACCCATTCTAGTATTCTTTTGTTCTGAAGTTTCAAGTTTTCTTCTGTTATAAAGTCATTTCTTTTTGGAACATTTCCTTTCACTGTTTTTTAAGGCTAGATTTCTTGGAAACAAATTCTATTCTTCCTTTTTTTTTTTTTTTTTCTGAGAATGTCTCTATAATAAAAGTAAACTTTTATTAGCTTTACTGAGGTATAATTGACACAGAAAATTGTAATATATTTAAAGCAAACAACATAATGATTTGATAGATGTGTACATTGTGAAAGAATTTCCACAAGTCAGCTACAATTCTCAACTGAAAGAAAACTTCCAGTACTTTAAAAATATTGTACCATTTTCTTTTGGCCTCTCTGGTTTCTGATGAAAAATCCACTGTCATTTGAATTGTTTTTCCTCTAAAGTGTCATTGCTCTCTAGATGCTTTCAAGATATTTTCTTCACCTTTATTTTTCAGAAGTTTAATTTTATTATGTCGTTATGAAATTCTTTGGTTTTATCTAACCTGGGTTTCACTCAGCCTCTTGAATATGTAGGTTTATATGTCTTTTGCCAAATTTTAGAAATTTTCAGCTATTATTTCTTTGCATACTTTTTCGGTCTCACTGTCTCTTTCTTGTTTTTTTGGAACTTTGGTGATACAAATGGTAGCTATTTTGGATTGTTCCATCTGTCTCCGAAACTAACCTTCCTTCCTTCCTTCCTTCTTTCCTTTGCAGTCTATCTTCTCTTTGTTGTTCTGATTACATAAATTTTACTGCTCTGTGCTTAAGTCCACTGATTCTGTCCTCTGTCATCTCTACTATTGAGCTCATAAAGCATGTTTTTGTTTTGGATAATGTATTTTTTCAGTTCGATAATCTCCATTTGGCTACTTTTTTCTAACTTGTATTTCTTTGCTGAAATGTTCCACCTTTTCATTTGTTCTAACAAAATTTATAATGGCTTGTTGAAACATTTTTATAATAGTTTCTTTAAAATTCTTTTTTTGGTAATTCCAACATCTAATTCTTCTCAGTGTTGGAATCTGTTGATTTTTTTTGTTCTCAGTCACATGATTTTCCTAGTATGATGAGTGCTATTCTATTGCATCCTGCCCATTTGGAATATTCTGAAACTCTGGATCCTATTTAATCTTCTTTTAGAAGGCAATCACCTAGTGAGTTGTAGCCCAAGGGCTTGGTAGGAGTGTATGTTCAGCATCTTGCTGGGCTTCACTGATAGCAGCTAGGCAACTGTGGAGCCCTGACTGACATGACCTCATCTGTCCAGCCAGATTTCTGTGTCTAGTGAAAATATCCTTCCAGAATTAAAGGAAAATAAAGATAGTCTCTGATGAAAGAAGACTAAGAGAATTCAAATGTAGCTGACATATTTGCTCTAAAAGAAGTACCAAAGGAAGCTCTTCACATAGAAGGAAAATGATACCAGAAGGAAGTATTAAATATTTGGAATGAAGGGAGAATAATTAAATCCATGGAGGAGTTACACAGTAGCTGGGGTATGGTACAGTGAGAGAGAGTTGAGCCCCGTAGAAGCATAGGCCAGTGATCTAGAAGTTAAGGCTGTGGAACTATGAGAAAGGGGAATAGACTTGGGGTATGAGCCACTTGGCTTTCCAGCTAAGAATGTAGGCTCTGAAGAATGGTGGAGAACTGCACAGAGATACAAGGCAGCAGGATTTGTGGTCAAGGACACAGAGTGGCACTGGGGTGCTGTAATGGTGGAGGGTGAACTAGTGTTATTGAGATATTGGTTACACTGTAAAAATAAGTAAGCCAATTGAGCAAATACATAGATATGTTGAGGATGGTGGGAACCATTTCTCATGTTTAAGAACATATTAACAAGCTCAGAAGAGGAGAAAGAAAGTCCTGAGGTATTGGATTACAATTGAGGATATCAACATGAACTCAATATTTTTATAATCTATTTATGCAAATGGATATAAAATGGTTCTAGAAGTGTGAATGTGTATACGTCTATGTATGTATACGTATATTTCCTAACTTTGTCTGCTAAGAAGGCCTGGAAAGTACAACCCAGAAAAAGCAAGAGGCTTTGGCAAGGTCCTGATCTCGGTAAGTACCTTCCACTGCAAAGAAACAGAACCAGAACTTCCTGGGGAAATGACTGACTCTAGGGCTGAGGATGGAGGACAAAATGAGCCTGGAATATCTTTTTTGCCAAAAATTAAGATAATCTATGATAAGGACACATTGAAATGACACAGGTATCAGCTGGAAAGGGCTTACTGGCTAAGTATAGGAAAATTTGAGCATCAGAATAAAGAATAACAAAAGATTTCAGCACTTCAGTTAAATCCATCAGTCCACAATCATTAATTTTAAATATGAATAAATAAATAGAATATCTTCTCAGAAAAAAAAGAGAATGTAATAGCTAGCAGTGAGCTTTGTTACCTTGTAGAGGAAACCTCCATTAAAGGACAGAAGTTCATAAAAACTTACAGTAAAGGTCTGAGATTTTCAGATCTGATGTAAAAACTGTTTATGCTTTCGACTTGAAGTTGGCAAAATGTGACAAATACATTAAATTTTTCACTCTTTAATATACCCTAGTTCTTACATTTTTAGATCAAAAATTTCAAAAGTTAATTTCAGTTAATTTCAAAGATTTTCAAAGTTTTTTTTTTTTTTTTAAGGTTTTGTTTATTTATTTGACAGAGAGAGAGAGATCACAAGTAGGCAGAGAGGGAGAGGAGGAAGCAGGCTCCCTTCCAAGCAGAGAACTCAATGCAGGACTCGATCCCAGGACCCTGAGATCATGGCCTGAGCTGAAGGCAGAGGCTGTTAACCACTGAGCCACCCAGGCGCCCCAAAGATTTTTTTTTGTCTAACTGACAAAGGACTAATTTTTAGTCCTTTGTCAGTTAGATCATTTGCCAATATTTTTTCCCAGTCTGTAATTTGTCTTTTCTCTCTTTTTAAAAAAATTATTTATTTCTCTGAGAGAGAGAGAGAGAGAAAGCATGAGGGAGATGGGCAGAGGGAGAGGGAAGGAGAGTCACAAGCAGACTCTGCACTGAGCCCAAGCCTAGTGCAGGCCTCAATGGCACAACCCCGAGATACAACCTGCGCTGAAACCAAGAGTCCAGCGCTTAACCAACTGCACCACCTAGGTGCCCCTGTAATTTGTCTTTTCATCCTCTCAATAGGGGTTTTTGCTTAACAGCATTTTAAATTTTGATGAAGTCCTATTTATTGATTTTTCTGTTATGGATCATTGCTATGGACTGAATATTGTGCCCCCAGGTCCTAAATTCAGATTTTGAAGCCTCATCTCCAAGGTGATGATATTTGGAGGTGGGGCCTCTAGGTGGTAATTAACATTGTAAGAGTGGAGCCCTGATGAATGAGATCAGTGTCTTCCTAAGAAAAATCCCCAGAGAGCCAACTTTCACCCTTTCTGTCTCTCCTCTCTCTCTCTCTGTCTGATTCCCCCCAAATGGGGTACAAGGAGAAAATGACCATCTGCAAATTAGGAAACTGGCCCTCACCAGAAGCTGACAATGCTTGACCTTGACCTTGGATTTCTCTGCATCCAGAACTGTGAGTAATAAATCTGTTGCTCAAGCCACCCAGTCTAGGGTATCCTGCCTGCTATAGCATTCTGGACTGACTGAGACAATCATGCTTTTGATGTCATGTCTAAGAACTTTTTAAAATTATGGGTTTAATTTCCTTAATAGTTAAAGGGTGATTCATTTACCCATTCTATTGAGTGAGTTGTGGTATTTGTTCTTTTTGAAAAATTGCTCAATTTCATCTAAGTTGTCAAGTTTATGTGTGTAGAGTTCTTTATGGTATTCCCTTACCATTTCGATGTCTGCAGGGTCTGTAGTGATATATCCTGCTTCATTCCTGATATCAGAAATTTGTGGCTTCTCTCGACTCTTTGTCAGTTTTCCTAGAGTTTTCTTTTCATTTTTTCTGATGTTTTTAAAGAGCTGAATTTTTGTTTCATTGATTTTCTCTATTTTTCTGTTTTTAATTTTCTTAATTTCTGCTCTTTGCTATTTCCTTCCTTCTGCTTGCTTTGGGTTTGTTTTCTTTGTTTTCTGGGCTCTTGAGATGGGAGCTTAGATCGTTGATTTGAGATTTTCCTCTTTTCTATTATATGCCTTTAGTACAATAAATTTCTCTTTCAGCATTGCTTTCGCTGCCTCCCACAAATTTTTATATGTTGTATTTTTATTTTCATTTAGTTCAATGTAGTTTTTGATTTCCCTCAAGACTTCCTCCTCAGTCCATTGTTTACTTAGAAGTGTGCTGCTTAGTTTCCAAGTGTTTTAAAATTCTCCCATTATTGTTCTGTAATTGATTTCGAGTTTAATTTCATTACATCAGAGAACACATTCTGTATGATTTAAATCCTTCTAATTTGTAGAGATTTGTTTAATTGTCCCAGAATATGCTGTATTTTTATAATATTTTGATAAATGCCCAATGCATGTTTAAAAAGAAGGTGTATTCTGCTCATGTTGTGGCGAGTGTCCTAAGATTGTAAATCCAATGTTTTTGGTTGATGGTGGTGTTAATTTCACCTATATACTTGCTGATTTTCTGTCTAGTTGTTTTATCCTTTGTTAAAAGTAGGGTGTTGACATCTCCAACTCTAAGTGTGCATTTGTCTGTTTCTCATTTCACTGCTATCAGTTGTCCCCCACCCCCACACTCACTTTGCAGTTGTGATGTTTGGGGCATAGGGCAATCCATTTAGGATTGCAGTGATTTCTTGGCACATTGGCCCTTTCATCCCTTTCTGTCCCTAGCAGTTTTCTTCACTGAAGACTATTTAATATTAATACATGCACTTTGTTTTCATTAGTGTTTATATGGTATATCTTTTCCATCCTTTGATTTTCAGTCTTTCTATAGTGTTATATTTGAAGTGAGTTTTTGTAGACAGCCTATATTGGGTTGTGATTTTTAATCCACCCCACCAATCTTTGCTTTTTAATAACTGTATTTAGAACATCTACATTTAATGTAATTATTGATGTATTAGGGTTTATATCTGCTATTTTATTTGTTTTTGGTTTATCCTGTTTTCTATTTTTTATTTCTGCCTTCCTGTGTGTTACTTGAACATTTTTTTTATAAATTTATTTTGATTTATCTGTAGTATGTTTGAGTATATATCTTTGTATAGATTTTTTTTTAGTGGTTGTGTTATGTTTTACATTAGATATACATAACTTGTTATAGTATACTGGCATCAGTATTTTACCTATTGGAGTAAAGTGTAGTAACCTTATTTCTCTTTAAGCCCCTTTGCCTATCATTATTATAATTGTCTTAACTATTTCCTCTATATAGACCAAGAGTGACATCATACAATGTTATAATTTTTCTTTCAACTAGAAAATCTAATTTTAAAAACTCAAAAGAAGGAAAGTGTATTGTATTTACTATGTATTTATTTTCTCATAGTTCTTTCTTCCTTGTTTATGCTCCAAGTTTCCTTCTTTTATCATTTCCTTTCAGTTTCAACAACTTCCTCAGCCATTCTTTCAGAGTAGGTCTGCTGACAACACATTCACTTAAGTCCCCTTTTATCTGAAAATGTCTTAAATTATCTGTTGTTTCTAAAGGATATTTTGATTGGATATAGAGTTCTATGTTGACAGTCTTTTCCTTCAACACTTAAACAATATTGTGGCTCTTTCTTCTAACCACCACAGTTTCTAATGAGAAATCCACTGTCGGGGTGCGTGAGTGGCTCAGTGGGTTAAAGCCTCTGCCTTCGGCTGGGGTCATGACGCTGGGGTCCTGGGATCGAGCCCCGTGTCTGGCTCTCTGCTTGGCGGGGAGCCTGCTTCCACCTCTCTCTCTCTCTCTCTGCCTGCCTCTCTGCCTACTTGTGATCTCTGCCTGTCAAATAAATAAATAAAATCTTAAAAAAAAAAAAAAAAAAAGAAATCCACTGTCATTTGAACTGTTTTTCTCCTAGAGATGAGGTGATATCTGTTGATTTTCTTTTCTTCTTTTTTTTTTTTTATTAAAGATTTTATTTATTTATTCATGAGAGACAGAGAGAGAGAGAAGCAGAGGGAGAAGCAGGCTCCCCGATGCGGGCCTCAATCCCATGACCCTGGGGGATCATGACCTGAGCCAAAGGCAGACGCTTAACCATCTGAGCCACCTGGGCTCCCTGATTCTCTTTTCTTATTCAAGTAAGGATTTCCTGTTTCTGGTTTTGACAGTAATTTTAAAAATTATAATATGGACATTTTGGATCCTGTGTTATGAAACTCTGGATCTCATTTAAATCTTCTGTTTCAGCAGGTCTTCTCTGATACTGTGCAAGGAGTGAAAGGGAGGTGCCACCTAATTAATGCCAGGTGGAGATGGAAATCTAATTGCTCTGTCAGTCTCTGTTATTGTTCCAGTGAGGAAAATCACCTCATTGCTGGGTGGGTGTGCAATTTCAGGCTCCCCACTACTCTTCTGCTGAGAACACTCTAGCAGTAGGGGAAGGGAGATGCTTCATTACCACTGAGAGGAGTGGGAATCTAGGTTTATCATGTTCTGTCTACTGATTGGAGATTGTTGACACCGGGAAGGACTGAAAGTCTGCTTGGCTTACTCTGATATCATTCCAGGGGAGAGTGGTGGGGTGGTGTGTGTGTGGGGGGGTGCCAATTATAGTGGGGTGATGAGAAGCAAAGTCTAGGCTTCTCTTTTAGCCTTTGATTATGTGTGGGGGTCCAGTTTTTCCCATGGTGTTGGGCTGAAGTAGGGCAGTTATTGTCTCAGTTTTCTGTTCTTACTAGGTTTCCCCTCTCTGCTCCTGTAGCCAGAGAAAGCAGATGTTTTTTTAGGGCTTTTTGTTGGCACTTATTGGTGTTTCTAGGTTGTGGGCTTCACTAGGGCCCAGTGTAGGCATGTGAGGCAAAAAGAAAACATAGAGAACTTTCTTCCATGTTATTCCATGGGTCTCAATGTCTCTAGTTGATCCATCCTCTTCTCCTTACTTTCCAGTCTCCCCATGTTTTTTTTTAAACGTACAATATCTGGGGTTATTAATTGTACTGAGCAGTAGGTGTAGGGAAAATTATATCTACTTCGTGTTATCCAGAACTGGAAGCCCTTTAAATGCCATTTTGAATTTCTATTTCTGTATCTATTTTATACCAGTCATATAACATTCATGTAATTATACATACATTAAATTACAAATAAATGTACAAATATCAGAAGTACATGCTCGCTCTCTCGCTCTCTCTCTCTCTCTCTCTCTCTCTCTTTTTTTTTTTTACAGTGGGGTGCATAGCCAAATGCAGATTGCAGACCACTGGTGTAATCAAAACAGCGTTGACTCATTCTTGGCTTGGCACTTTTACTAACTTGTGTGATTTGAAGCATTTTTTTTTTTCACCTCTAAAATGCAGCAATTTGGTAAGATGGTCTTTAATACCATTTCTACCTCTGGTATTCTACAGACAATAACAGCTAGTATTCCTTCCAAAAGATATAAAATACCACATGAAAATTGTTTTCCTTATTTGTGGTTTCTTTAAAGCATTTTTTAAATCCTGAAAAATATTCATTCCCTCAAGGATAAAATTTAATCCACTTTGTATTATAATAACTTAATCAAGATTGATCTCATAAATGTAATTGTTACTCAAAAACAGCAAAATAGATTTGATTAAAAAGAGTCTATTATTCTAATTTTCTGTGAATTTTTAAGTTCAGGGTTGTATTATCTTATGAAGTAATTTAGTATTTTTCCTTGACATTTTTCAGAAATATACTCCCCTCCCACACTTTTCGGGTGGAACCTAAAAGGTCAAAAATTGGAAAGAGACGCTGTTGTACTCTGTGCCTAGTGGTCCAGAAAAATAGACCATTGTCTTTTGTGATCTGTATGTGTACATAAAAGACATTCACTCTACCCTAACATATTACATGTTACTGTCTTGGTTTGCCATAGCAAAACACCGCAGACTAGACAGCTTAAGCAACCAGAAGTTTATTTTCTCACATTTCTAGAGACTGGAAGTCCACCATCAACATGCTGGCAGGACTGGTTTCTTTTAAGGCCTTTTTGGCTAGCAGATGCCTGTGCCCTTGCTGTCTTTTCACATGGTCATCCCTCTGGGCATTCACGCTCCTAACCTCTTTCCACGTTGTTTTAATTTCCTCTGATTAGGACACCAGGCAGATTGGATTAGGGCCCACCCTAACAGCTCTTTTTAACTTAATAGCCCTATCTCCAAATATAGTCACCTTCAGGGTACTGAGGGTTAGGGCTTCAACATATGAATTATAGGGGGACATAATTTAGCCCCTAACAACCACATTTATCATTCTGCCATTAAAAAATGAATTCTAGGGGCGCCTGGGTGGCTCAGTGGGTTAAGCCTCTGCCTTCAGCTCAGGTCATGATCTCAGGGTCCTGGGATCTAGCCCCACATCGGGCTCTCTGCTCAGCAGGGAGCCTAAGAAAGAAAGAAAGAAAGAAAGAAAGAAAGAAAGAAAGAAAGAAAGAAAGAATAATTACAGAAGTTGGAAGTTTGCTATGTCTTAAGTCTATTTTCCATCTTTTATTTAGTCCAAAAGTATTAGAATCCAAATTCTATTACAGTAAACTCTTAGGGGGTAATCTAAGCTATATTGTTGCCTTAAATTTTTTGTTGTATTTATTAACACTTCAAAGTTGGCTGGAGGTTGGAAGTAATTGTTTTATATAATTGTAATACTTTTTGTTAGAAATAATTTTAGATTTTGTTTCAGGTTAATAACTATCAGTCACTAAGGGTAATCTTCAGTTTATCTTCAAAATGGTCAAACATATTTTTTGTTAACTTAAACACAAGTACAGTAGTTTTTTTCCACGTGGAAGTATGTTTTCTTATAGTCGTCATATATATTTAGCCACAAGTGGTCTATTACAGATGAACAATGTTTTGTCCACATTTAAAAATTCAAAAGCTCTGAAAACTAAAAACTTTCCATGACTCATTTGGAGCCAGCATCAAACCTAAACTGTACTCATTAGGTGGCAAAACTTGACTTGGACTGATGTGAAGCTATTTATATCTTCATCTGTTTTTGTACATTTTGTTACAAAATACAAAAATATTAATGTGTTTAATTACAGAGTGTGGCCCTAGACCTGGACAGGGTTGTTAACAAATAAACAGTAAATGTATGACATTCCTTTCTAGATTTTGGAAACAATTTAAATTCCCAAACACATCTGGGATAGTTGGCCTGCATCTGTATTTTCTTCCAAAAAAGATTTTGATCAGATCAAGAAATATCACAGCACTTATTTTTAGGATTAGTCTTTGCAGGTAACTCTTCATTCCATTTCTGTTTGACTGTTTGCTTTAACTCTCCTGGTTATGGACATTATTCTTTCTACTTCTATTCTATTCTAATAATTTTTATTAGAATTCTCTGCTCAGTGCTCCTTTGTGTCCCCTAGACCAAAAGCCACCCTTGTCATACCTTTTCATTGTCACTGGCACCCTCCTTGTTTGTCCCTCTGGGGGAAGAATCTCTGCAGATCACTAAAGTAACCTCTTGACGTGGTCTTCTCACCTTCCTACCTCTATACTCCAAATCTTCCCTTACTTACCTTTTTCCATTAATAATTATGAACAATCAACTTCTGTGGCTTTTGAAAATTTTTGCCCTTCATAAAATGGGAACTACAACCCAGTTTGAGAGAAATTTATTCCAATGTACTTTAAGCCCAGAGATGGGTATACTGCATAACAGTCAGCATATGTAAGTTACTAAAGAAATAAATGAAGATAATATGGTGTTCTGGTTACCTGTTGCTGTGTAGTGAACTACTCCCAAACTTGGTGATTAAAAAAAAAACAAAAAACAAAACAAAACTAATACATTATTATCTCTGATTCTGGAGGTCAGGATTTTGGATAAGCACAAAGTAGATGGCTTTCTTCTCCTCCATGATGTCGAAGGCCTCATCTTGGATGACTTTGAGACTCTAATTTTTGGGGGCTGGAATAGTTAAAAGACCCAGAATTTCCCTCTCCCTCTCTCTCATTTCTCATTTCTCAATTCAATCTGATATAACATCACCTCCACCATACTTTATGGTAAAAGCATGGAGACAATTGTCAACGAATTTGTGTCCATCTTTAATCTGCCACAACAGGTTAATCAACTTCTATTCTCTGGAGTCCTTCTCCTTCTCTTTTATTTTATTTCTTCCATTGTCAAATGACTTGATTCAATGACCACCCTAAGTAGATTTCCAAAAGTTTTCCTAAGTCATTATTGTAAAAATGCAATTTCTTTGCATTTTCTGTCATACTTCCTCTAGTCTTCCCACCTAGTACTATAATAAGGCTAAAAGAGGTAATGACTGCCCTAGTCATGCCTTCAAATTGCAGTGTAAAATTATTTGGAAATAGAAGGAGTGGCCAAGAAAGAGAATATTTCCATCTTATTTTTTCTTCAAAAAAGTTCACAGTGAGAAAGTTGTGGATATTTCTCATTATTGTTCTCTTCTCTAAGATTAACAATTTGAGAAATGAATTTAGAGAACGCTACAAAAGGATCAAAGGAGATGTTTGAAAAGTCCTTTATTTCTCCCCTCTAATACCACATATCTTGAAGACTAGCTTCAAACATTGTATATTATAAGGTATAATTAAAATTCTTAATTGCAAACAGGACAATTCATTTCCGCTACTTACAGAAAAGAGATGAAGAGAAGAAGGAAGAAATAAAGAAATCACACAAGCTTCCAGAAACGAATGGGAACACACCAGAGAGCTGGCCTGACAAGAAATCTGTCACCAGTGTCTCAGAAATGATAGCACTACCTGCAGTAGGGGGAAAAAGAAAAAGTTACTGTACAGAGACTTTTCACATGTAGTTCATTTCTGAATCATTGTCTTCTGTGAATGTTTCTGATTGATGAATTATGGCTATATGTCCCATATAGCTACTGCACTCTCTTGGACATATAAGATTTAAAAAAAAAAAAAAAAAGGAATCAAACTTGAGAAGATAGAACTTAGAATGTGGTAATATGTCAAAATGCAAAGTAGGTGTTTACAATTTATTTAATAGGCAGATACAAATGAGGAATATCTATCTCAGCCCATCTTTCAATTGACAAATTCATCAATTTCTCTACCATATAAAACTTAGAAACAGCACAGCAACAATAGTTTTCAGCCCAATAGTCTATAAATATCCATTGTAGTTTAAAAGTGTTCACTCTTCTCATGAAGGGATTATCTAGCTTCTCTTCAATTACTTAATCCAGCTCCAAGTATGAGAGCTAGGTGATATCTTTTTCTCCCCTGGTGTACTCAAAATTCCTTCTTGGTATTTTCTAAACTAGACGCTAAAATACAATAATATTGGAAAAAATGAGACATTGGAAAATGTTACTATATGTTAATAACGTTGGAAAATTTATTATATGAATATAAAGATGACCATCAAGAAGTAAAATGTGAGTTTCTATAGGTATCCTCCTTTTGTGAAACCAATCATAAAGCTGAAGTTGGTATTCAAAATTTTGTGCTTTCACTGCACATTCCATATTTCTTTCACTCTCAACCAAGATCTTAGTTGGTTATGGTTCTTTACCTTGTTACCCAAATCTTTAGTTTTGAGGGAGTTGAACCTTTTATAGACTTGCTTGTATGAAGTTATTATAAACTTTGATTAATTTTATTCCTGGACAAGGCTTTATGGAGCCTCCTTAGGCTACTCTAGATTTGGAATATAATTCTCCCTGTCCTCTGTGACTAAGATATCTGTTTGCATTCCAATTATAAGGATCAATTACCCACAGCCAATATGATATATTCTTTTTGTTTTATTAACACAAAAAGTAAAAAACAAAACAAAACAAAAAAACAAACCTGCTCACATCAACTTCCAGTTTAATGGAACCACTTGTGTGTGACCTTGTAAAAGTATTTATCCATTGGATCAAAGACCTTGAAACAGTAGAATCCTCCACTGCAAGGACAAGAAGTAAACCTTTTATAAGTGCATGGTTAGGTGTAATGGTGCAAGCTATCAATCCCGTTTCTACCCCATTGTTCCTAAACCCATGTGTCCTGGCTACAGGAGAAGTAGAAAGAACCATTGTTGGTTGCTGATTCCAAGCTTATAACATCATATAAGACATCACTTCAATCTAGCAAGGTGTTGACACCCATCTAAAACTATAAATAAATCTTTAGTAGGCTAGTCAACAATTCTATCCCCAAAGATTGTAAGTAATAAGGTTTACAATAACACTAGGGAAACCCTTAACTAGGTTCTTTTGTTAGAAGTAACCTAGTATGGGTTAAAATCTAAATGTGGAAAGTTGTGAGAGTGAACAAGGCATTCACAGAATGTTGCTGGCAGAAACACGGTGGGAAGGAAAGGGAAAGGAAGGCAAATCCAGTGTAGAATAAGTCTCTACCTTTTTCAGTGAGGATAAGTTACTGCTTACTATACAATTAAACTACTCTGGATGGCTGTCCTCCCTAGCCAATTATGTAATTTATCAGGGGCTCAATGTTGGTTATTTTGGAAAGTTGGGTACACAGAAGTGGCATTAGCCAGGTCAGCCTGGCTAAAAAGACCACATTGTTGAGACTGTGCATCACCTCCATAACTCTCAGCACTGGTTTTGAGGAAAATGGCTGACTCCAAAGCAAGTCAATTTGACCACTTGATTATGGAAAACCTTTCTCTCAGCCAGAGAATCTTCATGAGTATTCAAAGAGACATAGTTCTTTTTCTCCCATATTCTGTGTCATATTTTCCTCCATATTCTCTCCTATTCCCCAAGCTTCCTTGCCATCTATTTTCCAATCTTTTTCTTTGTAATTCCCATAAAATCTAAACATGCAGCCACGAATCAGTGTATATCCATAACTCGGGCCATCACTTCTGGATCCTGAGATTTGCCATTTGAAATTTTGTCCATTTTGAGTATCTCACTTCTCTGTGGTTCTTCAAATCACCCTTGAGTAGCTACAGAGTATACTGCTTTCGGATACCAATACTTACTACAGAGCCAAAATATACTGGACTCAGATTTTACCCTCCTTTGAGAACTGACAAAAGGGAGTTCTTCATGAGGCCATAGTTGTGGATTGAGAGAAAAAAATGCTATGTAGCAGGAGTAAGCAGGAGTCAGCACCACATGGACATGCAATTCACTTATGCCTGTAGGGTCTGTTACACCCATTGAAGTATCTATCATTCCCGTTTGAAGTAAGAGTGCTGTGCTGCTATGTATGCCTGATTGTTGTTTTAGATGACAACCATGGGTATCTTAGTTGGAATGGTCCAGAAACAATTACAAGAAGCAGTAGTTATCCATAACTACTATCTATAACAGCAGATATAGAATAACAATTGTTACTGGATTTGTCTTACAATAAACTACTGCAATTCTCCAAGAATTATCTATAAAGACTATAGAAAGGTTGTATAAAGATGTGATAGAAGTCAATGTTCCTGAATTTTTCCAGTCTTTTATGGAGGTTCTAACTTCTGATGCTCTTAAAAAAAAATGCAACATTGCTTTTGTTTTGTTCTTTTTATGGGGAGTAAGATCTCCCTGGCTTTCACTTAGCTGTTTCTGCTTTAATAGCCCTAATTCCACAGGTTAAGTAGCTAATTCAGACATTCTGCCAGTTGCTGAGTATCTATTCTAACAATAAATTAAAGAATGGGGAGAATACCCACAAGATGTGTTCATAGACCCTGATCCCATGATGCTATGAATTCAAGCCCAAACTCTATTTATCTTTTGGCCCCTCCTTCCCCCATAAAGATCTTTGTCCACAGGAACATTATCCTATTCTGGGCCCCAGGGATTAGCATTAGGTCAGATTATCTGATCACAAAAGCCTCGGGGCATAGTTAGGTGTTTCAGGTCCTTTGGAGGAAGGCTAACAGTAATATTTATAGTGATCTATGTAATATCTGTAATGGGCATTGTACGTGCTCCATACAAATCTACTCAGATTTCTTACCATTTTCTGTGAATGTCCTGGATCTGCAATTCTTCTTTCAGAAACTCCCCGTGGACTAATGGAGTCACTCTGAGCCTGCAGGTACAGAGAATCAAAGTACCTGGAAGTAAAATCCTGGACCCCTCAGGTAACCATGAGCCAATGGTTGTGGGTATAAAAATATGAAAGCTCAGCTCCCTTGCCTCCTTGCCCCGAGCTGGGACAAACTCTGAGGTCCAGTTTGTGCTCCAGAGATCCCTCGGAGTCAGGCTGAGGCTAGGATGTTGCCTGAAATTGCACCTGGTTTGGCTTTTCCTTTTCCCAGTCTAGCCTCCCCCACTCCTCTCCTGGCTCTTCTTGGCAGCCCTTTTAAAATATGCCTTCACAGGAACCTTCACTTCTGAGTCTTTTTCTGAGGGAACCCAGTCTAAGACAATGTCATCATAGGGTTCATTCTCAAGAATTCTCAGCCTCCTCTTCCTTCAAGAAATTCTGTGCTGTGAATTGAGTTGGGGAGCCATGGCATGGAGGCCCAATCCTAGAATCTGTTTCCCAGGTGGAGTTGTTGCTGTTGTTGGTCGATTTGTTTTGTTTTGCTTAAACAGATAAAATGGGACCTTAGTGGGTATACAACTTTTTTAAACCCAGGAATCTCCTAATCCATCAGCAAGGCAAAGTGCCGTGTGTCAAACGACTCTGATTATGACTACATGGGTTAAGTGTTGTTAATGAAGGCTATATTAATGGCAGCATCTCCCATCGTTGTTTTCAGCACCCTTTGCAAAGATGCTTGTGTCTATTTGTCTTACTTTTATTACACATTTCCTTTTTTTCTAAACCTCTATCTAAAAGTTTGCCTCAATATGTAATTATATTCCATTTGTCCTTGTTCTGAACCTTAGAATCCATTCCCACATATACTCCTGCAGGTATTTGCCAATGTAACTTGGTGAAATACTGCGTTCTTTTTGGTGTATGAGCTCTGGGTGTGATTTTGCAGTGGCTTCATGGAGCATACTGTACTCAGACCCAAGTTACAAGTCTGAGGCATTGAAGAATATCAGGAAGAGGTTGTGAGGAAATTTATTCCACGTTGCAAAGTAACTGCCTCAGGCAAGGTGCTTACATAATTTTCAATGAAGGCAGAAGCAGCTCATCAAATGCTGGAGGAAAAACTATTTCTTCTAGCAAGGGATGTTTAATGACCGAGAGTACCCAAAGTGCTCTGAGTTTTCAGGGTTTTTCCATTTATCCCGATTACAATTGAGATTCCAGAGTTCTTAGCTTTAAATAAAAGACATTGTACCATTTGAATTCAACTGACGTAATTCAGAAACCACAGGATTAGACTGTGCATTTAATTTTCAGTTTCATCAGCCCTGCAGAGATGAGAGCTAATTTTAGGGTAATCATTTTATCGCCCTGGCTTTTTGACTCTCTTGAACTGAGAATTTAAAACTTTAAGCTTGTCATTTCCTTTCTTTCTATACTCAGCACATTTAGTAGTTGACTCACCCTAAAGATCTGGCATTCTTCGTGCCCATTATACTGTTCTGGTTTTTTTTTTCTTCAAAATTTTATTTATTTATTTGGTAGAGAGAGAGAGAACAAGTAGAGGGAGTGGCAGGGAGATGGTGAGGGAAAGCAGGCTCCTCACCAAGCGGGAAGCCTGATGTGAGGCTCCAACACGAGACCCTGGTATCATGACCGGAGCAGAAGGCAGACGCTTAACCGACTGAGCCTCCCAGGTGCCCCCATTACACTGTTCTAAGGCAGCAACCATTCATTTCCCCAACTCCTTGACTTAAATAGGTGACCAAGGACACAGATGATAAAATAAGCAACTGTTTCCTTACAGTATGCTCTGGGCATGCTATCTACAACTAACTGGATTCTCAGCTTTCACACCCAACTTGCCGAATAGTGAATACCTAGATATCCATTTCCTCGAGGGCTTCTTACACTTCTGATATCAATTATTCTATTGTTAAGAGTCTTAGTTGCAAACAACACTCATTCTGTTTAGTTTGAGCAAAAAAGGCTTTATTAAAGATACTGGAGAGTTTATCCAGTCACTGAGAAGACTGTGGGAAGAAATACACTGACCTTACCAGAACATCACCCATAGTCTTTTGCCAACTTCTGAACTGCTTTGACAGCAGTCCCAAGGGAGAAGCTGCCTTTGACACTACCAACTGTACAACTACTAGGGGGGAAAAAAAGAAAAAAAAAAAAATGTTCTCCAGAGCCTATTCTTAATCACTCCCAAGTTGAAGACTCAGGGGGGTGCAAATGATTGATAGAAACCAGTCCCTTGGCTGCAATCCTAGGGCCAAAGGGAAGTTAGAAAATACAGATTTTAAATTCTATTTGGGAAAGCAGAATTCAAATATATCAAAAAACAGGTGAGGTTTCAAAGTATGTTGTGCAACCAAAAGTGACAAATGTACACTGTGTATGACTACTGTGTTTAACATACTTCAGTAAAATTTGTGAAATTACTTCAGGTAATTATACTTATTTTGTCTCATATATTTATAATACAGAAATGATTCTTATAATATTCTTATTGACCCTTTAACATTTTGAGTGTAGACTTCCATTTATGTCCCTTTTAAAATATAATTGCCTCAACTATTACCTCTATAATCATCACATACCACATCAGACGGTGTTAAAATTTTTGCTTAAACCATCAAATATGATTTGAGAAGCTCATGTGGAGTGATGTAGTTTATTACATTAACCCTTATTTTTACCCATTCTAGTATTCTTTTGTTCTGAAGTTTCAAGTTTTCTTCTGTTATAAAGTCATTTCTTTTTGGAACATTTCCTTTCACTGTTTTTTAAGGCTAGATTTCTTGGAAACAAATTCTATTCTTCCTTTTTTTTTTTTTTTTTCTGAGAATGTCTCTATAATAAAAGTAAACTTTTATTAGCTTTACTGAGGTATAATTGACACAGAAAATTGTAATATATTTAAAGCAAACAACATAATGATTTGATAGATGTGTACATTGTGAAAGAATTTCCACAAGTCAGCTACAATTCTCAACTGAAAGAAAACTTCCAGTACTTTAAAAATATTGTACCATTTTCTTTTGGCCTCTCTGGTTTCTGATGAAAAATCCACTGTCATTTGAATTGTTTTTCCTCTAAAGTGTCATTGCTCTCTAGATGCTTTCAAGATATTTTCTTCACCTTTATTTTTCAGAAGTTTAATTTTATTATGTCGTTATGAAATTCTTTGGTTTTATCTAACCTGGGTTTCACTCAGCCTCTTGAATATGTAGGTTTATATGTCTTTTGCCAAATTTTAGAAATTTTCAGCTATTATTTCTTTGCATACTTTTTCGGTCTCACTGTCTCTTTCTTGTTTTTTTGGAACTTTGGTGATACAAATGGTAGCTATTTTGGATTGTTCCATCTGTCTCCGAAACTAACCTTCCTTCCTTCCTTCCTTCTTTCCTTTGCAGTCTATCTTCTCTTTGTTGTTCTGATTACATAAATTTTACTGCTCTGTGCTTAAGTCCACTGATTCTGTCCTCTGTCATCTCTACTATTGAGCTCATAAAGCATGTTTTTGTTTTGGATAATGTATTTTTTCAGTTCGATAATCTCCATTTGGCTACTTTTTTCTAACTTGTATTTCTTTGCTGAAATGTTCCACCTTTTCATTTGTTCTAACAAAATTTATAATGGCTTGTTGAAACATTTTTATAATAGTTTCTTTAAAATTCTTTTTTTGGTAATTCCAACATCTAATTCTTCTCAGTGTTGGAATCTGTTGATTTTTTTTGTTCTCAGTCACATGATTTTCCTAGTATGATGAGTGCTATTCTATTGCATCCTGCCCATTTGGAATATTCTGAAACTCTGGATCCTATTTAATCTTCTTTTAGAAGGCAATCACCTAGTGAGTTGTAGCCCAAGGGCTTGGTAGGAGTGTATGTTCAGCATCTTGCTGGGCTTCACTGATAGCAGCTAGGCAACTGTGGAGCCCTGACTGACATGACCTCATCTGTCCAGCCAGATTTCTGTGTCTAGTGAAAATATCCTTCCAGAATTAAAGGAAAATAAAGATAGTCTCTGATGAAAGAAGACTAAGAGAATTCAAATGTAGCTGACATATTTGCTCTAAAAGAAGTACCAAAGGAAGCTCTTCACATAGAAGGAAAATGATACCAGAAGGAAGTATTAAATATTTGGAATGAAGGGAGAATAATTAAATCCATGGAGGAGTTACACAGTAGCTGGGGTATGGTACAGTGAGAGAGAGTTGAGCCCCGTAGAAGCATAGGCCAGTGATCTAGAAGTTAAGGCTGTGGAACTATGAGAAAGGGGAATAGACTTGGGGTATGAGCCACTTGGCTTTCCAGCTAAGAATGTAGGCTCTGAAGAATGGTGGAGAACTGCACAGAGATACAAGGCAGCAGGATTTGTGGTCAAGGACACAGAGTGGCACTGGGGTGCTGTAATGGTGGAGGGTGAACTAGTGTTATTGAGATATTGGTTACACTGTAAAAATAAGTAAGCCAATTGAGCAAATACATAGATATGTTGAGGATGGTGGGAACCATTTCTCATGTTTAAGAACATATTAACAAGCTCAGAAGAGGAGAAAGAAAGTCCTGAGGTATTGGATTACAATTGAGGATATCAACATGAACTCAATATTTTTATAATCTATTTATGCAAATGGATATAAAATGGTTCTAGAAGTGTGAATGTGTATACGTCTATGTATGTATACGTATATTTCCTAACTTTGTCTGCTAAGAAGGCCTGGAAAGTACAACCCAGAAAAAGCAAGAGGCTTTGGCAAGGTCCTGATCTCGGTAAGTACCTTCCACTGCAAAGAAACAGAACCAGAACTTCCTGGGGAAATGACTGACTCTAGGGCTGAGGATGGAGGACAAAATGAGCCTGGAATATCTTTTTTGCCAAAAATTAAGATAATCTATGATAAGGACACATTGAAATGACACAGGTATCAGCTGGAAAGGGCTTACTGGCTAAGTATAGGAAAATTTGAGCATCAGAATAAAGAATAACAAAAGATTTCAGCACTTCAGTTAAATCCATCAGTCCACAATCATTAATTTTAAATATGAATAAATAAATAGAATATCTTCTCAGAAAAAAAAGAGAATGTAATAGCTAGCAGTGAGCTTTGTTACCTTGTAGAGGAAACCTCCATTAAAGGACAGAAGTTCATAAAAACTTACAGTAAAGGTCTGAGATTTTCAGATCTGATGTAAAAACTGTTTATGCTTTCGACTTGAAGTTGGCAAAATGTGACAAATACATTAAATTTTTCACTCTTTAATATACCCTAGTTCTTACATTTTTAGATCAAAAATTTCAAAAGTTAATTTCAGTTAATTTCAAAGATTTTCAAAGTTTTTTTTTTTTTTTTAAGGTTTTGTTTATTTATTTGACAGAGAGAGAGAGATCACAAGTAGGCAGAGAGGGAGAGGAGGAAGCAGGCTCCCTTCCAAGCAGAGAACTCAATGCAGGACTCGATCCCAGGACCCTGAGATCATGGCCTGAGCTGAAGGCAGAGGCTGTTAACCACTGAGCCACCCAGGCGCCCCAAAGATTTTTTTTTGTCTAACTGACAAAGGACTAATTTTTAGTCCTTTGTCAGTTAGATCATTTGCCAATATTTTTTCCCAGTCTGTAATTTGTCTTTTCTCTCTTTTTAAAAAAATTATTTATTTCTCTGAGAGAGAGAGAGAGAGAAAGCATGAGGGAGATGGGCAGAGGGAGAGGGAAGGAGAGTCACAAGCAGACTCTGCACTGAGCCCAAGCCTAGTGCAGGCCTCAATGGCACAACCCCGAGATACAACCTGCGCTGAAACCAAGAGTCCAGCGCTTAACCAACTGCACCACCTAGGTGCCCCTGTAATTTGTCTTTTCATCCTCTCAATAGGGGTTTTTGCTTAACAGCATTTTAAATTTTGATGAAGTCCTATTTATTGATTTTTCTGTTATGGATCATTGCTATGGACTGAATATTGTGCCCCCAGGTCCTAAATTCAGATTTTGAAGCCTCATCTCCAAGGTGATGATATTTGGAGGTGGGGCCTCTAGGTGGTAATTAACATTGTAAGAGTGGAGCCCTGATGAATGAGATCAGTGTCTTCCTAAGAAAAATCCCCAGAGAGCCAACTTTCACCCTTTCTGTCTCTCCTCTCTCTCTCTCTGTCTGATTCCCCCCAAATGGGGTACAAGGAGAAAATGACCATCTGCAAATTAGGAAACTGGCCCTCACCAGAAGCTGACAATGCTTGACCTTGACCTTGGATTTCTCTGCATCCAGAACTGTGAGTAATAAATCTGTTGCTCAAGCCACCCAGTCTAGGGTATCCTGCCTGCTATAGCATTCTGGACTGACTGAGACAATCATGCTTTTGATGTCATGTCTAAGAACTTTTTAAAATTATGGGTTTAATTTCCTTAATAGTTAAAGGGTGATTCATTTACCCATTCTATTGAGTGAGTTGTGGTATTTGTTCTTTTTGAAAAATTGCTCAATTTCATCTAAGTTGTCAAGTTTATGTGTGTAGAGTTCTTTATGGTATTCCCTTACCATTTCGATGTCTGCAGGGTCTGTAGTGATATATCCTGCTTCATTCCTGATATCAGAAATTTGTGGCTTCTCTCGACTCTTTGTCAGTTTTCCTAGAGTTTTCTTTTCATTTTTTCTGATGTTTTTAAAGAGCTGAATTTTTGTTTCATTGATTTTCTCTATTTTTCTGTTTTTAATTTTCTTAATTTCTGCTCTTTGCTATTTCCTTCCTTCTGCTTGCTTTGGGTTTGTTTTCTTTGTTTTCTGGGCTCTTGAGATGGGAGCTTAGATCGTTGATTTGAGATTTTCCTCTTTTCTATTATATGCCTTTAGTACAATAAATTTCTCTTTCAGCATTGCTTTCGCTGCCTCCCACAAATTTTTATATGTTGTATTTTTATTTTCATTTAGTTCAATGTAGTTTTTGATTTCCCTCAAGACTTCCTCCTCAGTCCATTGTTTACTTAGAAGTGTGCTGCTTAGTTTCCAAGTGTTTTAAAATTCTCCCATTATTGTTCTGTAATTGATTTCGAGTTTAATTTCATTACATCAGAGAACACATTCTGTATGATTTAAATCCTTCTAATTTGTAGAGATTTGTTTAATTGTCCCAGAATATGCTGTATTTTTATAATATTTTGATAAATGCCCAATGCATGTTTAAAAAGAAGGTGTATTCTGCTCATGTTGTGGCGAGTGTCCTAAGATTGTAAATCCAATGTTTTTGGTTGATGGTGGTGTTAATTTCACCTATATACTTGCTGATTTTCTGTCTAGTTGTTTTATCCTTTGTTAAAAGTAGGGTGTTGACATCTCCAACTCTAAGTGTGCATTTGTCTGTTTCTCATTTCACTGCTATCAGTTGTCCCCCACCCCCACACTCACTTTGCAGTTGTGATGTTTGGGGCATAGGGCAATCCATTTAGGATTGCAGTGATTTCTTGGCACATTGGCCCTTTCATCCCTTTCTGTCCCTAGCAGTTTTCTTCACTGAAGACTATTTAATATTAATACATGCACTTTGTTTTCATTAGTGTTTATATGGTATATCTTTTCCATCCTTTGATTTTCAGTCTTTCTATAGTGTTATATTTGAAGTGAGTTTTTGTAGACAGCCTATATTGGGTTGTGATTTTTAATCCACCCCACCAATCTTTGCTTTTTAATAACTGTATTTAGAACATCTACATTTAATGTAATTATTGATGTATTAGGGTTTATATCTGCTATTTTATTTGTTTTTGGTTTATCCTGTTTTCTATTTTTTATTTCTGCCTTCCTGTGTGTTACTTGAACATTTTTTTTATAAATTTATTTTGATTTATCTGTAGTATGTTTGAGTATATATCTTTGTATAGATTTTTTTTTAGTGGTTGTGTTATGTTTTACATTAGATATACATAACTTGTTATAGTATACTGGCATCAGTATTTTACCTATTGGAGTAAAGTGTAGTAACCTTATTTCTCTTTAAGCCCCTTTGCCTATCATTATTATAATTGTCTTAACTATTTCCTCTATATAGACCAAGAGTGACATCATACAATGTTATAATTTTTCTTTCAACTAGAAAATCTAATTTTAAAAACTCAAAAGAAGGAAAGTGTATTGTATTTACTATGTATTTATTTTCTCATAGTTCTTTCTTCCTTGTTTATGCTCCAAGTTTCCTTCTTTTATCATTTCCTTTCAGTTTCAACAACTTCCTCAGCCATTCTTTCAGAGTAGGTCTGCTGACAACACATTCACTTAAGTCCCCTTTTATCTGAAAATGTCTTAAATTATCTGTTGTTTCTAAAGGATATTTTGATTGGATATAGAGTTCTATGTTGACAGTCTTTTCCTTCAACACTTAAACAATATTGTGGCTCTTTCTTCTAACCACCACAGTTTCTAATGAGAAATCCACTGTCGGGGTGCGTGAGTGGCTCAGTGGGTTAAAGCCTCTGCCTTCGGCTGGGGTCATGACGCTGGGGTCCTGGGATCGAGCCCCGTGTCTGGCTCTCTGCTTGGCGGGGAGCCTGCTTCCACCTCTCTCTCTCTCTCTCTGCCTGCCTCTCTGCCTACTTGTGATCTCTGCCTGTCAAATAAATAAATAAAATCTTAAAAAAAAAAAAAAAAAAAGAAATCCACTGTCATTTGAACTGTTTTTCTCCTAGAGATGAGGTGATATCTGTTGATTTTCTTTTCTTCTTTTTTTTTTTTTATTAAAGATTTTATTTATTTATTCATGAGAGACAGAGAGAGAGAGAAGCAGAGGGAGAAGCAGGCTCCCCGATGCGGGCCTCAATCCCATGACCCTGGGGGATCATGACCTGAGCCAAAGGCAGACGCTTAACCATCTGAGCCACCTGGGCTCCCTGATTCTCTTTTCTTATTCAAGTAAGGATTTCCTGTTTCTGGTTTTGACAGTAATTTTAAAAATTATAATATGGACATTTTGGATCCTGTGTTATGAAACTCTGGATCTCATTTAAATCTTCTGTTTCAGCAGGTCTTCTCTGATACTGTGCAAGGAGTGAAAGGGAGGTGCCACCTAATTAATGCCAGGTGGAGATGGAAATCTAATTGCTCTGTCAGTCTCTGTTATTGTTCCAGTGAGGAAAATCACCTCATTGCTGGGTGGGTGTGCAATTTCAGGCTCCCCACTACTCTTCTGCTGAGAACACTCTAGCAGTAGGGGAAGGGAGATGCTTCATTACCACTGAGAGGAGTGGGAATCTAGGTTTATCATGTTCTGTCTACTGATTGGAGATTGTTGACACCGGGAAGGACTGAAAGTCTGCTTGGCTTACTCTGATATCATTCCAGGGGAGAGTGGTGGGGTGGTGTGTGTGTGGGGGGGTGCCAATTATAGTGGGGTGATGAGAAGCAAAGTCTAGGCTTCTCTTTTAGCCTTTGATTATGTGTGGGGGTCCAGTTTTTCCCATGGTGTTGGGCTGAAGTAGGGCAGTTATTGTCTCAGTTTTCTGTTCTTACTAGGTTTCCCCTCTCTGCTCCTGTAGCCAGAGAAAGCAGATGTTTTTTTAGGGCTTTTTGTTGGCACTTATTGGTGTTTCTAGGTTGTGGGCTTCACTAGGGCCCAGTGTAGGCATGTGAGGCAAAAAGAAAACATAGAGAACTTTCTTCCATGTTATTCCATGGGTCTCAATGTCTCTAGTTGATCCATCCTCTTCTCCTTACTTTCCAGTCTCCCCATGTTTTTTTTTAAACGTACAATATCTGGGGTTATTAATTGTACTGAGCAGTAGGTGTAGGGAAAATTATATCTACTTCGTGTTATCCAGAACTGGAAGCCCTTTAAATGCCATTTTGAATTTCTATTTCTGTATCTATTTTATACCAGTCATATAACATTCATGTAATTATACATACATTAAATTACAAATAAATGTACAAATATCAGAAGTACATGCTCGCTCTCTCGCTCTCTCTCTCTCTCTCTCTCTCTCTCTTTTTTTTTTTTACAGTGGGGTGCATAGCCAAATGCAGATTGCAGACCACTGGTGTAATCAAAACAGCGTTGACTCATTCTTGGCTTGGCACTTTTACTAACTTGTGTGATTTGAAGCATTTTTTTTTTTCACCTCTAAAATGCAGCAATTTGGTAAGATGGTCTTTAATACCATTTCTACCTCTGGTATTCTACAGACAATAACAGCTAGTATTCCTTCCAAAAGATATAAAATACCACATGAAAATTGTTTTCCTTATTTGTGGTTTCTTTAAAGCATTTTTTAAATCCTGAAAAATATTCATTCCCTCAAGGATAAAATTTAATCCACTTTGTATTATAATAACTTAATCAAGATTGATCTCATAAATGTAATTGTTACTCAAAAACAGCAAAATAGATTTGATTAAAAAGAGTCTATTATTCTAATTTTCTGTGAATTTTTAAGTTCAGGGTTGTATTATCTTATGAAGTAATTTAGTATTTTTCCTTGACATTTTTCAGAAATATACTCCCCTCCCACACTTTTCGGGTGGAACCTAAAAGGTCAAAAATTGGAAAGAGACGCTGTTGTACTCTGTGCCTAGTGGTCCAGAAAAATAGACCATTGTCTTTTGTGATCTGTATGTGTACATAAAAGACATTCACTCTACCCTAACATATTACATGTTACTGTCTTGGTTTGCCATAGCAAAACACCGCAGACTAGACAGCTTAAGCAACCAGAAGTTTATTTTCTCACATTTCTAGAGACTGGAAGTCCACCATCAACATGCTGGCAGGACTGGTTTCTTTTAAGGCCTTTTTGGCTAGCAGATGCCTGTGCCCTTGCTGTCTTTTCACATGGTCATCCCTCTGGGCATTCACGCTCCTAACCTCTTTCCACGTTGTTTTAATTTCCTCTGATTAGGACACCAGGCAGATTGGATTAGGGCCCACCCTAACAGCTCTTTTTAACTTAATAGCCCTATCTCCAAATATAGTCACCTTCAGGGTACTGAGGGTTAGGGCTTCAACATATGAATTATAGGGGGACATAATTTAGCCCCTAACAACCACATTTATCATTCTGCCATTAAAAAATGAATTCTAGGGGCGCCTGGGTGGCTCAGTGGGTTAAGCCTCTGCCTTCAGCTCAGGTCATGATCTCAGGGTCCTGGGATCTAGCCCCACATCGGGCTCTCTGCTCAGCAGGGAGCCTGCTTCCCCCTCTCTCTCTGCCTGCCTCTCTGCCTACTTGTGATCTCTCTCTGTCAAATAAATAAATAAAATCTTAAAAAAAAAAAAAAGAATTCTATAAGTTAAGATTTTGAGATGAGTCTCAGAAGGACTGTTTTACAATGACCATAGCTTTAGTTTGGCTAATACAGTGCACTGGAGTGTGTGTGTGTGTGTTTGGTATTTGTTCAGAAGAAGCTAGGCTTCTCTCGGTTGCTTCAAGGCTGTTGACTGGTAAAGTGCTTCACAGCTATGCAGTTTAATAGTACCTATGAGTATGGATCAGTTAGAGATATTACACTGACATAATCTGGGGATGAACCAGGCAAATTTTCTGGGCCAAATAGAATGTTGTTTAATTAATTTTTAAACTAAAAACTGGATTGTTTAATCAATTGTGTCATTACTCAGTAATCTATGACTTTGTAGTTTTGGAATCATGTTGTATTCCTGAAACTAATGTAACGTTGTGTGTCAACTAGACCTTAACAAAAAAGAAAATACAAAAAATAAAAATAAAAGTAATCTGTAACTTTCTAAGTTTGGAAGCTGGGGTTAGTTTATGAAAGCAGACTTTTTTTTAACGTATTTTGCAAGGTTTTAAAAATTAATTTTAAACATCCTTTATTCCATCTGCTTTTGAACCATGTGCTTATCATTTTTAAAGGACTATTCTTTAGCATTAAGAAAATTAGATTGGCACTTATATTTCTAGCCAATTAACAAAAAATATGGTTGGGAAGTAGCAAAGCAAATACTTTACAATTTTGCTTGTCAGTGATTTTTCATGAAGTTAATTTCTGTCATAATAAAATACAGTGAAAATTGTATATATATTTATATTCTATTACTTACTCCCTAAATATAGCATACATCACTGTTTTGATTTCTGACAGCAGAGCTGATATTCTCCTGAGGTGTCAAATTTGATTTGAATATTCAATTAAAAAAATCTATAAAATGTCTTACTAGTTAAAAAAACAGGTTTTTAGGTTTTATGTCAGCTTAATGTATTTCACCATCATTAATTCTTTGAAAATTTTGTGCATTATTATTCTATTTGAAAACCTTCTACATACAATCCTTGTTAGCAGAGTCAATCCCTCCTACAATTTGTCTTATTTTTTCTTGTAACTATGTTTCTAAATCTTTATTACAATTTATGAATATATTTTCTGCCTAAGTAATAGTGCTATTATTCACATTTAAAAAAAATGTGTCAGCAAAAAAATGAAATAAAGTAAATGTTCAACTATAGGGAGTTACAAACCACATTCTAGAATATTCTTCAGCCATTCCAAATGTTTCTGAAGAATATTTAATGCCTTCAGAAAAATGCTTGGTATATTAAATTTAAAAATCAGATTAACATACAATATTTTTAGTATGATCCCACACACACACTTACATAGAAAAAATAGAAGATTAATAGTAACTATGAGTTAGGAGATTATAATTTTTTAAATTTACATTTAATTCTTTCTTAATTTTTAAAATTAATATGTATTACATTTATAATCAGAAAAATAATAGTACATGTTATTCCACAGCCACATTACTGTGGGAAGCTAGGCCATTAGATTATGCTGTCCATTTTTTTGGAGGCATTTTAAACTCATGTTATTGAGTCATTCAGAGTAAACAATTATTGAACTATTACCAAGTATCAGCACCTAGTCTATGCCAGGTATGGTTCTGGAGACATGTGAACAGGAGTATGTGGAGATGGTTATAAAATGGCTCCCACAGGGTATAGGATGCAAGTAAAATCAATACTATGTGATGGGTGCTAGGGAAATAGCTCTAAGAAAGTGCCCTAAGTATATCTGGACAGTGTAGCTAACTATGTCAGTCTGGATCTGACTAAATCACCTCATTCACTGAGTACCACAAGGAAATGTCTGTTTGACAGAGCTGGTTTCTGACTTGAGCTTTTGAACAGAGTGGATATAAATGACTACTACCTTGAAAAAAAAATATTTGCAAATTTTTAATCTTCAAAGTGGAGTTGAACAGTTTATTCAAAAAGCACAGTAATAAGCATTTGCTCTGTACTGGTACTAAGGTATAGAAAGGTAAGTAAGACAAGAGTCTAGCTTTCAGAGAGTTCAGAGTGTAAATCAAGAGTTTTTCCATGTCTTGTGTAATATGGACACCTGTGATAAATTTAATCTAAAATTTTTGTTTAAAATCAGACAATAAGAATTAGGAATTAATTGTTTTCCTTCTTTTGTTTTGCCTTTAAAGAAAGTTAAAACTAAATGTTACAGCAGAAATCATGGATATTAGCTAAAGTATTTATGCTACTTATTAATTCTGGTAATAAGATTTTTCTATTCTTTAAAATGGTTTGTTTTTTGAAAGAACACAGGGGATAAATCATTAATTAAAACCATATTTGCTTTTTGTCATTCACTTATAAAGTATTTTAATATTCTATGTAAAAACAAAGAAAACATGTTTGGTAAAGGAAATAAAGGTTAAAATAAATCTTCCTCATTGATTATTTAAATTGTTTATTCCTCCGAAGCAAGTAAAATTTATTTCAATAACTACATTTTTAAAATTTCAACTTGTAAAAGGGCTCCTGTGGCTCAATCGAGTGTCAGACACCTGATTTTGGCTCAGGAGCTGTGTGCTCCACAGGGAGTCAAATAGGCAGTCTCTCCCCCCACCCCTGCCCCCAGGCACGTTGTCTTTCAAATAAATACATCTTTAAAAAAAAGTTCAACTTGTAAGGTCAGAGGTCGATGAACATGTATCGAAATAAAGAGAGGACAAAGATGTATCGGACAGTCATAGGACAGCTGTTGCATGGACAAACTAGAAAGCATTTAAATCCCATTATCTACACTTGTCAACTTCAAGTCGGCATTAACCAGAGAAACAAAGCACAAATGTTCAGGTATTCTAGAATGTTCTTTCATCTAAAAGGGTATGTGCATAATTCCTAAATACATTCTAAAATAAGTCTAAAAATCTAATGATTTTTTTTCTTTTTCAGTTTATGAGGACTTCAGTTTTCCTAGATAGTCTGGTTGACTGATTGAACAACACAAAATATATTTATGAAAAGTACATATAATATCATATAAATATAAATAATTTATACATTTAAACTAAATAAAGATTAATATTTAATCAAGAAGTAAATATTCTACTTAATGCTAAGGTAGAGATTTTTAGTTTGAATGCATGTGAGATCATATGTGTAAATAATTCAATTGAAAAATAGTAAACTATGGGAAAGAAAGTTTACTATGGTTGCAACAATATGACTTTCCAGGATTGTATGTTTGAGGATAAGAATTAATAAAGAAAATGCAGCATGATAAAAAAAAAATTTCTAGATAAAATAGGGTTTCAATGCCATATAAATGGCTTCATTTTAATTATGCATCCTTTCAACCTAGTGTCATATGAATTTTATAATAATATATGAATTTCAGAAATAATGCCATTTAAAATTTTTCTAAGCCAAGAAAAGCAAATTATTTTTTCTTAAACTATTAAAACTATTTTTCCTGGTTATGTCACTAAGAAGTAAATCTGCCAGATTGTTTCCCTTAAAAATTTCATTTTCCAAATCAAGCATCAGAAACCACACACAAGAAATTTCAGGTCAAAAAATTTTTTTTCCAGGAAGGAACCCAAAAAGTAACTTTGGATTAATTGTACCTCATTTATTCTTTCTTATTAATTTTTCAAAATGTAGTCAGTGTTTTATAAAATGTACCAAATAAAATAATATTGGATCTCACAAAATGACATGTACTAAGAATAAATTACATTACGGAATATTATCAAAATGGAATGTATTTGATAGTCATAGCTGGAAAGTGTTAGGCTATGACAACAAATAAAATCCAATAAGAAGGGAAGAAAAGTTTGTATCCCTGGAACCAATGGGCCTTGAAAACAGGATTAGAAGAATTGCATCTTTATAAAAAGAACTGTGCTGCTGTTAATGGTTTCTGAATTTGAATGTTGGGTTGACTTAATAAAAGCTGATATTCACAATTAGAGTTGGCAACTATAAACAATAGCCTGTGGGTATATTGAAGTTCAAGGAAAGAGTGTTTCATTCTATTTTCTATAGGGAACCTGAGCAAATTTTATATCTTAGGGCCAACAGATTTTAGTTCTTACTTGAATAGCAGAGTCAGTTATTACTTCCAGGAAGGAATGATGCTTAGGGAATCCAGTTCAACAACAACAAAAAATGGTATAACAGAAATGTAATGTATGTGTGCAAAAGTAAAATTTTAACGTTTTGGACAATAAATTTTAAAGTTCAGTCATGACTTCAAAAATTAGAGAAATATAGGTTAAAGCATACTTGAAGGAATTTAAATGTAAACCCTGGAAGCTGGATTCATTTCTTTCAACACACTGATGAAAATAAAAGTAAATAAAAATGTCCTCCAGTAGCAGAGACTATTGACTTTTTAAGAAAATCACGTCTAGAAATTGATAGCTCCTAGACTGATTAAAGTACTTAAAAAAAAAATCTTAAAAGTAATGTACACTAAAAACTATAGGTGGATTATTTTTCTGATTAGATTAGGGAATGGCATTCTAAGCAATATAAATAAAGGCAGAAAAAGATATTTATAAGGCAGCTTGAAAAATACAACCCCATAAAAAAATTAAAAGATGAGTGACAAAAATGCAATTGCTTTTATATATAACAAAGAAATGACATTCCTTACCTATAACAATCTCTCATTTATTAATGTGTAGAAAAGGAATAGTCCAATATAAAAACACATAAGGAATTCAGAGTATAATATTTAAACAAGAAGACATACAAGTGACCAATAAGCACATTAAAATATTTAACCTCATGTAAGTAAAAATTAAAATGAAAAATTCAATTTTTGCCTACAACTTAATTATTCAGGGGTGGGAGAGTGTTTAAAAATTTACCACTTTTTTTTTTTTTTTTTTTTTTTTTTTTTTTATGTTTTTTCACCAAAATTGCTTTTGAATTTCAAACCCCAAAAACAAAAAAAAAGGCTGCACCTCCCCAGGGCACCAACCTTCCTCCAT
>NW_019154088.1:28760564-29000773 GCF_002288905.1 Enhydra lutris kenyoni | reverse complement strand
TTTTTTTTTTTTTTTTTTTTTTTAAGTAGGCTCTACACCCAACATGGCATTTGAACTCACAACCCCAAGATCAAGAACACAGGCTGTACCACGTGGCCCCCAACACTAAGCATTCTTATGTATACCTATTACTTACTGGTTTTAGCTTAAAATAACTTTTATTTGTATTTACTCTTGTTCATATAGCTTGTATCTATTTTCGTTCATTCTCTTTGCAGATCTGTACTCATCTAGAAGTTGACATGTGATCACACTGGAGTCAGTTTATTCTTCACCTGGATCATGATGATTATATAGCTGAAAGCTTGTCTTCCAAGCCCTCTTGTCCTTTTTGGGGTCTCTAACTCTACAATCTTACTTGTCTTCCCCCCCGCCCAGATTTAAAAAATCTGCTTTCTTAAAGAACATATCAATTTTCTTTTCTTCTTGGCGAACTAAACAAGCTTGCTTCTTTTTTATTTCTCATAAACATATCAGCAAGATAGGCAACATTTTATCACACATCCAGGTTTTAGTAGGTTTTTGGCATATGTCTCTATGGTTGACATCTCCCTTAGGACCTTATTTTTCTGTTGTACCAGTTTTGTCACATTGTCCTTATTTAACCTGATCTTACAAACTATAATTTATGAAATGTAAACAAACAACAGTATAAAATGTTTTTATCATATATATTAATCATCTATGATCTATCCATCATCATCTTTATCCTCATGCTTACAATTTCCAGTGTTCAATTATATAAAAAGAAGGACATCCCGGGACCATACTTCCTCTTTCTAATTTCTCATTTCCACATTGGTATATAATTTCTCTGACCCTTAGTTTTTTAGGCTGTAAAATGGTTGTTCTAGAGGATAGGATGTTTTCAGCTATAGAATTGCATATCTTTTCTACTCACTTTTCTTTCTCTGTTGTCCATTTCATCTGAACAAAGCATACAGTGCTTCCAGACTGACTTCTGTTCAAATCATTCTTTTTTTTTTTTTTTTTTAAGATTTTATTAATTTATTTGAGAGAGAGAGAGCAAAAAAGAGTAAGGAGCATGAGTGGGGAAAAGGGGGAGAAACAGACTCCCCACTGTGCTGAGGAAGGAGCCAGACAGAGGACTGAATCCCAAGACCCTGAGATCATGACCTGAGCAGAAGGAAGATGTTTAACCAACTGAGTCACCCAGGCGCCCTCAAATCAGATTATTCTTTATCCTCTTTCTGATTATTAATTATGAATTAGTGTACCTCGCAATATTATGCATCTGTTTTTACCATTCATGCTCTTCTTTAAAGTATCTGCTTTTAATTATCTGAGCAATTTTTTTTTACCTTCAACTTTTAAGCTAAATTCTTTTACATTTGTTGTATAGTACTCTGTTTCCCGAAGTGTGTTCTGTGGAACTCTAGCTATGTGAAATGTTAGGATATGCTATGGGGTAAAAACAACAATAATAGCAACAAGCGAGGAGGGATTCTGAGGTGAAGAATGTCTAGAAAGTATTGGGTTAAGTGAAATAAACCTTGTAGGACTTCTCAGTGCCTTTACGCTGCTAATTTACATTGAGAATTTAAATGTTAATTTAATTTATAAGCTATAACAAAAAATGAAATTTATTCAGTTATTTTAAAAATTATTTCAATATCCAGAACTCTTTTAGAGACTATCCTACAGCATTAGTTAGCATTTATCTTTGGAAATTATTTTAAGTACCTTCATATGCTTTTGCACACTCAAATCACTTTTACATGGAGTCTTCATTAGGGTATTGAATCTCCTTTCTAAGATATCCACAATTAAAAAAAAAAAAAGAAATCCAATTTCGTGAATATAATTTGTATAAACAGCTATTCACTTTCTATATCCTCTTTTTCAAAGTTCAAACATCCAGAAGGCATTAAAACCACTGAATTCTCTAAAACCTTTAATGTGTTCTATGTATAATTTTGAAGTCACTGGAGATACACATCAGGTTTCTTTCAGGTATTATCTATTGCTCATTCTCTTGTCATTCAGCAAAAGTGGGTAGTCGTTGGCAAACGGTCAGATCTCAGGTGGCTGCCACCGAAATTGTAATAACCAACTCAACAGGAATTTTCTGCTTCTTATAGGGACCTCCCCTGGTTTGAGTTTTCTTCTTCTTTCTCAAGTACTTTCAAGAAAATAAGTACTTTCTCCTTATTCATTCTTTTCCATTTAGTAATTAACTTCTTGAGAGTAATCTTAATTCTTCAAGGCTTCCTTAGAATTTTCTCCCCTGCCCCTGTTTCCTTCTCAATGATTTCCAGCACCCCACAAGAATCTTTCAGACTCTTGAGAAACCAGAATATAAGAAGCAGTTATTTACATAGCTTACTTTCTCCCTAAGTTGGATATCTAAGTGCCTGTAAGTTGTATGTAACTGATGAATGCCCGAAGCCCTTTCTCTCTAGATTTCTCATCTAACCTCTCCACCCTGATGATTTCCAAATTTTTGGCCCTATTCTCTTTCTTGAACTCTGGGCTCAACTGTTCAGTTGTAGATGTTATTTGCAGGTTGACTATCTGGTGGCATCCCAAACTCCACACGGTCAAAGAAGAAATCTTATTTCTCTCAAAACTTGCTTCTTCCCTATCTTTTCTGTTTCAATCATCAGCACCACCAATAAGCTAATTGCTAAGAAACTCATGAGTCTGTCATAACTCCCCTCTTCTCTCTCTCCCTATAAACCTCTTTCATCAGCAAGACCTTTAGTTCTGCCCCCAAATAGAGCCTGCATCTTTCTGTTTCTTAATATCTCTACTACAACTGTAGTCGTCCAAACCACAAATGTCTCTAGGCTGGACAACAGCAAGTCTCCTACCTGGTGTCTCTGCTTTGATTCTTTTCTCTTATACATAGTAGCTAGAGTGTGATTTTAAAAATGCTAATTAAATCTTACTCTCTGGTTTAAAAAACCTTCCAGTGGTTTGGCAGTGCAGCAGAATAAAAACTCTTTACTATGGTTTTCAAGACCCTTTGTGATCTGGCTTCTGCCAGCTATCTGACCTCATTTTACATATTCTTCCCTTTTCTTGTGCCTTGAAAACCTCAAGTACATTCCTTTGTTACACTTTATGCTAACTGGTCCCTATGCCTTGAGTGTAATTAACCCAGATCTTCTTAAGGCTGGCCCTTTTCAATTATCTAGGTTTTGGCTCACGTGTAAACTCAGTGAAACCTTCCCTTATCCCTAGTTCAAAGCAGTGTTCCTTTCTCTACTATCCTCCCCACAAGTCATTCTTATTACTATTGCATTATTTTTGTTCATTGCAATTATGATGATCAGAAAGAATCTTAGTTGCTGTGTCTTTTTTTTTTTTTCTTTCTTTTTTAAATGTGATTTGTTATGGTGGGGCCCTAGTCTGTCTTCACAGCTGTATACCTGGTGCCCATATTGTGCCTGACACAGGGAAGGCCTCAGTACTTTGTTGCGTTATCTATTAAACACGAATGTCTTTAGCTAAACTAACTTTTTTTGTAAGTACCTTGTAAACCGACCAGCAAACTTTTTTTCTGGCAACAGAAAATTGTGGGACTACCTTATCCAAACTTTAAAAGAAAACGAAACACGTTTTCTGATATATATATATATATAAAAAAGCTTCCCAGAGAATTCAGAACAGCATTGTGTCTAGAATAAACCCACTGATCTCCTACTTTACCTGAATCTGACATATTAGGAAAACTATACTCTACCATGGATGAAGAGAACTACTTCATGAGTAAGTAAGCCTGGAAAATGCCAGTGCATTCAGCTAGAGCTGATCACACCATCAGATCAGAGAGAATAAATTTAAATCTCTTCTAGAGCAGCGAAGGACATAGTGTCACTGGAGACATTCAAGGCTCCCTTGCTAACCCTGAGAACAGGGGTCTAACAGGAAACTAACTTTTGATGTCCTGTCCTGGGTCACAAGCAGAGATCAAGACATACATACATACATACATACATAGAACAAAATAGAATAAAATGCAACTGAATACAAGAGACAACATACATACTGGCTTGCTTGGGTACGTGGTATGCGCTCTTGTGCAGTGTAAGGGGAAGGACGGGAGGAGTGGGCTACATAATTTGCCCAGCCCACTGCAAAATGAAAAATTATTAAATATTCCAAGATGGTGACAGGCAGCAAAGCATTGTGTCAGGGCTTTACACCCATCAGGGCCCTTCCGAGGTCAGGGCCCTAAGCACCTGCACAGTCACACACCTGAAGCCCATCCTGGGGAGAGGATAAGATTAGAATTCGTCTCCACAGATTAGAAAGTACCCATATCCCCACCCCTGTCAAAACAGCAAGAGCAACAAAAAACAACTACTGGAATTGGAGAAGATAGTGCACAACCTTGATGGTGGTGCTGGTGAGGCTGGGAGTACCAGTCTTACAGAGCAGACTTTAGAATGATGGGAGAGGAAAGAAACCAGGGTTTGTGAGGCTCCAGAAGTAAAGGTGTCGGATAGAGAATAAGGTAAAGGGAAAGAGGCCACATCAGACCTTCCTCCTGTCTTTATGTAGACAATGTCTGTTCTTTCAAGAGACCTCCCGAATTCAGCCACTTGTGTAAGTCTGGTGCCTTTGGGAGCTGCGGTGGAGTAGGTGGAGTTGGGTATCTGGGTGTGTCAGAGACAAAAAGGTAGGGACAGGTTTAAATACATTTCCGTGGACAGGCTTCCTACCCTCTTTGGCAAGAAACCCAAGGGCTCCCAGAAGGAGGCGGGATGTAACTGGATTTCCGAGGACCCTCTATTTTCATCCTCCTTTGAAGCTTCGAAGGTAAGACCCACGGAAAACCGCAGGGCTCGGCGTTCTTCCGTCCATCACAGGTCACCTCACGGGTAGAAGTGCGTTGTCCTCGGGCATTTGGAACTGGTGGCGGGGACTGGGGACTTGAAAACTGGCGGCGCTAGGAAGTGGGTCGGAGGAGATGCGCCCTGTCCCCTCCGTCTGCGGCCGGGCAACCCGGCCAGCGGACACCGGAGTCCGGACGGAGAGGGATGGACCACGCCCGCGGAGACGGCCTCAAGCCCCGCCGTTCAGTCCTGCCCCGGCTCGGGGAGGCTCAGGCCCCGGGAGCCCAGGGCGGAGGGGGCGGCGACCCGGCACCCTGCGGCTACTGCGGCCGCGCGGCCGCGGCTCTTGCGGCTCCGGCGCCCGCCGGGTGGTGTCTCCGCAGTGCCCGCCTCCAAGCTCCCCTTCCCCGCCCCTCGCGCCCCCTTCCCCGCCCCCGTCCGGCGCCCGGCGCCCGGGCCGCGCTGACCCGCCGCCCCGTCCCTCGGAGCGCGCTGTGGCGGCTGCTCCACGGCGGCGGCAGCGCCTCCCCCGTGCGGCGCCCGCGCTCCCGGCGGCGCAGCCCTCCCGCCTCAGCCATTTTCCCTCCCCCCGCTCCCCTCCCGATCCTCATCCTCTCGCCCTCCCCCCGCGCGGGGACTTTTCCGGAAAGTTTTTATTTTCCGCCTCGGCTCTTGGAGAAAGAAGCTCCTGCTCCGCGGCAGCAAAACTTTTCGGCTGCCGCTCCGCCGGCCCCCGCCCTCGGCTGCCCAGCCCCACCGCCCTTGGTGCGCCCCGCGGAGCGATGAGCGCCCCTCCGGTCCTGCGGCCGCCCAGCCCGCTGCTGCCAGTGGCGGCGGCGGCAGCGGCGGCCGCCGCCGCGCTGGTCCCGGGGTCGGGGCCGGGGCCCGCGCCGTTCTTGGCTTCCGTCGCGGCCCCGGCCGGGGGCATCTCGTTCCATCTGCAGATCGGCCTGAGCCGCGAGCCGGTGCTGCTGCTGCAGGACTCGTCCGGGGACTACAGCCTGGCGCACGTCCGCGAGATGGCTTGCTCCATCGTCGACCAGAAGGTAAGGCGCCGTAAAGGGGGCGCTGCCTGTCCGGTCGCCCCTCGCCGCGCCAACTTTCCGGCTCCGGGGGCTCGGCGGGGAGCCAGCCTCGCCGGCGCTCTGGAAGGGTCTGGCACCGGCCAGGGTTGGACGCCTGCATCTGAGGCACTGCATTCTCTGTTGTCTGGTTCTCCCCTTGCCCCATCTTCTTGCATTCCCGATTTCTCTGCAGTCCGCATCCTCCTCACCCATTTCCATCCCTCTCGGGACATTTCCAGGTATGTCGCTTGCCCATTTTTTTTTAGCGCCTCTCCCTCCCCTTAAGAATTCCCGGCTCCCCCCACTCTTCCCGTTGGACCCTGGACCGGCACGTTCCTGGCGCCAGATTCCTCCTTCCCGTACGAGAGGTCCCCCCACCCCCGCCCCGCCTCCCCCGGGACACGCTCAACACGATTTCAGCACCACTCCCTTCCTCTTCAGGCCCCTCTCCCAGCTCACACTGATGCTAAGGAGTTGCTGGACTGATCTAGAGATGAGGAATTTCTCACCTGTCAAATAAGCTTTTAAGAGGGAATGATTGACTCAGCCAGCTGTGAAAACAACTGATCAGAACACAACTACTCACCTCCGTGGTAGTTTTTTAGTCCTACCTTTGTGTGAACGTGAAAGCGAATTTTTCAACCCTGAGATACTGATAGTGGGGCATTGAAGTGGAGGCACAGACATATAAAAGGTGGGGGTACTCCCAGGGGCACCCCAAGGCTGGCTGTGCCCTTAAGTTTGAGCCTTTGGGACTCTGGACAGCAGCTTGGAAAAAGGCAGCTTGGAAAAAGGGCCATTATTCTGGGCCAGGCCACCCAGGGAGGAGACCCACCCTGCCCACCACAGTTTATAGTGCAATTCTGAATTTCAGGTTGTTTCTGTAGCCATCGGAGTGATGCTGCATGGGAAAAGGGTGATAAGAGTGTGAAGAAGAGGAGGCCCTGGCGCCAGTCTTCTCAGTATAAACAGGCAGGGTTTAGGGAGTGGGGACAGAAGTCTTTAAAGGTGCTGAATTTCAACCCTGGAGGACTGGCTAGTACTTGCCTTATAAAGGTCACTTGAATAATCATGACTGTTTTCTTTAAAGTATTTGGAACAGAGTTTGCTAAATCCAAGTGTTGTTATTTGTGGCATCAGGCACAGGGATGTTAGGAAAAAGCCTCAGGAAGGAAAAAAAAAACAACAGTAATCTAGGAAGTTTGTAAAAGTTCTGGAGGCTAGACTGAGGCAACAATGAGTGTCAAGAATTTTTGGTTATTGAATGTAGTGACATTTTATATTGCGTATGACTCAATCTTTCAACTTCCATGTGAATGACAAATTCTGTCTAATTCTAGTACAAGTCGTGTCACGTGCCTTCTCATCAATATTATGGAATATTTGTTGCCCTTGAACAGGAGAATTCTCTAGACACTGAAAGCCTTTCCTTAGTGGAAGGTGTAGTCTACAGCAGTCTCCATTAGAGTACAAACCAGTTGATTTAAGAGCATTACTGGATAAGCATAAAAACAATGTAATAAAATTTCTCAAAAAGCCAATGCAATTTTATAGAATTTTAATTTACCTAAATTTTTTTTTTAAGATTTCCTTTATTTATTTGACAGGCAGAGATCACAAGTAGGCAGAGAGGCAGGCAGAGAGAGAAAAGGGGAAGCAGATGAAGAGAAGAGAGAAGAGAGCCAGATGTGGGGCTCTATCCCAGGACTCTGGGATCACGACCTGAGCTGAAGGCAGAGGCTTTAACCCACCGAGCCACCCAGGCACTAATTTACCTAAATTTAAAACAAGTGATAGAGTCACAAGGAATATTCAGATTGAGTCAGATTAATACGGTCAGACTATTTTCGACCAGCTTTAAAACACACACACACCCTTGATGGAGTTTAGGATGGAGAGAAACATTAATGGTTTAAGAGGTTTGGGGATTGGGATTTTAAATGGAGAGTGAACTCCAGTAGTGTCAGTAGCTACCAAGAGGGGGGTTATATGGAGGGAAAAATATAATATGAATGCGAAAGGAGAGAGCTCCAAGCACCTACAGACTACAGCAGGCCTGAGGGTAGTGACTAGGGAGGGTATTTAGAGAAAGTACAATTGTGAAAAGGTCTTAAAATTAAAGTGAACTCAAATTATTAGAAGCCTTAGTAATCTTCCACATAGAGATATCAAACCAAGGACATCTGAAAGATGGATTTGCTGTGTGGAAGATGTTTTAGAAAGCTAACAATGTTATGGTAGAAAGAAAACTGAAGTTTAGTCATGAGTTACTTGGGACCTGAGCCAACACTCTGGGGAGAGACCTGGAAAGGTACTGGAAAGGGAAACTCATCAGCCTTGGTGGCTGATTTATAAGGGGACCCTCTTCCTTTTGTATTTCCTCTTGTAGTTCTTCTGTTTCTGAAAGAAGAGTTTGAGAAGTTTAATGGCTTGGATTAGCCAAGGTAAAAACTCCCTTGTACTTTTTTTTTTTTTTTAAAGGTTATGGCAAAGAGTTCCATTTAGAGGTATGGATTTGAGGGTTTTTTATATACAGAATACTGTAAATAAATATGTATTGGTGAGTCTGGACAGAAAAATTTCCATCTGTCTTCTATCATCTCTCTTGAGATACATTATCACCTGAGGCAGAAACAAGACTAAGAGGGCTGAATATCCATCACAGGACAGGGGAGATCTCTCTGCTTTGTGACAAGGGAAATGGCAGACAGGGTCAGTGCTGAATTAAGGAAATGGGAGGAGATCCTTTGTCCCTTATTTCAGGTTCTCTTAAGTATTGGCTGAAGATACCAACCATGATAGGAGCCAAAAAGAGAGAGGGAGGGAAATGAATGTTTTAGGTGAGAACTGAGTTTGAAGTCACTTACAATTTATAATGTAGACATAGGTCATGTTGAGCTTACAGCAGAAGGTTCTCCTGATTTTCTGAGCTCTCTACTTTCATTGTTTCATTAACTTTTTGAAAAGGGGTTTCATAGGATTTGAGGATTCCCTAAGTATTCATACTAAAAGAGATCAGACTAGCTTAAATCTTTGGAAGTATTAGCTGACAGTTCAGTTTATTTCGGCAGTATTTGTGGGGCGTGCAGCTGAGGTGTTTAGGACTGAATAAGAGAGATCCTGTCCCTGAGAAACTCATTTTCAAGTTATTACTGTTGTTATTTAGAATTTAGAGTATAGTTTGTCTTTGATTGTGTAGGTTTGGAAAGTGGCAGACATTTGATTGTACTTGAAAAATTTTAATGGTAATTCAGTATTTTAAGATAAATATACTCCAAGTATGTACTGAATTATATGACTAAAGAATTATTTCTTTTATCTTTTAGTTTGGGTCAAAAATATAGTCCTGCTCTTCTGTATGTAACAATGTTTAGATATACAATATGTTATTCCTTCTTTTTTGGAAGTATTAGCCTAAAGGTTTACTTATGCTTATTACTTTACTTTGCAGGCATATAACCTTGAAGGCTGGTTGTGTATAAAGACATGCATTCCGTTAGTATACATGATTGTTTTCTGGAAGGTAAAAAAAAATAACAGTTGGGACACCTGGGTGGCTCAGTGGGTTAAAGCCTCTGCCTTCAGCTCAGGTCATGATCCCAGGGTCCTGGGATCGAGCCCCACATCAGGCTCTCTGCTCCGAGGGGAGCCTGCTTTCTCCTCTCTCTCTGCCTGCCTCTCTGCCTGCTTGTGATCTCTGTCTGTCAAATAAATAAAAATAAAATCTTAAAAAAACAAAACAAAACAGTAATTGACTTCCGTTTGAAACACTGTTACTTTTCACTATCAAAAGAACCTTGAATACATAGGAAGAAGGAATTGTTTTGAGGCAAGGAACAGTATTCCAAAGGAAGAATTAGTTTAATTTCATAGTGCATTATCTATCTGTGTCTCTACACACACACATGCACACACACACTTCTTTTAAACAAGCAATATTAATTTAGGGATGTGAGATGCAATTAATATGACTGTCCATTCATTTTGGTTGTTATCTTATTAGAAAGATGACTCATATTTCCCTTTTGAATTTACTAAAATGAAGTAGTAGCATCAGTTAGACTCTGGCATATAGTTTCAGTTTACACAGTCATGTATCTGACCGGAGAAACTAAAGAGTGAGATTTAATAGAAGATAGCTCACTAAAGGAATAATAAAGGTTAGTGCCTTGGTTTGAGAGCAGCTTTGCTATGCTAGTAATTGTTTTACTTTCTGAATTGTAAAATTGTTCTCTTAACAGTTGTAGTATCATTCTATACAACAGTACAGAAGTCATTTCTTTAAGTTATTTCTTTAAAGATTTTTTTTAAATTTATTTGACACACAGAGAGAGAGAGAGGTCACAAGTAGGCAGAGAGGCAGGCAGAGAGTGGGGAGGGGGGAGCAGACTCCCTGCCGAGCAAAGAGCCCCATGTGGGGCTCAATCCCAGGACCCTAAGATCATGACCTGAACAAAAGGTGGAGGATTAACCCTCTGTGCCACCCAAGCACCTCTCATTAAGTGATTTCTTAATGTAATTCAATACTGTATGTTTAAAATTATGATTTTAAGCTTAGTAGTATAGTAGGAATATATTTTGATATATATGTAAAGCTCATGTACTGTATATATGCAAAATTTACATATTTACATAGTGGTTTGTTATCAAAGTATATAAGTGTGTTTTGGAACATATTTTTATAAAAGCCTACTTTGTCATGTATAGCCTCCAGGTGCTGAAGTATTGTTTTTTATGTTGTATTGTAGCCTGCAAAAAGTGGAGCCTCATGTATAGCTCATAATCCAAAGAGAAACTTTGCTTTGTATTTTCTATCAATATGCAGAACTGAAAACCTTTTCTTTCTTTTTTTTTTTTTTTTAAGATTTTATTTATTTATTTGCCAGAGAGACAGAGAGAGGGAACAGAAGCATGGGGAGTGGGAGAGGGAGAAGCAGGCTTACCCCTGAGCAGGGAACCTGATGTCGGTAAGGGGAGAGGGGCCACTCAATCCCAGGACCCTGGGATCATAATCTGAGCCCAAGGCAGGCACTTAACCACTGAACCACCCAGACACCCCAGAAAACATTTTCTTATAGCTGTATGCTATTTAATACTTTTCATAAAAAGAATATTCTTTTTTTAAAAAAATTATTTATTTAAGTAATCTCTATCCCAATGTGGGGCTCAACTCATAACCCCAAGATCAAGAGTCATATGTTCTTCTGACTGAGCCAGCCAGGCACCCCACAAGGAGAATTCTCTAGGATATTCTAGAAAATATTCTAAGAATTAGATGATTGGCTCTTTTGACAAATATAGATATTAATTTGGGTCTTTAGATCTGGGACTGAGATAAGTTTGAAAAAATTTTCTGTAAAATCTATAGTGTATGTGTATGTGGGAGTGGGAGTTGAAGGGTAGGTGTGGGGCTGGAAAATTATTAGTAAAGTCTGAAAATTTGCCCCATACTTGATAACCATGTTGGTCTGTATCAGCAGACTCCTATCACAACTATTAAGGGAGATTTAGAACTTTATTTAACAATTGTTTTACTCTTTTTTTGTTTTTGTTTTTGGTGAGGTGATTGTATATAGATCTTTACCAGTTTATGGATGAATGACTTTTAATGACCTTACCGGACAGTATAAGCAAATTTGTAAGCCTATGAATATATAGTTTTGACTTATCTAAGATTACTTTGAGTATTATGGATTTTTTATATACACACACACACAAACACACACACACACACACACACACACATATATATATGAAGGATTAAGTATAGTGCTTGGCAAATAGATATATAATAAATAGGATTATTGATATTCCAGGGCTTTATGAACTAGTATGCTGTCTTGTTAGCAAAAGAAATGTGTACTTTATTATTTTATTCTTATATCGACATATGAATAAAGTTGTGGTATTAAAAAACAGTATGACTCTACGGCCTAGATAACATGTTTTCTCTGCCTTCTATAACAGGGCAAATCTTAGGAGTTGGTGTTCGAAACTGCTTCTCAAATTTCAACCTCTCAAGATTTCCTCAAGACGTAATTTGATTATTGCTAGATGTAAGACACATATGCTCATAAAAGTACAGCACATCTTCATTACATTTTATTAGTTTTGACAAGAAGTTGATTTAATTCTTTTTCAGTTGCAAGTGTAATTTCAATGATTCTTCATTTGATAAGAAAGAGAAATAAAATAGGTAAGGATACAGTATTTGGTAACATAATGATTTTCAGATCTGGTCCTGAAGACCGAAATCAAAAGTTCCTTTCCAAATCTACCCTTGGTATGAAGAGGAAGGCACTTGGAAATGACTTTGGGAGATCATAATTTGCTATTATACTAGCATCTAGGGGTTGTTTGCTAAGTTCTTACATCTGATGAATAGCTCATATAACATAGTTGTTCACACACATACTGAAGTGTGATATTGGGATGAGAGGCAGTTTTACTGGGAAAAAACTGAGTTAGCAGTTCGCTGAGCCAATCACAAGTCTATTTCAGATCTTTTCACTAATTACCACTTACCTCTTATTGAAGTCCATTCCCCATTTTGAAACCTTTAAACAACCACAATCTATAAGTATCCATCCATCTTTTAAAGAAGAGTAGAAGAGATAATTTCATGAAATGTGTGTATGTGATTTAGACTGGAATCACTGAATAAGCTCAAGCTATACCAAGAAACTAGTATGATCCAGATAGCAGGGCTTGACCCAGATTTGGAGTGGAGGTGGGCAAAATGCAATTCTTAGGAGTTGATCATAAAATGAGCGTTCTTTGTTTTATTTTTATATTTGTTTCCTTTGCTTTTCTGAGTTGGACATAACTAATATTTTTGACCTTTGACCTTCTAGAGTCACCTTGATTCATCTGAAAAATCTAAGCCCAAATGTGGAAATAGAGGTTAAATAAAGAGGTGGGGGGGGTCTTTTTAAAGATTGTGCTTAACTTTAATTTCCTCAGTATTATTCTAGAGAGGCTTTGAAAATGAGAATTTGGTTTTTTAAAACTTTTCTTAATGTTGGCATATGTTAGAACACAAAAGAACAAGATAAAGTGCCTCAATTTTTCTGTGTTGATAGAAATTAGATACAGAGAAAATGGTTATTTTGTTCACATGTATTCACAATTTTTTTCCATCTGCAAGAATATGTGAAGTTTCCCCCAGGAATTTCTTTGATACTGTCAACCAAGTATTTTTGTTCCATTAAAAACCAATAATGACAGCACCACTTGAAGCTACTTGGCAGCTGAGAAACCCACATTTTGCTGTCTCTTACTCTCTTTCTAGTCTCACACAGAAAAGAGATAATTAAGTAAACAAAGCTTTTGATTACCTGACCACTATAGCTGTTATGGAATATCACATATTTTAGATAGAAAGGTAAGAATTGGTGTAAAAGTACCACATATTAAGACACAATTTTGCCTGTCAAAATTTATAGTTTCCTGTGTAGAAGTTTCTTCCAAAGTTGCAAAAAAGGTTTTATTTGGCTAAAGCTAAACAGTTGATACAGCAGCTTAGCAATGTTGGCAAATACGAAGATTAGACTTTTAAATATGCAATCATGAAGGAATTTTGTTCCACTTATTTTGGTGAAAGGGGGAAAAATATGTACCCTTCACTGGTTCATTGGCTTTAGTCTGACTAAGCCACTGATGGATGAGGAATTTGTTGAATTTATTGCTTGTATTTAGGCATAATTTTAAAAAAAATCTGATTTCTACTCTCCCTAATTGTCAGCAGCCACTTTTTTTTCACATATGTATCATCAAATAAATGAAAAATATGAATGTGACAATGAAAACATTGAGCAAAAGGTATCAATGTACCTAACAAATTGTATTATTGATAATCTAAGGTCTGTAGAATAGTACATTGTCTTATTAATAGAAGAAATATATTTTTTTATAAGCAGGAAACTTTTCTAACTTATTTTGATAAAAAAAAATTATATGTACCTTTTGTTTGTTCAGATTGTTAGAGAAATGCCATACTTCAAGCAATTGAAGTTTGCTTCAGTATACAAGTTCTGTTTCAAAAATAATACAGTTAGGGGCGCCTGGGTGACTCAGTGGGTTAAAGCCTCTGCCTTCGGCTCAGGTCATGATCCCAGGGTCCTGGGATCGAGCCCCACATCCTGCTCTCTGCTCGGCGGGGAGCCTGCTTCCCTCTCTCTCTCCTGCCTGCCTCTCTGCCTAATTGTGATCTCTCTGTCAAATAAATAAATAAAATCTTTAAAAAAAATAATAATACAGTTAAGATCCAGTTAAAAGAGTATTAAATATGTGAAGTAAAGATCTGAACCTCTTTCCTTTTTCATTAACAATGAGATAAAAAGAATCTGAATATAATCAAAGCCTGATTTGCTAAGATATGTCATAGACAAAAACGTATTTGCATATCAAATAAGACAACAATCTATTCAAATGTAAAATCCATATACCATTAAATCAGTTTGCTTTTTGTCTGTTTTTCATAAATGTTTTAATTTGACTTATTTAAAGTAAAAATTTTTTGCTGGAAACTTACTCAGCTTGATTTATGTTGATGTAAATTTCAGATTTTCTTAAGAAGCAAAATATTTTCCAGGAATCATTAGTTATTAGTTAAGATTAAACCAACAATTAACTAAAGTGTTAATAAAGATTTTTAAACTGTCAATGTTGAAAATACAAAAAAAAAATTTGAACCTTTTCCTAGGTTGTCTAAATAAGTCATACTAATGATATAATAACTAGCAGATAATTATGGAACCATCACTGGCTTTTGTAGGGTTAACTATAGTCAGAGTAGAGCTACCAGAGATTCAATTCTAGTTCAGGTGCTTGAATTAAGTAAGTTCCAGGGAACTTAATTGATTGAATGAGGCCAGGTCAAATATTTATTCATGACATTGTCTCAACCTTTTTATCAATTAAACACAAACATTTTTTCCCCATTTTTTAACTCCTTAGGTTTTGAGAAATGGTGGTCGGCTCATGGTCTGGCAGGGCGTCTCAGCTGGGATCAGGAGTTCTTATAAACCTCACACTGTCTCCATCCTTCTCATAATGCTGAAATATCATGACCTACTTTCAGGGAGGGACATAAGAGCTCTAGGGCATCTGCTATGCGGAGTTGGAGGAATCTGAAAACACCTAAGGGTGATTTCTTTATCAAAGAAAATAGATTATTAGGGTGGGACAAGAGGATATTTCTCATTTTATGTGAAAGTCAAGTCTCCTGACCATGAGGAACCATCTATATCGTCTTTGCACTCAGTGTCTTTGAAAGGTTTGTTGTGCATCCTGGATATGAAAAGCTGCAACTAGGAACATATGTGACTTGAAGAGTTAAAATTATTTAGTTGGTTCGTCCATTTAGACACTCAGAACAATAACCGTAGGGCTCTAGGCTGCTTGACCAAAAGCAATGGTCTAGGGCAAACAGCTGTAGCTTTTGCTCTCACCCAAAGCTGAAAAGAGTCTCGGGCAAACAGTGGGGTTGGAGGGGTGGAAGTTAAACTTTGGTATTGGCTTCAGATCAGTTGTGGTGAACAGACCTGAGCAGGCTACAGTTGGCGAGGCCTCTGGGATTATGAGACTAGTGGCACCAGAGGGCAGAAGAGGACAGGGAAGCTCTGACCTCCTTTGGATTGAGTTGGCGGGAATGGCGCCACCACATAACTCATGGATAGCAGTGGGGAGAGGTTTAGAGTTGGCTTTTTACAAGCTGAGTAGTTCTCCTTGGAAGGTTTCACAGTGTCACAGATGAGACGTTCAAGGAGCAATTCCAGGATGACATGATGGGAGAGTTTTAGGAAGAGCTTGTCCTGGGAACATTGGGTCATGCTCTGTAAGGTTCTGGGCCTCATGCTAACAATGGCTGGCACAGGGAAGCCTCCAGAAACAAAACCTTCCTGGCATGTACTCTGTGTGCCTGCCTGTATCTTGGCTTCTTTTCATTTGTCATCTCTGATTTTCATAGTAGCCCTTTGTGATGGACATTTTCCCTCCAATTTAAGGATAAGGAAACTGAGGGAAGTTCAGTGGTTTACCCCCCACATGGCTAATAAATAGAAAGCAAACCCCCCCGGTATCTGATTAATTTCACTGTAGCTATTCCTAAGAACAGGGGTGCTGGGCTGCCCATAGATCTGAATAGAGATTTTGGAGTTATCAGAGTATGGGAGAGGGGGAAATGTTAAATTTCCTATTGTGTTGGCTGAAATTTACTTAAAGGCACTGAAGCTTTGACAGTGTATTATTTATGTGTGTGTTTAAATAATTCCTTAGTCTGGAAGGCTTCTCTTGTCTGGAATTCACATCGCCCTTCATGGTCAGCTAAATGTATAGCCACTCTGGTGGCCACCACAACAATGTGTCTCTTATTGGTGGCAAGATACTGCTTCCACCCGCCCCCCCATCCAAGTACTGATAATTAATGTAAAGAACATTAAAGATGGACTATTCCTGGGAATATTGGGGTCATGACAGATAGCTGATTGCCCAAAGTATTTTGGAGCCATATCTCACCCATGAGTTAATAAGCCTTTTTTTAATTAAAGTGGGGTAGCAGAATTTGGTATTTAGGTTGCCTATATGCTAAGGATCACGCTTTGCAGATACATTTTCACTTTTTATAAATTTTATGTGTTTGCTTATTTTTGGTCAGTTTGTGAATGAACACTCCCTAAATTAAACTTTCTCCCTCTTGTTGTGCATGATTAATTATAGGCTTTGTGGAGGTTTTCTTTCCACTTAAGTACTACTGGCTATTCCAGATTGTGACTTGCCTTGCATTCGTTTGTATTGCTTGTGTATAGGTCTAAGGCCAATACTTCCCTTGTAGACTAATTGTACAATCTTGAGGCTTTACAAAAATGTAGCTTTATATATAGATGGACATGATATAATCTAAAATATATTGGTAATTCAATTAAATCCTAAGGATTCCTGCCCTGCATGACTCCTGGGAAGCATGTAGTAGTTATTTGTTCATAACAGATGAGATGGGTGACTAAAAATGTTGCCTCTTTTTGATAAATTTAGAACTTTTGCAGAATGGATGGGTTACAGAAAGAATTCTCTTTTGATATGACTTCAAAAGTAGTCTCTTGGCTGACAGAAAGGCAGCAGACCTCTCCAGTTGCACTAGAAGTCTGACTTTGCTAGGTATCTGTTCGTCAAGTACTGTGCCTTGTAAGCCCTATCTCGAGACAGTTCATCAAACTAGTGGGACACAGGGCATCAATTATTGTTTGAGGAGTAGTTAGGTGGGTCACTCATGCCTAGCTCTTCTCTACTAAATGACTAGTACTGGGAAATAATTGATTAGCTTCAGAGTAGCTCTTAAACTGGAAGGCTCTGTGCCCTTCCCTGTGACGGATAGTAATTTCATCTATTGATATGGAAAGAGATGTGGTCACCCTGGGATGTCCATCTTTAGAATAATTAAATACAGCCAAGAGCTTGAATAGATTTTCAAAGAATAAAAGACTAGGTCTTGCATGATCTTTGCTTTTATTCAGTTCTTTGGGATCTGAGCTAATACGCTTTGCTAAATAGAATGACTGTATAACCACTTGTCCAGAACCCTCCGTTTATGTGTGTTATCTTAGAATTCCTTTTGAGTGTATGTTCAACAATAAAAACTATGGAGTTTTAAGTTAAAAATAAACAAGCAAAACCAGAAAAAAAAACCTTCCTTAGGGAAGACATTCATTTTATGGTCTTCTGGCCAAAAATCCTTGTATATTAAAACATTAAAAACAAAACTTAACCCTGTGATCAAAAGTTTTTGTATAACTTAAAAGATGAACAGACAACGAACATTTAGAAATGGTTTCATTAACTAGTTAATTAGATCTCACTCTGAATGTAGAATCTGAAGTAGTTTCAAGTCCACTTTCTCCAATCAGTGTAAATCAAGATACTTTGATAGGTTTGTACATGTTTATTGTGTCAAACAGCAAATAATTTTATTTTGGTAGTTCATACTATCTTTATTATTTCAAATAGGTAAACAGGAAAGGCCTGCCTTGAAGCTTCAGCACCCATGGCAACCATCACAAAGACAAAATACTCTGACTTACATGCAGAAGGATAACCTCATAGTTTCGAGCTGTACTTTATTATATTCTGTGTGCTGGAGAAAATAACATGGTTAGCCAAAAAGAGAGACAGAGAGAGAGACAGAGAGAGAGAGAGAGTTTTCACACAAATCCTCTTAATTATTTAGAAAACTCATTTTCTATTTAAAAAAAAATAGGCAAATAAGTAAGGTAAAATTTTGGAAATTATAGTGTCCCACAATCACAATATGTAGGCTGTAGCTCATATTTTCTTAAGATGTTCAGAGGCATAGACTGAATGAAGCAAATACATGTTATACCTATTACTCTTCACTTGATTTCTGTTGATAAATATGTTGTTGAAATAATATTAACGATTATAGGTTCAGAAATTATAATGTTGAAGGTTCTGGCTCCTGAAAAATAATGCAAGTCAGTGGGTCTAAAGCCACTTGAAAAGGAACTTGATTTTGTATAATCTTTTCTGTTTAGATTTCCCCACATGAAAAATTATAACTTTTATACTTCAATTACTTAATTCTTTTTCTTTTATTTTGAAAATTACAAAATTACAATGTGTAATAGGCTGAATAATGACCCTGAAAGATGTCTACATTCTAATCCCTGGAATTTGTGAATGTTAAGGTAAAAGGGACTTGGCATATGTGATTAAGGCAAGACTTTGAGACAGGGAAATTATCCTGGATTAACTGGGTGACCCAATCCCATCACATGAAGGCCTTAAAAGTGGTGAATCTTCCAGGTTAGGTCAGACAGATGAGACTGAGGAGAGATTCTAACCATGAGAGGGACTCTCTCCTCTGTTGCTGACTTTGAAGATGGAAGAAATGGACAAGAGCCAAGGAATGCTGGGGTCTGAGTATGAGGGAAGCAGAGGGAGTTAGAGGACAGTAGTGATAGGAGATGTGACAACAGAAACAGAAGGTTGGAGTGATGCAAGGGAGGGAGCAGGAAGCAAGCAATACAGTCAAAGCTGAGAGCTCAGAGCTCAAAAAGGCAAGAAAAGTGATCTTCCTATAGAACCTCAGAGGGAATCATTCCTTGGCTTTAGCCTAGGGAGACTGATTTTGGACTTCTGATTTCCAGAACTGGAAGAGAGTAAGTTTATGTTTTTAAAAGTTGCTAGGTTTGTGGTTGTTTGTTACAGCAGTAACTGAAAATTTAATATGCCACATTCATTGGAAAAAAAGTGAGAAATACATGTAAGCTCCCAAATGGATATTACACAGATTTAAAGTATTTTAGTAAGTATCAGTATTTTTTCTACAAGTGAATATGCTCATCATAACTTCTATATGGTTTTTTTACTCTTTTCTTTTGATATATTTTTTTCTAGTTTCCCCCCCAACTTTATTGAAATAAAATTAACACATAACATTGTATAAGTTTGAGGTATACAATATATAATTTGATTCCTGTATATATTGCAAAATGATTACCACCATAAGATTACTTAACACATCCATCACCTTACATAATTGCAATTTTTTAAATAATGAGAGCATTTAAGATCTTTTATAGCAACTTTCAAGTATATAATACATGATTGTTAACTATAATTACCATGTTTTACATTGTATTCCCAGAATTTATTCATCTTATAACTGGAAGTTTGTGCCTTTTGACCAACATCTCTCCGTTTGTGGTTACCCCACAGCTCTTGGCAGCTGTCACTCTATTTTCTGTTTCTATAAGTTCAGCTTTTTTAGATTCCTTTTGTGAGTGAAATCATCCAGTTCTTGTCTTCCTCTGACTTATTTCACTTAACGATAATGCTCTCAGGAACCATCCATGTTGTTGCAAATGGTAGGATTTCCTTCTTTTTTTATGGCTGAAAAAAATATTCCTCTTTGTATATATGCATATATGCATGTGTATCTATCCCATTTTCTTTATTCATTTTTCCACTGATGGGTACTTAGGTTGTTCCCATGTCTCGGCTTTTATGAAGATGCTGCAGTGAACATGGGAGTGCAGATACCTCTTTCAGATAGTTATTTCATTTTCTTGGATGTCTCTTACTAATTAATCTTGTATTAGTTTCAGGTGTACAACATAATAATTAGATATTATCATTCATTACAAAGTGATCACCATAGTAAGTTTAGGTACCACTTGCCACCATACAATTGACCCCTTTTACCCATTTTATTTACCCTCCAATCCCTTCTCCTGTGATAATCTCCCACATCTGTTCTCCGTATCATTGAGTTTTGTTTGTTTGGTTGGTTGTTTGGATACCACATGTAAGTGAAATCATATGGAATTGGTCTTTCTGACTTATTTCACTTAGCTTAATGCCCTCAAGGTCCCTGCATATCGTTGCAAATGGCAAGATTTCCTTTTTTGGCTGAGGAATATTCCATTTTGTATACATTCCACATCTTTATCCATTCATTCATGGATAGACATTTAGGTTGTTTCCATATCTTGACAATCTGTTACTTTATCTTTCCGTGTCAGTTTTTAAATATAAAATGTCCAGTGTTTTGGGGGTAAGTTTTATATGAAGGAAATGCTCTTCAGATATTTATTTTGGCTCTAGAATTTAATATTCAAGTAGTTAAAGTTAAAGGTTAAGATATGAGTCTTAATTTTTCTAGGGCAACTTATAATTCTTTTTAAGTCTAGCAGATTTTAACAGTTACACTTAAGAACCTTTGAAGAATCATTAGTATCCTTTACAAACCCAATTATTTAGATACTTTTGAACATTTTAAATTGAATTTATAAATTTAATGTTTGATTTCCTTTAAATATTGTAATCACATGCCCGATAAAGCTTTATACATCTAGTAAATGAAACTCATAAATATGCAAATATGATGAAGTTTAAGTTCCTAAATGTTCCAGTGTTATACACATAAGCCAAAATTGATTGCTTAATTATGTGTATATAATATGCATAAAATATTGATATTGTAGTTTTAATTCTCAAACTTTTCTGAATTTAATTTCAGGTATTCCTGTGTTTAAAAGATGTTTTTTACTTGTGAAGTAATTATTTGATCCCACACAATTTGTGAAGTTCCCTTCTTGTATAAGTTTTCCTGTTATCTTCCTGGCTTCATTAAGGTTGTATAAACTTTGGTGCTTTTTGCTGGAACAGAGATTGGATTCTTGTGGACAATGTAGATCAGTTTTATAGAACTCTATTTCTGTGTGCTTCTGTAACTTCAAGAAAAGGAGGGAGGGTAATCATGTAACTTACATCCCTGGATTCAAATATTACTTCTGTATGCCAAAAAGTCTTACATTCCTACCCAAAATGATCATTTGATTGGATTTTGGATTTCTTTAGCCCCTAAGATAAGTGAATCCCTTTTGTATCTACACTAAAGAACTTTGCACCTAATGGATTACTGAATTTTTATATTTTTTTTCTCATAAGACTACATAATTCTTACAGCTAATAAATATGTGTAATTGACTATTGGCAGCCTCTGGGGTTTTGCCTATCTCCTAGTCACAACTCATAAAATTGTTCTTTTACTTTAATATCTTCCTCTGTAAGTATAAGAAAGAATGCTTAAGACACCATTTAAAAAAAAGATTTTATTTATTTATTTACAGAGTGTGTGCTGGGGGGAGGGGGCAGAGAGAGAGGGAGAGAGAGAATCCCAGGTAGACTCCCTGATGGCTGCCTGACCCTGAGATCATGACCTGAGCCCAAATCAAGAGTCAGATGCCCAACTGCCTGAGTCACCAAAGTGCCCCAGGACTAGTTTTCAATATTTGCACTGAACTGGTATATGGAGGGGCACCTGGGTGGTTCAGGGGATTAGAGCCTCTGTCTTCAGCTCAGGTCATGATCCCAAGGTCCTGAGATCAAGCCTGGCATCCTGCTCTCTCTTCAGCAGGGAGCCTGCTTCCCCCTCACTCTGCCTGCCTCTCTGTCTACTTGTGATCTCTGTCTGTCAAATAAATAAATAAAATCTTAAAAAAGAAAAAAGAACTGGTGTATGGATTTATCACAACATGTTTTGCTTGTTCCCTACTCCTGGATATTTAAGAGTCAGTTTTGTTTTTGTTTCTAAACATCTTTATGCATATACCTTGGCAAATTTCTTCTACTTATATATATATATCTGTATTTGAACTTGTCTGTTAATTTTCCTAAGATTACTATTATCTTTTAATATTTTGATATCATCAATAATATTTAAAAAAATTTTTTATCAGTAATATTCTTAAGATTAATATTTAGATTATAGTTTTTATAGTGACTCTTTGCTTTTTTTAGTTTGAAAAGCAAATACATAGATTTTTGTTGTTGTTCTGTATTTAAAGAGAAAAATGAGAAGAAGCAACTGACAAGGTACAGAATAAACTGTTATATTTAATAACCAACACTTAAATCCAGTATTGGGTTGATTGCATATGAAATATATCTAGCAAATTCTCAATGAACAAATAACACAATTTTTAAAAAATTAACAATTCCCATTTTCCTGCTTTTTTTTCAGTAAGCACTGGCCTGATAGTTTCTCTGTATAACCAAATTCATTTTCATATTTTAGAAAACAGTTTGAGAAATACACATTTCTTTCTTTCTTTTTTTAGAAAATAATCTTCTCTTTAATGGGCAGTGGGAGAGGAGAAATACACATTTCTATAAATATTTAAGAAAATTCCATAGCATAATTTCTTAAGAGTAAAATTTCACTCTACTTTGTTCTTGTCAGTTCTTGATAGTGTTCTTTAGAAACCTGAAATATAAAAAACTGATTTTTTAAAAGTATGTAAGTGTGGCTGTCATCTTTAATATGTCCATTTTTCACCCATTGCCCTTTCTTTTGCAAAAGAAGCCTTTACATTGCTTATTAAACACTGCAGAGCTGTCTTTGTTAATTTAACATATGTTTTGATTGAGACAACTTTGATTTACACAGAAAGTTTCAGAACATCTTTTATTAGGTGAAGTCAATAAATTTGAGTAAATCACCTAAAAGCACCCTTTGGGCCATAATCTTTGTCTCTCCCCCAACCCCACCAGCTCTTATATCCCAGGTGTCTAGAACAGTGCCTGGCATTGAATGATAGGAAAGAATGATTTGTCCCATTATTTACTGTTAAGTCCCCAGAAGCAAAGCTGTATGGTCAATCTGTATGTAAATTAACTTTTTTGTTTTATCCTTGCTATTTGTTTTCTAGGAAGTGCTGTTTCTACCTTTGATCAATAATTATTATTCAAATCAATGTTTTTAAAAAGTGGATTAGAAGTGTTTTGGGAGATAAGAGGTACTTAGGGGAGAATGTTGGACTTGTATTTGAGGTAACAAACACAAAAAACCCTGGGATTTGAGTCTCTTCAGAGGAGTTGATATTCTTCTCATTTAACTGGGCCAAGGATTTAAAGCCAGAGAAAGCCTTCCTTCCTGAGAACATTTTATGATAGAGCCTGAATAAATATTTGTTGAATTGAATTGAGTCTTTGAAACAGGAGTCTTTCATGGTTGTTAGTGGATACTTAGTTGAAAGATGAACTACACTTCAGTGTTTTACTTGTCAAATCTCAGCCTACTTTTCCTGTAGATTTAAAGAACATAATTATGGAAATAATGAAAACCTCACATATGAAAAATAATGGCAGAAGAGATGGTGGTGGAGAAGAACAGTGTCTTTGGGGGGAAATTCAGGAAACGACAAACTCAACCAATGTTAGCTGGAAGTGCCTTTGCTGTTGTTTCATTTCCCACAAGCTTGTGAAGTGAATTTGAGAAACTCTGATGGGCTGACAGGGAACGTTCAGCAGACTGGCCCCCAGTGAGGAACTTTTTCATAGTTAATAGTCTCTAGTTTGGTTGCTTTCATGTGAGTTACTAGGATTATAATTTAAGAACATTTACCTTTGTGTCCTACCAATTCTTAACCTTAGTTACTTTAATTTTGCACTTTTTTAAGCCTCAATTACTGTGTTTTGTATTTCTTAAGTCATATTTTAGTTTTTTAAATGATTTAAAATTGTGCTTCTTTTTGAAAATCATTTTATTCATACTTTCAATACTTCTTTATTGTATACTAGATGACAGGTGTTAAATTATGTTTATCCATCTATATGTACATTTCTGTTTGAGTTTCTTATCTTATTTTCTGGCATTTTTTTTAAAAGTCTTTTCCTAATTCTTTTAATTTTCTCCTCTTGGAATTCTAGCTCTTGACAACTGAGATTTACACCTCATATGTTTTAAATTTTCTGCCCTGCTGTTTTGTTGTTGTTGTTTTTTTTCTTTATAATTTATTTTCTCATACAGTTTTAAACCTCCTAGGACATTCTTAAATGTCTGATAGATCCTCATGAGTTGATTTTCTCCAGAGTCATAAATCCCATTGGGTGGATATCATATTTGATTTTCTGGAACCCTATTGTTTTTTAGCATAACATCCAGTCCTTGGATGAAGAATCTGTCACTCCCAAGTACATAGCCACTGTATTTTGAGCAGTTGTATACTGTAAGCCAGAAGTTATATATAATCTATACAGTCACTCCTGGGGAGGGCTTCTCCCAGACCTTGGTGCTAAACCAGGGGAGATGAAGCCCCCATGTCACTCATTCATAGGAGGTAGAACGGTAGTAATTTTGTAGCCTTTTTTTTTTTTTTAAATTTTAAAGTATTATGCTTTCCAAGGATGGTCTCCACCTTTCCTGTTAAGAGTTTATAAAGAACTAAGCAGCTGGTGAGAACAGGAGTTATCTCAGCTTGGATTTGCACAATGCAGTGTGTTTTCTCCATTGGCAAGTAGCACCCTTTATCCAGACATTTTAAGAGTAGGCTACTTGATATACAAAACAAAACAACCTGCTCCCCCAAAAAACAAAAACCATTTATCCTGTTTATTTTTGGATTATTGACCATAGCTGCCGCCCCCCCCCCAAATCCTTGGGGTACAGGGATGTGGAAGACTGGAGTCCCTAGAGGGAAACTTGGTCAAATTTTAGGAATTGGGCCAAATTACAGCTCTTGCTGGTGTAGTGTGACCGTTCTGCCTTTCCACTCTTAAGAATTTTTCTGACTTTCTTGAAGGTGTGCTCTTTTATCTTTTGCGGGGGGGGGGTCCTTCTCACATAGTCACTGTAGTTGTGCACCTGAAAATCAGCTTAGGAAGTGACATCACTCATCTGGCAGATCCAGAATACAATTAAACTGTCTTCAAGAAAAGTGACCATGTGTTTGTTCTCCACATATTATTGATTTATTGACCTTTTGTCCAAACTGATTTCCAACTAAAAATCTAAGTCTGGGTATTTTAGGCCAATGATTTTATACTGGGTATGGTCAGGATTTAGAAATACTTTAGTGCCACCTTTTAAAATCAGGAATAATGGGGCGCCTGGGTGGCTCAGTGGGTTAAGCCGCTGCCTTCGGCTCAGGTCATGATCTCAGAGTCCTGGGATCGAGCCCCGCATCGGGCTCTCTGCTCTCTAGGGGAGCCTGCTTCCTCCTCTCTCTCTCTGCCTGCCTCTCTGCCTGCTTGTGATCTCTCTGTCAAATAAATAAATAAAATCTTTAAAAAAATAAATAAATAAAATAAAATCAGGAATAATACCAAATTGCTTTCAGGTTTTATTAATTTTACCTTGGCCTTTGAATCCATGATCAAGAACCAATTGTGAGCTAATCTGCTTGAACTCAGCATATAACCCTGATCATTTAAGCTCCATCAGAATCTGCCCAGTAAGGGACCACTGGCATAAACATTAGTAGGAATCAACTTCTGATAGGCCAGTTAAAATAGTAATAGCAGTCATTATTATAATAATGATTTTTATCTTTAATATAGCTAACATTTATCAGCCATTACTATACCAGTCTTTCAAAGGGCCTACCTAGACTAACTTATTTACCTAAGAGGTAGATAACTACTTTTTACCCTCATTTTACAGGGGAGAAAATTGGGGCATAGACTGTCCAGGATTACATAGACAGTGACAGAGTTGGGATTTCAACTTAGGCATCTAAGCTCAAAAGTTTATGTACTTAACTACTAGACTGTATGTATAGAATGTCTTAAATATTTCTGGATGGATTAACAAATCCAGTGGAGAAAAATTACCTACTTTTCCCTTTAACTTGTTTCTTAATTATTTGATAGTTCTTCTGAATGAGTTAGATGCCTGTTTTAGAGAATACAAAGAAGCTATTCTTTTATAAATTGATATATTTTATTATTTGGAATTATGAGGAGCCCAGACTGGGGACTGACCCTGTTAATTAATTATTGCCATAAAGGCAGGTACCTATAAACTTTTCTAAATCTAACTTTATTACGTTGGTCAATGTTTCCAAGCTTATAATTGGTTTAAAAGAAGCAGTCATATTATTATTATTATTATTATTTTAAAATTTCATTTATTTATTTGACAGAGATCACAAGTAGTCAGAGAGTCAGGCAGAAGGCAGGGAGATGCAGGCTTCCTGCTGAGCAGAGAGCCTGATGTGAGGCTCAATCCCAGGACCTTGAGATCATGACTTCAGCTGAAGGCAGTGGCTTAACCCACTGAGCTACCCAGGTGCCCCATAAATCTTATTATTTATGCATGTATATATTTGTGTTATATAAAACATACGTATTTTTAAAAAATATAATTATATGTGAAATATATATGAATATTTATTTTAAGTTTCTTGGTATCCTCATAGTTTATCTTAAAGAGTACATTAAGACTAGTGCTGTACAGGGGCTCCTGGGTGGCTCAGTTGGTTAGGCGGCTACCTTCAGCTCAGGTCGTGATTCTGGGCTCCTGGGATCAAGCCCCACATCGGGCTTCCTACTTGGCGGAAGGCCTGTTTCTCTCTCTCTCTGCCTGCTGCTCTGCTTACTTGTGCTCTCTATCTCTGTCAAATAAATAAAATCTTAACAACAACAACTAGTGCTGTACCATGAATACTTTATTAAATTTTCATTTTCACTTTTTAATTATGAACTCCATATATCCATCACTCAGCTTTAGTAATTACTAAAATATAGTAATCCTTTTTCATTAATAACTAATTTTTTTTGTTCCCCAGTCATTACTCCTTTAGCCTCTTCTCTCTGGATTATTTTAAAGCTAAGTATTAAGATTTATTTTAATCCAATTTCTGAAGAGTCTCCGGAATGAATTTTGGAGAGAGTCCTGGTGGTATGGTAGTACTCTCTCTGAGGCTAGATACCTTGCATTTCTAGGTGTTTGGCTTTGAAGGTGTCCTTATATTTACATTTTATTATCTGATAGGACATGTGGTTCTCTGTTCAGCTGGCAACAAAGAAAAACTGTATTCCAGGCATTTTACTGATGCTTGCTACTTAGTAGTATCTCATATGAGAGACAGCTGTCAATAGAAATTGCTTGAAGGACGTCTGTCCCTCCATTTAGTCTAGATCTTTTCAAGTACATTCCTGAATCAAGTTATATGCAAAAGTTGTGTGTTAAAAGGCATTGCATTATTGTGGTGATGCTACTCATCCATTTCTAGGTTTGTTTGTTTTTTTTTTTAAGATTTTATTTATTTATTTGACAGACAGAGAGAGATCACAAGTAGGCAGAGAGGCAGGGAGAGAGAGAAAGGGGGAAGCAGGCTCCCTGTTAAGCAGAGAGCCCGATGCGGGGCTGGATCCCAGGACCCTGAGATCATGACCTGAGCCGAAGGCAGAGGCTTAACCCACTGAGCCACCCAGGTGCCCCAGTACTCATTTCTAGGTTTGTAAGACAGGATGATTCTATGAAACACAGGTCTGGGGTAAGGACTGATACATGGTCATTATAATGTTCAGTTTTCTTTATGAAGAACCTGTAGAAAAATTCCCTGTTAAATTTTAATTCCAAGAATACTTGTTTCCCTTCTGAGCCATTCCTATGCTTTTAATCTGACTGGTAGTGTGAAGTGTGAAATTAACATTTTTCCATCTTGTGTTGATTGTCCTAAAGGTCAGGGCCAAATTTGGGGCTTCAGGAGTAGGTATTATAGGACATTATGGCATGGATTTTAAATTTGTTCCTACTTCCCCTTTATCCTCACTCTTATTGTGTCTTTTTGCTTTTTTAGGTAAAACAGAATATAAACAAATTAGCAAAAGCCCTAATAGGGGCTATCTTTGGTTTGGGATAAGGCAGATGATGTTATTATTTTCTTTTTTATTTTTCTAAATTTCTTATAGTATGCATGATTATAAACGTAATAAGGAAACGATGTGAACACTTGTAGAAATTGAAAGTGAATACTGGGTGCCTGGGTGGCTCAGTAGGTTAAGTGTGTGCCTTTGGCTCAGGTCAGGATCCCAGGGTCCTGGGATAAAGCCGACATAGTGTTCCCTGCTGAGTGGGGAGTCTGCTTTTCTCTCTCCTGCCGCCCTGGTTGTGCTCTCTCTCTGTCAAATAATATCTTAAAAAAAAAAAATTGAAACTGAATTATGAACCAGTAATAAAAGCCAAGGTAATGTGAGATTTGACGGGATCTGTGGGTACAGTTTTTTATTTTGTCATTTTGAATTAAACTTATTTGAATTTACCAAGTAAACCTTTATGGATCAGGTTGTATGCTAAGCACTTTCTGAACAGTATCTCATTCCCTCCTGGGAGCATCCCTGTGAGAGAGAAATTTTCAACCCCTCCTCTTTGGGTCAATTAAAAAATGTAATGATCCATTTTCACAAAGTATCTTTTAAAGGAAATAACAGCTTCAGTTAAACAACTGTGAATTTGGTGCATTAGCTTTACTGTATTGGCATTGTATTCTTTTGACAATAAAAGGCATTGTATTCTTTCGATAAGCCATATTACTGATAAAAATAACTTTACCCATTTCTTCCAATAGCATAATGTATTTTGAATGAGTTTCTTGAAAATGATTAAATCATAATTCCAGTGCACCTTGCTCCAGGTCATGCTTTGAGCCCAGTACACCGTAGGAGAGTATCAACAGCACAATATGAAATGAGGACACTGGCTTATGAGTGGAAGACCCAGGTCATGATCTTATATGGATGTAAATCCAGTATTTACTGTGTGTTAAGCTCTGTTCTAAGCACTGGAGAGAGAAGCTCCACCAGCTTTGGGAGTCTCCATAGTCTCCCAACTTCTGAATTCTGTGCTTCCACATCTTTACCTCTATCTCATCTAACAGGGGTAGCAGTCCCTGCTGTTGCCACCACCAGGGGTTGTTGCAAAGATCAAAAGAAAAATAGTTTGAGGGAGTGTTTTTTGGAAAAGGCCCAGCAATGTTAATGGTTAGAAGGTAGTATGATCGAGTGAAATATTAACATTTTTGTATTACTATAGATCAGATGCAAATGTAAGTTGATTAAATGATAAATCTGGAGCTGAAAACACATGGAATTAATGGACTTTTAATGCTTTACCTTTTGAACTGCTCTATAGTAGGGTTATTATAAAGATTTTTCTTTTTCTCTTTCCAAAGGTTTTTATTAACACTGGCTTTTGCTATGAACACTATCAGGGAACGATTTAGAGGACAAGCCTGGGTTACTTGCTTTCTGAGTAATTTTGGACAGTTTGCTTAAGATCCTAATTGTCTTTTCTGTAAGATGGGCTAATAAGTGTCTGTGCATCATAATAATTATTTTCTAAGTTTAGCATGTTGGTTGATAAAATCTATAACACACAGTGCTTTACACATGCTAAGCAGTCAGTCCATGCTAGCTCCTACATACTCCTGTATCGCATTCATTATGAAGGTCATCATTTCAGGCCTGTATGGGCAAAATACTAAATGGTAAATTCTTATTTTATGTAAACAGCCTCTCTGTGTTGAAGGGTGAATTGTACAAAAGCAATTGATTCTACAGTTTTCTGACAATTGAAAACTGGCAAATGATTTACATAATAGTAACTCTCAGGAAGAGAGGTTTAAATTTTATTTACAAATATATCTAAATTCAGTGTTATGAAAATACTTTATTTATTTGATGTAAACTGCATTCTACTGGTGTGTGCTTGTACCGATTCTTAGTGAATTGTAGATTGAATTAAAAATAGCAAGTGCTAACCTTGATATAAATATTTTCATATTTGCATCACAAGTATGAGAATTTGCACTTTGAACATTTCATAAATATTAATCAATTAAACTTCAGAACACTCCAGTGATCAAGATATTGTAAATCAGCCTTCTGGATGAGTATTGAAATTTGCCAGCCCACAAAGATATTCTCTGCCTTCTGTCCTCTAAACTACCACCCAGATAAAGAGTCTGTAGTATTTATTTGTTCTTTAAAATGTAACTCACTTTCTTTTTGTTTTCAAAGAAATATTTAAAAATGTCTGTGCTAAATAGCAAAGGAAGGATAACACAGTTCACAGTTTGTGAACTCAATTGATATAATCAATTGGACATCAGAGCCTACTTAGTCAAATTCTCAGCCACCTTAATTAAAAACAAGACCAACATGAATAGTCCTAATGTGACTTCTAATTTGATCAGAATTATCAATCTAGTCATTGAAGATATAATGATGTGGATGAACTGATGATGGGCTTCACCTTAAATTAAGAAATCTAATAGCCAAGTGAAGTGATGAAATGTGAAGTATTTTACACTTACACATCAGAAGCACCAGTATTTGAATAATATGGGATTCATTTATGCAGTATACATTTTGTAATGTACTTTATTGCCCCAGGCACACATAGACTTGTTGATGTAAAATGAAGAGAGACAGACCATGCCCCTCCCTGAAGAGCTCCCAGACCATTTTAGGGCTTCCTTAGTCCTATTGGCTAAAAGGTAGTGAAATCTGACTCTTAAAAAAGAGAAGTAGCCTTTTTTTGCTATTTTAAGTTTAGGTTATAGTAAATAATGTATATTATTATGTATTTATTATATATTATTAATTATATATTACATATATTAAATAAACATTATACAGAGAGTCCCTGCATAAATGTTATAAAGAGTCCCTGATTTTCTTGGCTTAATCTGCAAATCTACACATAGTGTAGATCTGCAAAATCCCGAGTTGGAATATTGGATATACTACTAACTTTGGAGATCTAGTGAATAACAAAAAAACTTAATTTTTAAATTTGTGAAATTAAGAAACTAGTAGTTATTTTAGGATAAATTCATTTCAGTTTTTAACTTGTTTTACATTTTAAGGGATAAAATAACATATGACATACATTGTATTTTCCTTTACATTTCAAGAAACATAGGCAGCTCTATATTAGTATATAGGATTATTTTTGAGGAAACGTCTCTGTATATAAGAAATACTAACCACCATTTCTTGAAAATTAGTACTCAGAATTTATTTTTTTTACCAAAAAGCATTGAGTACTGCTGAGGAAAAGAACTTAACCAAATTATTTAAAAACTCTTGATTTTTTCACAAGCTTTGAAAATTCCGTATCTGGTTTGAGTGATAAGCATAGGTGACCAATGTATGTTTCATTCCTTGATATTTTTAAAGTTGAGGAATAATTGATATTTAACATTAGTTTCAGGTGTACAACATCATGATTCAATATTTGTATATGAAATATTTGTATACAGTGCAAAACAATAACCACAATAAGTCTAGTTACCATCCATCACCATACAAAGCTACAAAAATATTTTTTCTTGTGATGAGAACTTTTAAGATTTACTCTATTAACATTTTAAAAAATGCACTACAGGGACGCCTGGGTGGCTCAGTTGGTTGGTCGGCTGCCTTCGGCTCAGGTCATGATCCTGGCGTCCTGGGATCAAGTCCCACATCGGGCTCCTTGCTCGGCGGGGATCCTGCTTCTCCCTCTGCCTCTGCCTGCCTTTCTGTCTGCCTGTGCTCGCTCTGTCTCCCTCTCTCTCTGACAAATAAATAATAAAATCTTAAAAAAAAAATGCACTACAATATTATTGAGTATATTGACCATGTTGTACATTATATCCCCATGCTTATTTATGTTATAACTGGAATTTTGTACCTCTTTACCCCCTTTACCCATTTAACTCATTCCTCAGTCTCCCTGCCCCATGAAACTATCATTTTATTCTCTGTGTCTATGAGTTCTGTTTTGTTTGATTGATTGCTTTGGATTTTTTTTTTGTTTTGTTTTGTTTTATATTCCACATATAAATAGTATCTTATGGTAACTGGATTTTTCTTATTTCACTTACTGTAATACCTCAGGGTCCATCTATGTTGTCATAAATGGCAAGATTTCATTATTTTTTTTATGGCTGAGTAGTATTTCCTTTTATTTCACACCTTTAGCCATTCGTTCACGGATAGATGCTTAGATTGTTTCTGTATCTTGATTAGTATAGATAATGCTGCAGTGAACATGGTGGGTACATATCTCTTTTCAAATTACTGTTTGGGTTTTAACACCCAGATGAATACCCAGACATGGAATTGCTGGACCATGTGGTAGTTCTATTTTTAATTTTTTGTGGAACCTCAATACTGTTTTCCAGAATGGCTGCACTAATGTACATTCCTAGCTATAGTGCCTAGAAGTTCCCTTTGCTCCACATCCCTTTCAACCCTTGTCATTTCTTATCTTTTTGATACTAGCCATTCTCACAGGTGTGAGATGATTCCTCATTATTGTTTGATTTGCATTTAACTGATGATTAGTGATATTGAGCGTCTTTTTATGTGTCTGTTGTCCATCTGTATGTCTTTGGAAAATTGTCTATTCAGATCCTCTGCCCATTTTGTAATCAGATTGTTTTTTTGCTAGTCAGTTATGTGTGTGTGTGTGTGTGTGTGTGTGTGTGTGTGTATAAGATCTTAGCCCCTTAGTGCATTTATGATTTGCCAATATTTTCTTCCATTTTGTAGGCTGCCTTTTCATTTTATTGATGGTTTCCTTTGCTGTCCAGAGATTTTTAGTTTGATGTAGTTTCATTTGTTTATTTCTCCTTTTGTTGCCTTTGCTTTTAGAGTTAGATCCAAAAAATCATTGCCAAGATAGGTGTCAGGCAGCTCACTGGCTATATTTTCTTCTAGGAGTTTTATGGCTTCAGGTCTTATGTTCAAGTCTTTAAACTATTTTGAGTTAATTTCTGTGTAAGATGTAAGATAGTAGTTTAGTTCTTTTGCGTGTGGCTATGAAGTTTTCCCAGCACCATTTAATTAATTAATTAATTAGTTTTAAAATTTTTATTAGCATATAATGTATTATTTGCCCCAGGGGTACAGGTCTGTGAATCATCAGACTTACACATTTCATAGTACTCACCGTAGCACGTACCCTCCCCAATGTCCATAACCCAGCCACCCTATTCCTACCCCCACAACTCCCAGCAACCCTCAGTTTGTTCTGTGAGATTAAGAGTCTTTTATGGCTTGTTTCCCTCCTGATCCCATCTTGTTTCATTTTTTTCCTTCCCCACCTCCTACAGTCCCCTACTCTGCCTCTCAAATTCCTTGTATCAGAGAGATCATATGATAATTGTCTTTCTCTGCTTGACTTATTTTGGTCAGCATAATACCCTCTAGTTCCACCCATGTCATTGCAAATGGGAAGATTTCATTTCTTTTGATGCCAGCACCATTTATTAAAGAGGCTGTCCTTTCCCCATTGTGTGTTCTTGCCTTCTTTATTGTAAATTAACTGACCATGTATATGTGTTTTTTTCTGGGCTCTCTAGTCTATTTCATTGATCTGTGTGTCTGTTTTTATGCCAGTGCTGTAGTGTTTTGATTACTGTAGCTTTATTATATAGTTTGAAATCAGAGAGCTTGATATCCCCAGCTTTGTTCTTTCTCAAGATTGCCTTGACTATGTGTGGTCTTGGCTATTGGCTTTGAGTATTTTGTGGTTCCATACAAATTTTAGAATTGTTGTCCTTTTCTTTGAAGAATGCCATTGGGACTTTGATGGGAATTCATTGAGTCTATAGATTGTTTTAGGTAACATGGACATTTTAATAGTATTAATTCTTCCAATCCATGAACTTGGAATATTTTCCCATTTATTTGTGTCTTCTTCAATTTCTTTCATCAGTGTCTTTTCAGTGTACAGCCCTTTTATCTTCTTGGTTAAATTAAGTAGTATTTTATTCTTTTTGATGCAATTGGACTGAATTCACTTATTACTTCCAACAGTTTTTTTTTTTTTTTTAGGTTTTATTTATTTATTTGACAGACAGAGAGAGATCACAAGTAGGCAGAGAGGCAGACAGAGAGTGGGGGGGGGAAATCAGGCTCCCCGCTGAGCAGAGAGCCCGATGCGGGTCTTGATCCCAGGACCTTGAGATCATGACCTGAGCTGAAGGCAGAGGCTTAACCCACTGAGCCACCCAGGCGCCCCTCCAACAGTTTTTTTTTGAGAGTCTTTAGGTTTGTTATAATATAAAATCATGTCATCTGCAAATGTCAAATAGTGATGGCTTTACTTCTTCCTTTCCAATTTGGATGGTTTTGTTTCTCTTTCTTTCCTATTTGCTGTGGCTAGGACTTTTAATACTACATAGAATAAAAGTTGTGAGAGTGGGTATCCTTGTCTTGTTCCTGCTTTTAGAGAAAAATATTTTAGCTTTTCATTATTGAGTATGATTTTAGCCGTGGGCTTTTATATATGGCCTTTACTATGTTAATGTGTGTTTATTCTATATCTACTTTGTTGAGAACTTTTTTTTTCATAAATGGATGTTGAATTTTGTTACATGCTTCTTCAGCCATTATTTCTTCAAATAAGTCTTCTGTCCCTTTCTCTCTCTCATTCTCTTTCTCTTCTCTCTATAATGTAAATGTTATTCTGCCTGATGTTGTACAGTAGGTCCCTTAAACTGGCTTCACTTTTAAAAATCCTTTTTTATTTTTTGCTGCTGTGGGTGCGTTTCACTGCCCTGTCTTCAAGTTCAGTGATCCTTTCTTCTGCTTCATCTTGTCTGTTGTTGAACCTCTCTAGTCTATTTTCAATTTAGTTATTGTATTCTTTAATCTGTGACTTCTGTTTGGTACCTTTTTATGTTTTCTACTTTTTTCTCACTGTGTTCGCCTTATCTCTCTCTTCTGTTGTTCTCCCGAGTTCAGTGAGTATCTTTGTAACAATTACTTTGAACTCTTTATCAGGTATATGATTTATTTCCATTTCATTCCATTTCTTTTTTTTCTTGAAGCTTTTATTTTGTTCTTTTTTGGGGCAACATATTGCTCTGTTTCCTCATTTTGCATGACTTTCTGTGTTTGTTTCCATGTATTAGGTGAAACAGTTACTTCTTCCAGTCTTGGAAGAGTGGTTTTTTGTAGGCTATAGATCTTATTTTCAACTTTGCTCTAGCTCTTGTTTGTCTTTCAAACCTTTGTGATTGTCTAAGCACCCTGGATTTATTCCCGACAGGTCCCAGTCGTTGAGGGTGTTTTAAGACCTGCCAGTGTTCCAAAAGGAAGGACTTCCAACAGCACCTAGTGTCAGGCTGATTGGAAGCTAGACCCTCGGGTAGCAGCTTTTAAGGTTTGCAAATATATACTGTTCTGTGATATTGCATTTGTAAACCCTACTGGCCTACAGACCAGGAGATCTGGAGGTGTCCTCTGGGCCAAGCTGTAAAAACTGGAGCTTCAGACAAGTATATAAGCCTCTTTCTGGGAGGTAATGGAGAGTTATAGTGAAACTAAGGGAGAGTGTAAACATGGCAACCCAGCTTATGTTCCTTGAGAGCAGCTCAGTAGCTTTTACATGTGTGGCAATCCTAAAGTCCACCCTTCAGGGTGAAACTGAAAGCCCAAGGCTGGGGATGTGGACAGTTGTGGAGGTGGGGTGTGCTTCAGTCTGTTGTCTGTGTAGTGCTTTGGGGGTGGTAGGCTACCAATAACTTTCTCTTTAATGTTATAGTCCCTTGAGGCCCACCAACAGAAACCCTTGGCCACCAGATGGTCAAGGGGTGTCCTCTGTGTGTAGTGCATTGGCCCCTGGCTTAGGAAGACTTAGGAAGGCTGGGCTAGGGCATGCCTGCCAGGTTTTGTGGGTTTGTAGGAGAGCACAGGGCCAGGGTGTCCTGTCATCTTTAGTAGGGTAATAGGAGAGCAAAAAGATGGTGTTCCCCATCACCTCCCATCTCCTGAGAGAGTCTTATTAGGCCCCTGCCCCCCAGCAGATGCTTTAAGATTAGCAAGTGAATTACCTTCACATACAGTCTTGGTACTTTTCAAACTTCTACTTCCGTGCTGGTCCCTGGATTGAGTCTGCATGCAAGCCCTTTAAGAGAAGTATCTCTGTTCTGTATAATCCTTTGGGTCTTCTCATATGATCTTCTTTGATTTTCTTTCTTTCTTTTTTTTTTTTTTTTAAAGATTATTTATTTATTTATTTATTTGACAGACAGAGATCACAAGTAGGAGAGATGCAGGCAGAGAGAGAGAGAGAGAGAGGAGGAAGCAGGCTCCCTGCCAAAGCAGAGAGCCCGATGTGGGACTTGATCCCAGGACTCCGGGATCATGACCTGAGCTGAAAGCAGAGGCTTTAACACACTGAGACACCCAGGTGCCCCTCTTCTTTGGTTTTCAAAGCCAGATGTTTTGTGAAGCTCATGTTTTCATTGAAGGTCCCAAGGTTTGGGGTACCTGATGTGGGCATGAACCCTTTGTTCCTTGGAGAGCAGTTCTGGTTTTGTGACATCCCTCTCAGTGATGGGTTGTGGCACTGGGGGCTGGTATTTTTGGCAAGGCAATATATCTGCTTCTCCTACCCACCTTGAAGTGGCCCTATTACTGTTTGTTAGGAAGGAGCTGTTTAGCTGTTTTCAGGTCTTCTTCAGAAGGAATTGTTTTATCCGTAGCTGTAGATTTGGTGTGGCTGTAGATGGAGTTCAGGATCCTCTTAAGCCTCCATCTTGGGTGTGTCCTCATTTCTTTAATGTTCGAGCTCATCTCAAGAAGAGAAAACATTATTGGTTTTCTGTTTTTATGTAAAATGTCCTCCAAATCCAACTTCACATGCAGATAATGTTTTGAGTATTGCAGAGGTCTTTTTTTCCTGATAACTGTACGTCATTATCTCTTTAGCAATAACTGAGCTTTTTTTGGTACGGCTTAATAGGCTTTCGGTGGGCCCTATTTTGCTTGATAGCTTACTACAGCTATTGTACACTGAACAGTTAGCTAGCTGTCAAAATACTAGGAGATCATATGGAAGCAGTCAGTTTCTGCCAAGGTAGTAAGTCAGTCTTTCAGAGCTCTGATTCTTAATCATATCTTTAGGAAAAAACAGAATAAAGTAGGTACCTACTAGGTACACAGCACTTTATCTGTTTTCTTTTTTCTTTTTATCTTCATAAAAAATGCTCTGAGATTGGAATTGTATTTTCATCTTACAGATTAGGAAACTGTGACACAAAGAATTTAATAACAAGGCTGCATAGTTAGTAAATGGCAAAAGTCTGCTCCAAAACTCTTGTTTTCCCATTGGATTGTAGTTCCACATGAGAAATCATTACAATGCAGTGCACAGGGTTGCCTTAAGTATGGCATTTGTCATCTGGCCATGGAAAACACTCCTTTTTTCAAAGTGAATTGGGAACATTACAGATGTTTGTGTGGTTCCATCAGTGTAGAGAGTTCACGAGAGCTTTGGAATACACCATCCTTCCCAACACGTACTTCCTCTTTGTTTCTTCCATAAGAGTGTTTGTTTTTAATTACTTTCTTAAAGTATCAGTTTGAAATGTAAAAATATTATATAGTTCTTCCGTATGTAGTGAGTTTTAACTCTAAGTTTAAATGTGAGTTGCTTGAGTCACACTGTTTACTATCAAATAGGCTCCAACTTTGACTATTTCTGAAATTGGATTGTGTCTTATCTCTTTTTTGTAGCATTATGAAGAGTCCTTTCTTTGTTTAGTTGTGTGACCTTGGATACATTACTAAGCCTCTTTGAGCCTTTTTCTTTTTAAACATCTGGAAATATTTCTAGATCCTCATGTTCTACCTGCTTATTGAATATCTATTGAAACAGAGTAAACCAAACCTTTTGTAAGCTTTTCAGCTTTATAAATGCTTAACATATGAGCTAGCGATTGTGTGAGTGCTGAGTGCAGAGTCCTGGGATTCACTCCCAGTGATTCTACTTCTGTGGATTTGGGGATTACAGACAGGCCATTATTAAAAAAAAAAGTAGAAGTAGAAGATTGTGCTAATAAGTATGTGAAATTTTATAATAAAAATGCACATAAAACATCTCTCAGAGAGTAATTTTCACCTATTAAATCAGTAAAGATGAAAACAGTAGTACTTGGTGTGGAGAAATGACTATTTTATGTCGTTGACATGAGTATAAACTTGGAATCACCTTTCTGGAGAGGGGAACTTGCATAATTGATAAACGTCATTATTTTCTCAGACTTTGTATCTGTAACCTCTTTCTTTCCCCCATTCTAGTTACTTGTTTTTTGTTTTTTTTTTCCCTAAGGCTCTTAAAAGAAGACTCACTTGCATGCTAGTTGGGGTGATAGAAGCCAAGGAGGTTCTTACCCCTTCCATGATTTCTGTATCTTTAATTCTCATTGTAATTGGAACACCTTAAAGCTCAGCCTTTTTAGAGAATTTTGTGTGACTAAGGGCTAGTCACCATAATATAATGAACTTTAACTTGGTTGCCATGCTATCTTGTTTTGTATTGTGTTTGCCCAGCTTTATAACCATATCTGAGGATTTTGCTGATGGTAGGAGAAATAAATTCTTTCTTTTTATTTTCCTGATAGCTTACTGATTTTCAGGGAGAGAAAACCACTGGTAGCAACTTTCTCTCCTGTTACTTGAGCAAATACTGCTCATAGGAGGGATAAACAAACTTAAGGTAGGCTAAAAGTCTGGATGGGGAATATGTGTGTGCATGTGTGCATGAGCATGTGTGTATGTCTGCACCTGGCACAGAGAGGCTGTAATCCTAATGACAGGGAATGGCTAAGATCAATAAGTATTGTCGAGGATGTAGAGAAAAAGAAACTCTTGTGCACTGTTGATGGGAATGCAAATTGGTAAAGCCATTGTGGAAAACAGTGTGGAAGTTCCTCAAAAAATTAAAAATAGAAATGTCATATGATCCAATAACTGCATTATTGAATATCTACCTAAAGAAAATGAAACCACTAATTCAGAAAGATATGTGCACCCCTACGTTTATGGGGGCATTATTTACACTATCCAAATATGGAAGCAACCTAAGTGTTCATCCATAGATGAATGGAAAAAGAAGATGTGGTGTATATACATATAATGGAATATTATGCAGCTATGGAAAGAAGGGAAGAGGTTGTAGGGCTAAGGCATGGCAAAATGGCTGAAGGGGAGTGGGTGATATAGACTTCCATTTATGAAGTGGATAAGTCATGGGAATAAAAGGTACAGTACAGGAAATATAGTCAATGATATTGTAATAGGGTGGTATGGAGACTGATGGTAGTTATACTTTGTGTAGCATAGCATAGCGTATAGAGATGTTGAATCACTATATTGTACACCTGAAACTAATGTAACATTTTGTATCAACTATACTAAAAAAAAAAATTCACAATCTGTTGCCTGGGTAGCATTAAGGATAAATGAATTTACTGATCTTAAAAGTCAAGAAATCGGATTTAAGTTCTGGCTTATATTAACTACATAGTTGAATTATTTAAATTCTTATAGGTTCTGTTTTCTCATCTATGAAATAGAGGTAATTGTGTCCATATTACTTCACAGGGTTTGGACATGATTCAATGAGATGATACTTTGTTCTTCCTTCCTTTATTTGTTCTCCAAATATATATCGAGCACCTACTGTATACTAAGCATTATTCTAGGCGCATAATCTATCAGTGCACGAAACAGACAAAAGCCCTACTTCCTTAGAGCTTGTGTTCTAGCAGGTGGAGATAATGGAAAAGAAGCATAATAAACACTGAATTATATAAAGTATGATTAGTGCTATGGATACGAGTAAAAGATATGGGTAAGGAGAACTGAGAGTGCTATGGGTGGAACAGAATAGAGTGGTGGACAGAATAGAGTGGTCGACAGAATAGGGTGTCAGAGTGGACCTTCTTGAGAAGGTGACATTTGAGTACAGACCGAAATTAGAAGAATGAGTAGCCATGTAGATATGTGGAAATGTGGGAGAAGAATATACCAGACTGAGACAACAGCGAGGGCCAAAGTCCTGTAGTGTTTGAGGGACAGCAGTAAGACCACTTAGGCTGAAATGGAGTAAATGAGATGAAGGGAGCTAGGTAAGGTCAGATCGCAATGAGGAGACATGTTGTGACCTGATTTAAGTTCTTAAAGGATCACTTCTGGCTGATGTGTGGTGACTAGATTGTGGGAGTAAGAGTGGGAATAGAGGGCCTGGTTAGAAGCTTTTACAGGAAATTAGATGAGAGATGATGGTGGGTTGGGTGAGAGTGAGCAGTTTGGGTAGGGAGAGTCATTCTGGAAGCACATAGAAATGAAGGTGTGTTTATTCTTTTTTTATTTTTATTTTTATTTTTTTAAAAAAGATTTTATTGAGAGAGAGGGAGCACAAGCAAGGGGAGTGGCAGAGGGAGAGGGAGAAACAGGGTCCCTCCAAGCAGGGAGCTTGACACAGGGCTCCATCCCAGGACGCTGTGATCATGACCTGAGCTGATGGCAGATGCTTAACTGAGCCACCCAGGTACCCCAGGTGTGTTTATTCTTATAAACATGGTGTTGAGATAAAGGGTATCCAGTTCTCCTATATTTTCTTAAGGGCTTAGAATTTAAATATATGTTGTTATTTGAATGTATACTTTTTAATATCAGATGTCTAGAAATTAAATGGGACCTCTTAGTTTGAGTTTACTTTTACTAGAGCTCTTTTGAGGAAATTGAAGTTTTAAGCTCAACTGACAGTACATGTAGTATATGATCCAGGGGTGGTTCAGTATTGCCCTGGCTTGTTTGAGAAATTGAGATGTCCCACACACCACCACCCACTTTCTGTCCCCTCTCTGCTTTATAATCACCATATCTTGTCCATTGTGGTTTTTTTTGTTTTTGTTTTTGTTTTTTAAGATTTTACTTATTTATTAGAGAGGGTGGGAGAGAGGGAGGGAGAGAGAGAGAGAGAGCGCACACACAGAGGGAGAGGGAGAAGCAAACTCCCTGCTGAGCAGGTAACCGGACAACTCACAGCTTGGTCCCAGGTCCTTGGGATCAAAACCTCAGCCAAAGGCAGATGCTTAATCCAACAGCCACCCGGGTGCCCCATCCATTGTGTTTTTGAGTGATATTTGATTATTTCTTTCCATCTCCCCTGTTAACCCCACAGTCCTAGACCATTCTCAGTTTTGCTTGTATTACAAGTATCCTCTTCCATTTTCTACTTAGCAAACAGAATTTTCTACAGATGCAAGTGTCATCAAATTACTCCCCTGTGTAAAAAAAACCTTCAGTGACTTCTGTAGATTATTTACTGCAGGCTCCTGACCATTCTTCACCTGACTCTGTCCTGCTCTGTATCCCAGGAGGTGCAGACCACATCACCAGAAATCCTTTGACTTCTAGCTTCCCACTGAAGATGTTACACTTTTTTCTGCACCTAAGATGAAGTTCACAATCTATGACATGGATAAAAATCTGCAAAGAAGGCCTCCAGCATTCGATCCACCCATCCACTCAGGAGATGAAGCCGGCCTCTTTTTCCATCTTTGGCCCTGACAGTTGTCTTTCAGTTTTTAAAGACTCTGAGCCCCTCCTAGCTCCTTGAGTTGGTACTCTTCATTCCTTCTGACTAGACCACTTTTCCTCTACTTCCCTTCTCCTTCACTTGTCTCACCCTTGGCCATCCCGAATGTCTCAGCTTTAGTGTTGTTTTCTCAGAGAAACCTTACATGGTTATACACTCCATTTCTCACTAAATGTTTCCTTTGTAGCAGGTGGCATGACTCTACATAAATATTCATATAACTATTTGCATAATGTTTCTCTTCTCTGCTAGTTTCCAGGCTTTGTGAGGTCAAAGATATGCAAGTTTTTGTTTATCTTTTAAATTTCTGCCTCAGAAATACTTGAGCCATACGAAGTACTCACTAACTCACAAACTGCCCAGAAAATGCATCCTGAAAGTGAAGATAGCTTCACGGGTTGTTTTCAGTAATTATCAAGGAAATTTGCCTGTGTCAGCGTAGAGTCAGACCGAGGAGCAGAACTAGAATTTCACATTACAGTGAGAACTAGAATTAGAAGCCAGGTGTCTGTGCATTCTTTCTTATGCTGGAACTGATCTTCATGAACCCAGCAGGACTATCTATGTAGAAGCCTAAAAACCACACGCTAAAAAAAATAATATCTGCTAGGCATTTCTTATCTTTCAGTTTTGAAGTTGAAAGAGTATATAATTTTTTTTTCATTTCATATGTTTATTGTCACTTTTGTAACTGGAGTTATTGACATTTTGGGGGGTAACTTCAAGAACAAATTTACGTTCAACAAATAGAAATGAGAAAGGGGGAAAACTTCAGCACCCAGTACCTGTGTGAAGACAAAAGAGTGACACTTATAAGACTTGGAAAACAAAACTAAAGCTAAAAACTAGTTATTTAAAAAACAAAAACAATTCCATTTATTCTAAAATGATAACTTTGGTCATTAACACTCTCAATAAAGTATAACTTGAAACAGGAGTATTTGGTCTTGGCAATAAAAAACTGCTCTGTTATATGCATTAAATGTATTGAAATCTGATATTTTACATTTTCTTTTATGAAACTTTACTTATTCTACTCTTTATACTAGAAAATGGAAATATGTCAAACTATCAGAGTAGTATAACTTTTTATTTCATGGGTTGTTTTTTTCATTTTAAAAAGTTCGAATTGTACTCTGAAAAGTTTTATCAATAGCCATTTCAGAAGCAAATAAACAGATATGTTATTTAAATACATACGGTATTCTAAGTATTTCAAATTCATAGAGCTGAATGGAATTTATTTTTAGCTTTATAAAGAAATAGTCTTTCATGGACATTTTTAATGGTACTTCTATTCCAAAATAACTTTTGCGGCTGTGACATTCTAGAAATAGATGTATTTGATGGAAATGTTGACAGATTCTTATTTGTAAGCAGTGAATGAAGCCACCTAGAATTTTAGTGACTTCCCTTCCAATGAATGGCCATTCATATTTATTATTATCAATTCTAATAATAATCAGTTTTAGAATGCCAGCTGGGCACTGTAGAACATTTGATGTGATCTCTAATGAATCCACTTCTAAAATACCATTGTTCAGTATACAAAAGTGAAAGCACACCTAAGATTCAGCCTTGAGCCTGTGCCTTTTCCAAAGATTAATAATATGATAGGAGGTCAGGGCATATATGCAATAGACCTTTGAGCATTAAGTCATTCTTGGCATTGCAAAGGAGGGTAATTTGTGTAAAACTTTTTTATTGTGCAGTCTGTCAGCATGGAAACTGCAAAACAAACTCCTGAAAGAGAAGATGCCAAATACTCTTGCCTTTCCCTCCCTCCCTCCCTCCCTCGCTTCTTTCCTTCCTTCCTTCCTTCCTTCCTTCCTTCCTTCCATCTTTCCTTCCTTCCTTCCTTCCTTCCTTCCTCTCTCTCTCTCTCTCTTTTTCTTTCTTTCTTTCTTTCTTTCTTTCTTTCTGGTATGATGACTAGAAATGAGTCCACATTTGGTAGAACAAGGCACAAAAGATTGTTCTTGATACAAAGAGAAACTTCCTCCATCGTTTGGCTAAGGTGTGTCAAAATTTGAATACATAAATGAAAAGAGAAAACTCAATTAATAATTATTTATCTAGGACCTACTGTGTACTTATCAAGGGAGTACACTTAATACGTTGGTGTGTTTTTAAATGAAGGAATGGTTGTGTGTTGAAATGAAAGAAAGTAAGGTGCCAAAGAGATGTGTGTGGAAAAAAATACCTGGAGAACGTGTGACCTCTAAGGAGTGTGTGATAAAACATCTGCCATATATGAAGAGGACATGAAATTTGGTGAAACTAAATAACTCTTAATTTATGCCAAAGTGAAGTCATTACTATTAATATCAAGGAAATGAATTAAGTGACTTATTTGTCAGCATCAGTGCTGAAAAATGTTGACAAAAAATTTTGAGAGGGGCACCTGGGTGGCTCAGTGGGTTAAGCCTCTGCCTTCAGCTCACGTCATGATCTCAGGGTCCTGGGATAGAGCCCCGCATTGGGCCCTCTGCTCAGTGAGGAGCCTGCTTCCCCCCTCCCCTCTGCCTGCCTCTCTCTCTACTTGGGATCTCTCTCTGTCCCATAAATTAAACTTAAAAAAAATTTTTTTTAAGAGGTGAATAGATAGTCCTTTAGAGGTTTTTATAAAAAAATAGGGGTGCCTGGATGGATCAGTCAATTAGATACCTTGATTTTGGCTCAGGTCATGATCTCAGGGTTCTGGGATTGAGCCCCACATCGGGCTCTGCACTCTGTGAAGACTCTGCTTGAGATTCTCTTCTCTCTCCCCCCTCCAACTTTCCCCCCTGCTCACATGCACACACGTTCCCTCCCTTCCTCTCTAAAATAACTCTTTTTTTTTTTTAAGATTTTTTTTTTTTTTTTTAATTTGACAGATAGAGATCACAGGTAGGCAGCGAGGCAGGCAGAGAGAGAGGAGGAAGCGGGCTCCCTGCTGAGCAGAGAGCCCGATGCGGGGCTCGATCCCAGGACTCTGGGATCATGACCTGAGCCGAAGGCAGAGGCTTAACCCACTGAGCCACCCAGGCGCCCCTAAAATAACTCTTTTAAAAAATGTTTATAAAAAGTAAATTTAGGTTATTTTGGCATGTTTATATATGTATATATTTTTAAATAGCTAGCTACGTGTAAATTCTCTTTCTGAATTTAATTCCATGAATATCTCTCTAGATATTTTTCAGAGAATATGTATTTTTTACAAGGGCTAAAATAAAGTGTTTTTTTGTTTTGTTTTGTTTTATTTTACTTTTTAAATCTCAAAGGGGGATTAAAAAATACCAAAAATGTACCATTCAGTAGTAAAAGCAGAGAGACAGTGCCTCGGAGAAGGAGAAGAGGGTCAGATCCTATTCAGTTAGAGGGATGCTTGCAGAAGAGGTGTGCACTGGAATAGACCTTACAGAGGAGCAGCTCATTAATGTATATGAAGGTGGAGAAGGGAGAGACATTATGACTGTCAGTGATGGACTGTAATAGTGTAATAGCCCATGCGTATGTGCATGAGAGAAGGAGAGGAAAAGGAAAACTGATAACTAAGCATTTCACATGTGGTTTTTGGTTACAGCACACAGTTGGACAGAGGGTTTTGCCATCCAGGGTGGCTCTGCTTTATATGATTAAATTCCACTGTATTTCTGATTATTGCCTGAGTCTCTAAGCAGCCTGTACCTCTGCCACACTACTGATATTTATGCTCTTGCAAAAGATTTTTTCCGCTCCTTCATTTTATCTTTGTAGCTTATTACATAGCTGTCTTTTGGGCATCCTGCTAGCATCCATTTACCATATTCATGCCCTGTGAGAAGAGCCGTTGTATGTTGGGGCATTTCTTCTTTAATAAGTTCTGAGTGTCTAGAACAGTGCCTGGATATAAGCAGGCATTTGTTAAATATTTGGTTAGTGGTTTTGGTAGGTATACTTGCTTACTGTTTAATACCAGGTATATTTTATGTGAAAGGCAGATGAAACTTAGCACAAGAAATTATGACCGTGGTGTTAGATCCAATTTTCAGAAATATGAAGCATTTAATTTCACAACAATTGATCAGTTTCATAAAAAATTATATATCTTTGCTTATCAGAGTATGCAGTGTCAGACAGCAATTAGGCTTTTTATGTGTAATTGGTTTCAATATTTGCCTTCTCATCTATCTGTGTACTAGTTAGGCAGTGTCTTCTCTTGGAAGAGTTATTGGATCAGAAGATTTCATTCCCTTGGAAGATACTTGGAATATTTTATCTTTAGCCATTTTATTGAAAGAAAAAAAAGAGGGGGGAGCAGGTCAAGGGGCTGCTTTCAGTCCTGTTGATTGTCCTTTAAGAGTATCTAAGAGTATTTCTAAGGTTATTGCCTAACTCACCTTTGTTTGTTATGTTGTCATTTTTCTCACCTGTCTATTCATCCAGCCATTGCTGCAACTCTTATCTTTCTGTCTGTCTCTCTGTCGTCTGTGTATCCATGTATCTACCTATTCATCTGTGTATCATCTCTGTTGTATCTGTCGTATATATCGTGTTTATCATCTGTTTGTCTACTTCTGCCTATCATCTATCTGCCCATCTGTGTGTCTATTCACCTAACTGTCCATCTGTCATCTACTCTTACCTACACACAGACACACATGCACACACACACACACACACACAAACACATATGTATTTATTTTAAGATACCATATATTACATCAGGTGCTAGGTCACATTTGTTATTCCTTTCAGCATATTTGTTTTATAGATGAAGAATTAAGAATTAGGGGGCTTAGCTCTCTCACTCAATTAGTAAGTATGAGCAAAAATTGAGTTTTGAAAGATTCTTTGTTTGATGCGGCTTTCACTTTCAAAAGATGCCACTGAGGGATTTATTTTTTTTACTTATCACAGATTCGGAGGCCTAACAAAAATTCTTAACAGTGAGAAAAAAAATAAACATTTGAAATATCTGAGCATGTCAGAAACTAGCAGTTCTTTGCTTTATCTTAGGAGAACAGAATGGTGTCTAGAGAGAATTCCATTTAATAAAAGATTGGCAAAAATACTAAAAGAATACTGTGGTATTATCAATAATGCAATCATCCAGGGATTTAAGACGTTCATATGCATACAGAAAATGATACAAATGATTTGAGAACCTTGTTAGAGAATAACCAAGGAAAGATTTTTTTGCTCAAGTGATTTCCTCTGTTTTTCAAGAGTTTCTCTTTTGGAGTCAAGGAGAATGCATAGGATCGAAGTCTATGTATGAGCTTCTTCAAATTAGATTCCCGAAATGCCTGGTGTACTGCCAGCTATTATCTCCAATATTCTCAATCTACAGCCTAGCGTATACCTTTATGCTTCTCATAATTTGGAGGGTATAACTATGTCATTTTATTTCAGCTTCAATGTGAACAGTTTTTATAGTGAAAAGATCTTAGAGATTTTATGCTAGGATAGCATAGCATAGACCTTTGACTTTGTCTCTATACTTCTTTTTTTTTCCTTAGTAGCACTTATCACATTATTGTCTTAGCACAATGTAACTTCACATTCCCTTGTGTGATTCAGTAACTGCTGTCTCCTCTGTTGGACTCCAGGTTCCCCAAGGACACTTTTCTGCTTTCTCCTGTAGCCTTAGAGTCTAGGATATATGTGTGTATGTACACACACACACACATGCACACACACACACACACACACACACACACACACACATATATATATATATATATATATATATATATATATATATATGCTCTGTAAACTCTTGTTAGATAAAGAAAAGGACCTCTGACAGACTTTTATTTAGACCAGGCTAGATAAGAACTCATTTTATGCCATCCCTGTCTGCATTATTTTCTAAATGCTCAAAAAACCTATTAAAGATGGAATTGCCTTTAGCAGCCTATAGCTTTTATTTAATTTTAATTTTTTTAAAAAATATCTTTTTTATTTATTTGTGTGTGAGAGAGAGAGAGAGAGAGAGAGAGCGAGCATGAGTAGGGTAAAGAGCAGAGGGAGAAGCAGACTCCCTGCTAAGCTGAATCCAAGGCAGACACTTAACTGACTAAGCCACCCAGGTGCCCCAGCCTATAGATTTTATTTTTTATTTTTTATTTTTTTTAAGATTTTATTTATTTGACAGGCAGAGATCACAAGTAGGCAGAGAGGCAGGCAGAGAGAGAGGGGGGGATGCAGACTCGCTGCTGAGCAGAGAGCCCAATGTGGGGCTCGATCCCAGCACCCTGGGATCATGACCTGAGCCAAAGGCAGAGGCTTTAACCCACTGAGCCACCCAGGCACCCCCTATAGCTTTTAAATGACACCTTTCCCATTTTGAAAATCCTTCTTTGATTTATTTGGATGCATTCATAACTAAAAACACCTGGATATATTGACTTCTTGTCTGATTTTCCCCAAAACTTTTTTTACCTCAAAGAAAGTAACAAGATATATTAGATACTTGCTTATATTTGTGGATGAGAAAATTGGGGTGAAGTCATTTTCTTATGATCACTTAGTTAATAATTAAAAGGAAGATAGAATTGTATTTTTTAAAAGATTTTATTTATTTATTTGACAGAGAGAGAGAGATCATAAGTAGGCAGAGAGTCAGGCAGAGAGAGAGAGAGAGAGAGAGAGAGAGAGAGAAGCAGGCTCCCTGCTGAGCAAAGAGCCTGATGCGGGGCTCAATCCCAGGACACTGAGATCATGACCTGAGCCAAGGCAGCGGCTTAATCCACTGAGCCACCCAGGCGCCCCTAGAATTGTATTTTTTTTAATCTTTCTCTCTCTCTCTCTCTCTCTTTTTTTCTTTTTTTGCAAAGAAGAAAATAACCACTTTGTATAGTTAGTTTTTCAGGTGCTTCTCTCTCTACTTAGGTGTGCAGTTATACTCAACTGATGGTATTGTTAATTCATTTTCAATAGATAACTCTTTTATTCCTTTTTCAAATGTCCATGGCATTGGTCAACACTTCAGAAAGTAAATTTAAAATGTGAGCAACAGTATTTCTAGAAGAATACTCCCAGTGCTTCATTATTAGGTAATGATATTAGTTACTTCATTTAGTTTTTTTTTCATGTAAATGGAACTTTTTTTAATCCCTAATACTAGTAGATAATAGTATAAACATCTATTAGTATTAAAGGAGCACTGGTAGAGATCATTGCAACTACAAATCTTAATCAGAATTTTGGTTTCGAAAGTCTTTCTAATTTATATCTGAAACATAATTGCCTTTAAAATAATAATTTCATTCATATTAGGCTAGCAGTACTTATAATTTTAAATTGCATTACAATTAAGATGAGTTAAGAAAAGAGTTATCAAGAACTAGAGGTCTAATGCCACTGACTTTGGTAATGTTACTCAGAGGAGAACACAAGCATGTTAGGGTTGTAGGGTGTTTGCACAAATTGGGAACACAGCAGTTCAGGGGATGGAAGACACCTGCTTCAGAGGTTAGGTCAGTATCACTACTTGAATAATAAAGGGCTAGAGCTCTGTTCTGCTTTACCCACCATGTTATTTTTACCTTATTTCATCTTGTCCATTGTATGCTTTTTGTATGAACTCCTTTTTAACCGTTTTAGAAACAATGTTGAGTATGTATCAAATATAGTAAGTAACTTAGGGTTGTAGTAATAATAACTTATGCCTTACCTAGGAACTGAATCTCTGGTTTGTGTGGTGTACTTACTTGTTCTTTCTGTGACTCTTCCACTTTTTTGCCCATTTCCTTGCTATATGGAGTTTTTTTCCCATTACTCACTTATGTTAACCCTGTGGGTCAATATGGATGTTACAGATTCCCTCAAATACCACTGTGATTTATTGTCCTGTTAACCTTGAATTGTACCATTTAGGTCTGATTTTTATTTTCTTCTCTTGAATATATTTGCTTACTAATAGATTATTAAAATATACCCTATATTCCAGTTCTCAAGGATCCCTTCATGGGATGCCTCTCTAGGCTAATTCATGTAAAAGTTGATCTATCTTTCTCTAGGTCTTCCTGCATGATTATGTTGGTCCACTCATCTGGGCATTTATACATTGCCTCAAGTCTTATTCACTGGGGCTCATATCACTTACAGCATATTACATTGTATATTTATAACTTACGCTTTTCTTCTTCATTTTGCAGTCTGTGAGAAAAAGCAGTATACCTTGTATACTGTCATGTCTCTCAGGGAGCCTAGTGCTGTTCCTTGCATAGATAAGGTGTTCAATTTTCTCATTCTTGTCTTCACAGAGCAGATACCTTATTTAATGCTTATTTGAAATATTGCTCCTACTGCATCAATGATATGGACATAGTAAATATACTATACATGCAGATATGATACAGATCAAATCTTCATGCATCATAGAGGGCATGCATTTTGTTGACTCCATATCGTGTACGACGGGTTACACCCCTGGCAGGAGACCTAAGCATCTTTGTACAAGAGGAAGGGAGAGCAGTAGTGGCATCAGGCTGTGTTAAAAGTACTCATGTCCACCCGCAGGGCAGTTAGGATTGCTTTCTGGGTTTTTTCCTGGAGTTTGAGCTGAGAGTAAGCATTACAACCATCTCTAGAAGATTTTATATTAACATTGGCAAGAAACAAACAATTGACATCAGGCATAAGTCTTAATTTGCGTTATGCTTTTGGCGCATCATTGCTGGGAAAATTATGCTAATCCTCACCATCTGCAGCTACCAGATGTGCCATTGAGAGGTGCACAAGTTCCTTTCCAGAAAACTGCTCGATGTCGAATGTCAATCATTCCAGTTAAAATGACAGCACCTACCATCAGAGGAAGGAGGACAACTACAATTCATGTTTTTTCTTTACCATCACATACAAATCTGGATGATTAATACTGTGATAAATGTAGCTGACAGAGGAAAACTAACAAATGTAGTTGCTCAGTCCATCTTTTGTTCTGTTGCAAAATAGCTATGGAATCTGTTAAAGACTATCTCATTGAATATACATGCACAGTGGGTGTGGTTACATTCTGCTGACTGCATTACATTTCTTGGCTTGTATGGGTTATTATATTAAGAGAATTGGCTGGAAGGGTGTCAGCAGATGGTGCTAGGCACAGAGTAAGTTTTATCATTGCATGGTTTAGTATGCTTCCAGGAACTCTCTCCCAAATATGATTTTTGAAAATAAACTTGTTCATTTGAACACACTGACAGGTTGTCCCCCGAGATTCTTCTATCATAAAAGACATGGCCATCAATTTACTGAAACTATGATTTTATTCCTTTTGGTGGGAGGGAGAGAACAAGAGAGAGTAAGAAATGGTGACAATTGACTTTTTTTAAAAAAATCGTTCCATGTTTTACTGGGGTCTGGCTGTATCTGCATTTAGACATATTAGGAATCCTTTGTGTACTGGTTTCATACCTTTTTAATTTTGGCAGCTACTGCTAAGCACTACAAGAATGCCAGAGCAAAGAAGCACATTGAACATACCAGGTACACCCTAAAATTCCACTGATTTCTAGAATATTAATAAATAACAGTGTCTGCCAGTGGCTGGACCTTACCGTGAGCCTTCCTTGTTCAAGAATGTGTCAGAGTGGGGAGCACATGCCTTCCTCTCCTTTCCCTCATTCCTTGCTCAGGTTCCTGCCAGGCACGTCGTGCTGTTGCCTCAAGAGGTATCAGAAAGTATTTTCTCATAGCTTAGGTGTTCTATAAACTCGTTCTAACCATTGTATCTGAAAAAAAAAAAAAAAAGTATATTTTTATTTAAATTACACTTCTTAGGAAATGGGGAATTCCCCCTTAACCCTGCTAAATGCTGTTCTTTTTCAAGTTTTGTCAGGAAATGGGGGCATTTTTTAGATAATTGTTAAGTATCTGAAGTCACCCTTTTGTCCTATATTGGTATGTGGTGGGGTTCTTAAATCCTGAGTAAATGGGGATTTATTAAAGAGTATGAAGGAAGAGTCCGCATAGTCCAAAAAATAAGGGGACCTCTCGAGGAGTAGAGATCATGAATGTTTAAAGAATTACACTGTTTTGTCTTTCTGAACTATAGCACCCACTGAAAGTTCATCTCAAAGATAAATAAAACTGTGTTTTATTTTCTCAGGACTGAGGAATAGAGCCTACAAAGGAAAGTATTTAGGCGATTTTTGCCCATCTCTGTACCTTTGCTCTACTTGTTCTCGCTGCCTAGAGACTTGATGCTTTACCTATGTAAACCTGGGCTCAGCCCCAGGTAAATTTTTACTCATTCTCAAGGCTTAATTTCCTCATCTTTTTTGTGGAGTGCCTTTTTTTTAACCTTTCACGGAAGAATTCTGTGCCTGCTTCATTCCGAACCCCCAGCCTCTTTCTCTTCTACTCTGAGTGAATTGCTCTCATCCTCTAATAATAAACCAGCATGAGTCTTTGTCACCTAACTGGAGTCCTTGAGATGTTGAGACTGCTCTCTTTTTTGTTTTATTAGATACATCTTTGAATCTGTTTCTGGAATGCTACAGCATCTATTACATATTTGATGAACAAAGAGATGGGTGAATAATATTATTCTTGTATGCAAAAGTTTCCTATATGGAGAATCATCTTCAGTATCTTTAAGGGTCATGAGCATATAACATTTTGGACTATAAATTGCAGATAAACTAATTTGTGTCTCTTTTAATTTTGAAATATGTTCTATAATATGTTCTGTTATCATTGGTATTGCTAACATTAGACTTGAAATATTAATACATTGATGTATATTTGTATATTTTTATAAAATCTTATTACCTGTGTTTCAGTCCAGTTTTACATTTGAAATATTTATTTATTTCTTGGTATTTAAACCTTTATTATGCAGAAACTTAGGAAAAGGTATTTTCCTTACAAAGTTAATCCAGACAGTGTAAATTACATAAGCAACTATCATTTGAGTTATTACCCATGTTGGAACTTCACTGTGAAATTTCATGAGAAAGAGAAATCCATGGCTCATATAAAACTATGGTATGTAAAGACTGTGGTACTGGACCCAATTTCAAAACACTCTTCAGTTCACATATGGTTAATCTTTTTTTTTTTTTAATTAACATATAATGTATTATTTGTTTCAGGGGTACAGGTCTGTGACTCATCAGTCTTAAACAATTCACAACACTCACCATAGCACATACCCTCCCCATGTCCATCACCCACCCACCCCATCCTTCCCATGCCCCTCTACTCCAACAGCCCTCAGTTTGTTTCCTGAGACCAAGAGTCTCTTAAGTTTTGTCTTCCTCTTGTTTCATTTTTCCCTGTCTTCCCCTGTGATCCTCTATCTTGTTTCTCAAATTCCTCATATCAGTGAGATCATATGTTAATTGTCCGTCTCTGATTGACTTATTTTGCTAGCATAATACTCTCTAGTTCCATCCATGTCATTGCAAATGGCAAGATTTCATTTGTTATGGCTGCATAATATTCCATTGTGTATATATATACACACTGCATCTTCTTTATCCATTCATCTGTTGATGGACATCAGGGCTCTTTCCATAGTTTGGCTGTTGTGGACATTGCTGCTATAAACATTGGGGTGCATGTGCCCCTTCACATCACTACATGTGTATTTTTGGGGTAAATACCCAGTAGTGCAATTGCTGGGTCATAGGATAGCTCTATTTTCAACTTTTTGAGGAAACTCCATACTGTTTTCCAGAGTGGCTGCTCCAGCTTGCATTCCCACCAACATTGTAGGACGGTTCCCCTTTCTCCACATCCTTGCCAACTGTTGTTTCCTGATTTACTAATTTTAGCCATTTTGATTGGTTTGAGGCGGTATCTCACTGTGGTTTTGATTTGTATTTCCCTGATATTGAGTGATGTTGAGCGCTTTTTCATGTGTCTGTTGGCCATTTGAATGTCTTCTTTCGAGAAATGTCCGTTCATGTCTTCTGCCCATTTCTTGATTGGATTATTCTTTGGATGTTGAGTTGGATAAGTTCTTTATAGATTTTGGATACTAGCCCTTTATCTAATAGGTCATTTGCAGATATCTTCTCCCATTCTTTCAGTTGTCTTTTAGTTTTGTTGACTGTTTCCTTTGCTGTGCAAAAGCTCTTTATCTTGATGAAGTCCCAATAATTCATTTTTGCCCTTGCTTCCCTTGCCTTTGGCGATGTTTCTATGAAGAAGTTCCCGTGGCTGAGGTCAAAGAAGTGGCTGCCTGTGTTCTCCTCAAGGATTTTGATGGATTCCTGTTTCATATTGAGGTTTTTTTCAACCATTTTAAGTCTATTTTTGTGCATGGTGTAAGGAGGAATGATAGTTGCTGTGCATTTTTCATAGATGGCTCTGATGATATTAAGGTATGTACCCTCCTGTCCCTACATTGTGAAGAGCTTTGATCAAGAAAGGATGCTGTACTGTGTCAAATGCTTTTTCTGCATCTATTGAGAGGATCACATGGTTCTTGCTCTTTCTTTTATTAATGTATTGTATCACACTGATTGATTTGCAGATGTTGAATCAACCTTGCAGTCCAGGAATAAATCCCACTTTGTTGTGGTGACTAATCATTTTAACGTACTGTTGGATCCTATTGGCTAGTATTTTGGTGAGAATTTTTGCATCCATGTTCATGAGGGATATTGGTCTCTAATTCTCTTTTTTGATGGGGTGTTTGTCTGGTTTTGGGATCAAGGTAGTGCTAGCCTCATAAAATGAATTTGGAAGTTTTCCTTCCATTTCTAATTTTTGGAACAATTTCAGGAAAATAGGTATTAATTCTTCTTTAAATATTTGGTAGAGTTCTCCTAGGAAGCCATCTGGCTCTGGGCTCTTATTTTTTGGGAGATTTTTGATGACTGCTTCAAATTCTTTGCTGGTTATGGGTCGGTTCAGGTATTCTATTTCTTCCTGGTTCAGTTTTGATAGTTTATATGTCTCTAGGAATGCATCCATTTCTTCCAGATTGTCTAATTTGCTGGCATAGAGTTGCTCATAATATGTTCTTATAATTGTTTGTATTTCTTTGGTGTTGGTAGTGATCTCTCCTCTTTCATTTATGATTTTATTTATTTGGGTCCTTTCTCTTTTCTTTTTGATAGGTCTGGCCAGGGGTTTATCAATCTTATTAATTCTTTCAAAGAACCAGCTCCTAGTTTTGTTGATCTCTTGTTCTTTTGGTTACTTTTTCATTGATTTTTGTTCTGATCTTTATTATTTGTCTTCTCCTGCTGGATTTAGACTTTATTGGCTGTTCTTTTTCCAGCTCCTTTAGGTGTAGGGTTAGGTTGTGTATTTGAGACCTTTCTTGTTTCTTGAGAAAGGCTTATATTGCTGTATACTTTCCTCTTAGGACCATGTTTGTTGCATCTCAAAGATTTTGAACAGTTGTGTTTTCATTTTCATTTCTTTCCTTGAATTATTTAATTCTTCTTTAATTTCCTGGTTGACCCATTCATTCTTTAGTTGGATGCCCTTTAGCCTCCACACATTTGAGTTCTTTCTAGCTTTCCTCTTGTGATTGAGTTCTAGTTTCAAAGCACTGTGGCCTGAAAAATGCAGGGAATGATCCCAGTATTTTGGTACCAGCTGAGACCTGACTTGTGACCCAGGATGGGATCTATTCTGGAGAATGTTCCTTGTGCACTAGAGAAGAATGTGTTTTCTGTTACTTTGGGATGGAATGTTCTGAATATATCTGTGGTGTCCATCTGGTCCAGTGTGTTTTAAAGCCCTTATTTCCTTTTTGATCTTTTGCTTAGATAATCTGTCCAATTCAGTGAGGGGGGTGTTAAAGTCCCCTACTATTACTCTATTATTATCAGTGTGTTTATTTGATTTTGTAATTAATTGGCTTATATAATTGGCTGCTCCTATGTTAGGGGCATAGATACTTAAAATTATTAGATCTTGTTGGACAGACCCTCTAAGTATAATATAGTGTCCTTCCTCATATCTTATTATAATCTTTGGTTTAAAATCTAATTTGTCTGATATAAAGATTGCTACCCTAGCTTTCTTTTGATGTCCATTAGCATGGTAAATGGTTTTTCACCCCCTCACTTTAAATTTGGAGGTGTCTTTGGGTCTAAAATGAGTCTCTTGCAGACAGCATATTGATGTCTTTTTTTAAATCCATTTTGATACCCTTTGTGTATGATTGGGGCATTTAACCCATTTACATTCAGGGTAACTATTAAAAGATATGAATTTAGTGCAACTGTATTGCCTCTAAGGTCACTGTTACTGTATATTGTCTCTGTTCCTTCTGGTCTATGTTACTTTTAGGCTCACTCGTTGCTTAGAGGACCTCTAAGGTAGGGTCCTGAAGGGCTGATTTGGTGTTTGCAAATTCTTCTAGTTTTCGTTTGTCCTGGAAACTTTTTATCTTTCCCTTCTATTTTCAATGACAGCCTACCTGGATATAGTATTTTTGGCTGCATATTTTTCTCATTTAGTGCTCTGAATATATTATGCCAGTCCTTTCTGGCTTGCCAGGTCTCTGTAGATAGGTCTGCTGCTCGTCTAATATTTCTACCATCGTAGAGCTGCTTTCAGGATTTTCTCTTTGTCTTTGAGATTTGTAAGTTTTACTATTGGATGACTGGGTGTTGACCTATTTTTATTGATTTTGAGGAGGGTTCTCTGTGCCTCCTGGAGTTTGATGCCTGTTTACTTCCCCAAATTAGGGAAGTTCTCTGCTATAATTTGCTCCAATATACCTTCTGCCCCTCTCTCTCTTTCTTCTTCTGGGATCCCAATTATTCTATACTGTTTCATCTTATGGTATCACTTCTCTCTCTAGTTCTCCCCTTGTGATCCAGTAGATGTTGATCTCTCTTTTTCTCTTTTTCTCCATCGTTTGGTCTTCTATATCACTAATTCTCTCTTCCACCTCATTTATCCTAGCTGTAAGGGCCTTCATTTTTTATTGTACCTCATTAATAGCTTTTTTGATTTCAACTTGGTTAGATTTTAGTTTTTTATTTCTCTAGAAAGAGATTCTCTAGTATCTTCTATTTCTTTTCTTTTTTTTTTTTTTTTTAAAGATTTTATTTATTTACTTGACAGACAGAGATCACAAGTAGGCAGAGAGGTAGGTAGAGAGAGAGAGGAAGGGAAGTAGGCTCCCTGCTGAACAGAGATCCTGAAGCGGGATCGATCCCAGGACCCCGGGATCATGACCTGATCTGAAGGCAGAGGCTTTAACCCACTGAGCCACCCAGGTGCCCCAATCTTCTATGCTTTTTACAAGCCCAGCTAGTATCTTCATAATTATCATTCTGAGCTCCAGTTCTGATATCTTCCTAATGTCTATATTGATTAAGTCCCTGGCAGTCAGTATTGCCTCTTGTTCTTTTTTTTTTTTTTTGAGGTTAGTTTTTCTGTTTTGTCATTTTGTCTAGAGAAGAATAGATAATTGAGAGAATAAAATGCTAAAAGAGTAACAACGACCCCAGAAAAATATACGCTAAACAAATCAGAAGATACCCCCAACTGGGGAGAAAAGAAAGGAAAAAAAAATAAAAATAAAGAAAAAAAGAATATGAAAAGGCTGATGAATAGAAGAGAGCCACACTCTAGATTTTGGGATTTTGGTCTGTTAGAAGAAACTGCTTCCCAAAATTTTAAAGAAAGAAAAAAAAAAAAATATATATATATATATATACACACAAAAATAAAGGTAAATACGATGAAGGGATGGAATATGACTCTAAAGATGAAAATGAAACAAAATTTTAAGAAAGGAATTGATAAGAAGTTGGTTGAAAAAAGAAAGAAAAAAAAAAAAGAAAAGAATGTGATCAGGTGGGAAACTAGAACAAAGCCATATACTAGATTTAGGATATATTTTGGTCTGTTAGAAGAAACTGTATCCCAAAATTTTAAAGAAAGAAAACCTTATATATATATAAAGAGTAAGGTCAAATACAATGAAGGGATAGAATATGGCTGTAAAAATGAAAATTAAAAGATTTTTAAAAAGGTATTGATAAGGTAAAATGTTGGTTAAAATAGAAAAGGAAAAATTCAAAAAATAAAAAGAAAGAAAAAGATAAAAATAAAGAAAATTAAAAAAAATTTAACCTCAAAAGACTAAAGAATCATGGGGAAAAAGCCGTGAATTCCATTTGCTGAATTACCCTAGCACTGGAGTTTTGGAGTTCTCATTGTTTGGTAAACTCAGTCTTGGCTGTATGTTTTTGCTGATCTTCTAGGGGAGGGGCCTGTTGCAGTGATTGTCAAATGTCTTTTCCTGAGGTGGAATTACATCACCCTTGCCAGGGGCCAGGCTATGTAATCTGCTTGGGTTTCCTCTCAGGAGCTTTTGTTCCCTGAAGCTTTCTGTACAACTCTGGAGGTCAAGAATGAAAATGGCAGCCTCTCAATCTCTAGCCCCATAGGAGTCGAGAGCTCGGGGCTCCACTCCTCAGTGCGCCTTCAGAGAAAAGCAGTCCATCACTCCCGTCTTCCTGGTCTCTGGCCATACTCTGAGCTCTGTGACAGAGCTTTTCTATCTGTGGCACACGACCCCATTTGGCGTTTCCAAACCCATCAGATTCCTGAAACGTGCTCCCACACTGCTCTTCCTGGTGGAGGAAGGGGAGGGTCTCTCTGGATCTGCCACTTGTGGGGATCCTGCTCGAAGAATAGTGGTCCAGCTGTGCTGGGGATCACGCTTTATGGCAATCCTGAGCTGACAGTGCCCTCCTTGGCTCCATCTTTGCAGCTGGATTTCCCATTCCAATACCTGGGAGCTCTGCCACACTCAGGTACCCCTGGTCTTTCTGTGACACAGACGGTCCTGAGACCACACTGTCCCAGCGAGGGCTCCATACCTCTCTGAGCCACTGGAGCGAAGTCGGTCAGTGGAACAGATTTCCAATTTTGTGCTTTGCTGCTCTACCACTTGCTGGTAGCCAGCTGACAGAGGCTCCTCCCCGCTGCAATCTATCTCAAATATCACCTTGGATTCACTTCTGTTCATGTCCTCCCTTCCAGAAAGTGGTTGCTTTTCTGTTCATAGAATTGCTGTTATTCTTTTCTTTGATTTCCTGTTGAGTTTGTAGGTATTCAGAATGGCTTGATAACTATGTAGCTGAATTGCTGGAACCAGACCAAATTTAGGTCTTCTACTTCTCTGCCATCTTGCTCCTCCTCCTGAAATAGTATTTGTTGTACATGTTTCACATTAAAAAAGAAGTTAGTTCACTGAAAATCCCGATAGCAAAAGTCAGTTTTAAACTTTTATTCATTGTACAAGCAGAACATTGCATACATTTTGAAAAATTCTTTTAGTCCTAATGTCAGTAAATTACTCATGACATTTTTGTCTATACTCCTGTGGACCTTTTAAAAATGTATTTATGTATAAACTTTTAAGTAAAAGAGAGATCACACTGTACATATTGTTCTTTAACTGAGCATCATTTTTGAGTTGACAAAATTACCCAAAACATTTTAGGGTAGGAGTTGCCATTTGATGATCATCTCTGCAGATGATGCTCACATTGAAACTAGAAGGTCACCCATATGGAGAGGTTAAAAATAAAATCTGCTGGCCTTCAAAATTCTCTTATCAGGCACCTAACGGGGTCAGATACTGACAATGATGCAACTGAGAGCAGTGAGTAAAGACAGATTGCAGAAGTTTCATAATTGTGAATTGTGTTCTCAATTTATTCATTTTTACTTATGTTTGTTCCCTGTCTTGGGGTCTCTGGACTGTGCAATTTTAGATGGAAAATCTCAGATGTGCCCCCAAAGGGCTGGTAGCCATTTACATATTCATGCATGAAATAAAGTATTGTATGATATGTCAATCAAATATACCCAGAAATCAGAAGACAAGTTTTTTTTCCCAAAGTAAGTTCCTTCTAAATGTAGCTAAAAAGAGCTACTTTGTCATTAAAGTGAATGAATATTCATTTTTAGAACAGACATGATGTTTGGATTGTGTTAAACATATGTCTGTTAGTGAAAGTGTGAGTCACAAAGAAAATTTCATCTAAAAATAATATCTATAGGAAAAAGTAATAAATACACACATGGAAAAATTCTTCTTTTTTTCTGTAAACTTTTACTTTTCTATCTTTAATGGTTGTGTATTTATTTTCTGTTATTAAAAAGAATGGTGGCCGCGTTCAAAATAGCATAATTCACAGTGGCTAAGAGGTAGAGGCAACCCAGATGTCCTATCCATGGATAGATGGATAAACAAAGCATGGTATATACATACAATGAAATATTATTCAACTTTAAAAAGGAAGGAAGTTCTGACACATGGTGTAACATGGATGAACCTTAAGGACACGATAAGTTTAAATAAGCCAGTCACAAAAAGACAAGCACGTATGATTCCACTAATATGAGGTATCTCGAGTTGTCAAATTTATAGAAACAGAAAGTAGAATGGTGGGTGCCAGGATCTGGGGAGAGGGAGAAATGGGGAGTTGTTTAGTGGTTATAGACTTTCAGTTTTGTGAGATAAAAAAGTTCTGGACATTGGTTGCATAAAAAGGAATATATTTACCCCTTTTAAACTATACAGCTGAAAATGGTTAAGATAGCAAATTTTATATTATGTTTACTTTGCCACCAAAAAAAAGAGAGAGAGAAAGAGAAACTGGAGACTATAATTTTTTAGACTGGAGCTTATTTATTTTTAACCATAATTGTTTCTAGAGAGTAGATAACTAGGATTGGTCTTGTACCTTTAACAGGATTACTATATAATACATGATTACTAATCAAATGCAGATACATAAGAAAATCTAGAAAACCAAAAGCTCAGTGGCAAGTCACTTGTCCCTAAATTGTGTATTTTATTTATTTTTGGTAGAAAATACTGGACAGTGTAAATTATTATTTGTAGGATAATTAAAAGCTAACTAAAGTATTAAAATCACCATGTTCAAATATGTATTTAAAAGAGCTTTGTTTTTTAATGATTATTAATTCATAATCTAGAAACATTGATTTATTCATGTATTTATTGACAGCAGAGACTGAGCTGGGTTCATATATATAATGATGAGTAAGTTAAGTCTTGTCCTCAAGGAATCTGAAGTCATTTGCAGTGCAGCAGGAGGTGAGTAACAAACAGAAAATTACAGTAAAATACCATAAAGATTATGAAAGGGGTAAATTAAGAGTAATGGAAAAATACAGAGTTTTGGGAGGAGCTCAAGCTTTCTATTTTTAGGCTTCAGGAGACAGTTTGTGGAAGAACCAGTGGCTTTGTTCAATGAAAAATATAAGTTCAGTTGGTGAAATGGTTGAAAGAGAAAATGGAGGAAACAATAAATGCAGAGACCTATAGGTTGAGACAGCTTCCATTGCAACTTTGCTAGGATAGTTCTTTATGTCTGTTATCCTGAAGTACATGGTTTCTCTTTGACTGTCCTAAGTCCAGGTTTGGTGGCATGCCTGTAGGGCTCAGAAAACATGGCTTAGTAACTGAGAGTAGTTTACTGTGCTTGGAACATTGAGTTTGGGATGGGGGAGAGGAGAGAGATGCCACATGTAAGGTGAGGCTGCATTATGAAGATATATGCCACCTTGTAGCACTATTCTGGCAGTGACGAGCTGTGCAAGATTTTTATAAAGGAGAGTAGTATAGACAGATTGGTACTTAAGAAATTTGATTCTGGATTCACTAAGGAGAAGAGATTGAAGTGGGACAAGAGGCAAGGCCATCACTTAATAAGGTAGCAGTCTCGTATGGACAATAACTGACATGGGTTGCAGGGATAGAAAGGAGTGAGTGAATTCCAGAGCTATTAAAAAGCTAGACTTGCTCTTTCCCACATCTACTGTGAGACTGAAAACCATTCTCAGCATTCAGATTGTTGATGTTCCAGAAAATGTCAGCATCACTCTGAAGGGATGTACTGTTACAATGAAGGACCTCAGAGGAACCCTGTGAAGGGACTTCAGTCATATCAGTATAGTACCTTGGAAGGAGGATGTTCTGGATTGACAAGTGCTGGGGAACTAGGAAAGATCTGGCTACTATTCTCCCTATCTGTAGCCAAGTATAGAACATGATCAATGGCATTACACTGGGCTTCCCCTACAAGATGAGGTCTATGCATACTCACTTCCCCATCAATATTGTTATTGAGGAGAATGGTTCTCTTGTTGAAATCATAAATTTCTTGGGTGAAAAATATATCCGCAGGGTTCGGATGAGACTAGGTGTTGCTTGTTTGGTATCTCAAGAAAACTGACGTAATTCTTGAAGGAAATGACATTGACCTTGTATCAAACTCAGCTGCTTTGATTCATTCAGCAAGCTGCAGCATTTAAAAACGAGGATATCAGAAAGTTTTTTGGAAGGTATATATGTTTCTGAAAAAGGAATAGTTGAGCAGGCTGATGAATAAGATCTAAGTTGCCCAGCTATAGAAACAGCAAGATGTCGGATGATTTTTCAGACTTATTTGTGTTATTTTACTAAAAGGTGAAAGATTTATTCACTCTGAAGAGAAGCCAGAGTATTTATTTGTGTTTTAAAGATGCAATTAAAGCTGTATTGATTTGGATTTTTTTTTTTTTTAAAGCTAGACCTAAGATTTAAGAATATTGAGTGTGTGTATGTGTGTGTGTGTGTGTGTTTGAATTTGTGGGGGTGGGAAAAGGATGATATTATGGCTTGGACTATTGAGTGAATGGTGGAGCAGTTCACCAAGGTAAGGACAGAAAAGGAAGGAGAGGGTTTGGGAAAACATAACCATCTTCACTGAAACCTTGGGAGGGGATGGATAAGCCTAGTGAGGGTGCATGGAATGGGATGAAAAGAGGTCCCAAATAGGGAACCTGAGGGTAAAAGAATGGAAGAATGAACAGAGGGTGAACAGCCCACAACCAAACATAGGCAAACCAACAAAACACAAAACAAACAAAAAAACCAAAACAGCAAACAAAGCAAAGCTGAGCAGGGATGGGTCAGAGAGGGAGCGGAACACCTAGAGGGTCCTTTCAAGAAACCCAGGGAGCAGGGTGTTTTTGGAATGAGATGGTAGTCAGTAGACTGTCAGGGAAAGATTTGGCCGCAGGGTGTGCTTGGTGGAAGGCATTCCAGGAGTGCTGTGGGGCCCAGGGCAGGTTGAAGTGGGTTGCTGAGTGACATCAGAAGTGGAGGCTAGGAGCCAAGACAACCATTTCAAGAATTTTTACTGTAAAGAGGAGGAGAGTAGAGTAGAAAGAATTATACTAAAGAGGATATTATAATATAATTTTATTTTTATTTATTAAAATTTTTTTATTGTGATAAAATGCATGGAACATAAATTTACCACTTTATTCATTTTAAGTGTACAATTCAGTGGCATTAAGTATACTCATGGTGTTGTGCAGTCAACTGTCTAGTTCCCAAACTTTTTCAACACCCCAGTAACAACTCTATACCCATTCGGCAGTAACCCTCTAATCCTTCCTCCCTCTAACCCCTGGTAACTTCTAATCTTCTCTCTGTCTCTCTGAACTTGCCTATTGTAGACATTTCATATAAGTGGAATCACCCAGTATTTGTCCTTTTGTGACTGGTTTGTTTCACTTAACCTAATGTTTTAAAGGTTCCTGTGTGTTGTAGCATGTATCAGAATTTCACTCCTTTTTATGGCTGAATAATACTCTATTATATGTATATACTGTAAATTGTTTATAGATTCCTCTCGGACCCCTGGATTATTTCAGCCTTTGGGCTATTGTGAATAATACTGCTAAGAATGTGGGTGTACAAGTATCTCTTTGAGTACGTGTTTCCCATTTTTTTTTATATATACCAGGGCATGGAATTACTGGGTTATGTGGTGATTCTAGGTTAATCATTTTGAGGAACCCCAGACTGTTTTTCACAAAGACTGCGACATTTTACATCCTCTACCAGCGGTGGATCATGGTTCCATTTTCCCCACATTATTGCAAACACTTGCTTTCTGTTTTATGTACGTACAATTTTTGAACTTTAATAATGATAATACTTCCTCCTGTTTGGGCTTTTGTGGACTGCCCTGCCCCTACCCTGCCTGCCAGTTTTTTCTGTCTATGAGGCATTATCTGCATTTTATGCGTGTAATAACTGAGGCTTAGGAGTTTGCCTAAGATAAGTGCATTGTATTTCTCAGGGTGAAATCTGTACAGCTCTAAAGACAATATACACATATTCATCCTTGGTCTTTATTTTTCCTGTCATTGAATTAAAACCAAAACCAAACTAAACTAAAACTGAAACTAAAACTAAAATAGGAGCTAAAACCCGAAGCTGAAATGTGTAACCTGCTATTCAAGACACACGCGGCTTTAGCTGTGGGGACTAGCAAGCAGTGAAAACCTATATTAATACACCTGACAGCTAGCTACATTTGATAAAATTGTTAGAGGATAGATCTCAAAAACATAAAATAACTGCATGAATTTGATCCATGAATGAAGAGTTTTCCATTTTGTGTAGTTCTTCAAACTCTTTTGAACATCCACACCACTGGTGAAAATCAAGTTGATCATATATTCCTATATTTGTGATCTGTATTAATAAATGATATTGCAGTGATATAACTTACAAATTATAAAATAAAAACAGTATATTTTAAAATGGTAGGAATAGTAATACGAAAGTAATGAGTATGAACATAATCTCTATTTTCTTTATACAGTGGCTTTTCTTGCTAATTTTCGGTTGGGTGCACCTCTACTTGGGTAAATTACTGATTAAAAAAATGGCTATCTTGTGTGATATGTTCAGGCACTTTTAAAAACAAATATTAAAACATTCTCTGCATGTGAAGGATAGTTACACAAATGAATTCACAACTGCATGTTGAATATTTACTACATACAAAGCATTTTTGTACATATTGTGATCTTGCTTTGCTCTCTGCAAAATATGCAATAAAGTTTAATTGTAACTGTATCTAGCTAAGGTTCCAAAAGCTTGCCCTTGAGGAAGTGCCTCTAACTGTAGGAGAAAAGGAGTACAAGCTGTATCAGATTTACTTATAAAGCCGTGTTTGCAACCTTCATCTATAATTTGTATTTAAATTGTTTTTGGAAAAGTGAACTAGGCGATAGTTTATCACATGAAGTTGTTTGTGCTGATGTTTTGGCATTTTGAAGAAAAACACGAGTACATAAAATCTAATACAGTGTCGAGGGGAAACTGGCAAAGCACTCTGTGTGATCTCAGGAAAACAACGTCTAAAATACATATATATTTTTTAATAACCTGAATTTACTTGAATGTGCTTCTGCTTTGACTGCTTTTGTGCCTCCATTTGCTCCATAGCAACTACCAAACAGAGCTATTCTAAAGGGGAGGAAAGAAAAGGAAGGTATTTGGTGTGGAGATTTTAAATGGCTTTTGAGTCAGAGCAGTCAGCTGTTTTCCTTTTGATTGTTGTAATTGTTTAAGAAGATTTAAAATGTATTTTTGTGGTTACATTTTAAGTACCTCAGTAAGTTTTTCCTGAATGGTGTGTATCTGTTTTTTCATTGGGTAAATAAATGAATTTCTTCTCTGGTAACATCAGATTCAATTTTTCAGGGTCAGAATGCATCAACTTTTTGTTCAGTGGCTCTTGAAACTCACATGGCTTTATGCAGGTGATTGTCTAGCTAAATTCAGATGACACTAATGAGTGAGAAGAGTGACATTATGGGAACAGCTGATCAATGCATACAGCTACTGTTACACTAGATCTGGAATAAGGAAAAGATGACAGTTTTCTATTTGTATAGGAGAGTCAAGAACACTTTCTAAGTGTGTTTCCCATTTTTTACATACCATTTTCACCATTGTTTTAACAAGATTAGTGGGTGGTAATTAGTGGGCGGTAAATTTACAGTGCTATGGAGTAAGCTAGTCACCTGAAGGTTTAGGATTTCATGGGGAGCTGACTGGATTTCCAAAGACGTTATCATCCCTTTTAGAAAATAGGTTAATATGTGTGAGTCATGAGGACCCAGACTTAGAAACAAGCACTTTGGCAGACAGTTGATGTAAAGCAGGTAAGAACAGTTACCATCATACTCAGACTGTGGGACTAGAACTACTCTTTCAAATGATGATGATGATGGTGATGTTGCTGATATGAACAGCTGATGTTTACGGAGAATTGACTGGAACCTACTTTGCTAAGAACTTGGTATTATCTCATTTAATCCTCAGAACTTTGCATGCATTATCTCACTTACCATGAGTTACTCATAACCCCCTTTTTATAGATGGGGAGACAGATATAGTTGAGTTGTTCAGGATCACATATTTAATGGCCAAGTCAACTTAAAAACTCGGGCTTTCTGACCACAGAGACTGAATCTGTGACACTCTACTGCCTGTGATTTTGGTGACGAATTGTTTGGCAGATGGTGATCACAGAAGTTACTTTAAGTCACAACTTTCAAGTACCCTTTTTCTCTAAGGCCAAACTGTGTAGCTTTTATCCCCCCACCCCCAAATTATATTATCACTTTTGTAGTTTTATAGAGGAAGGTGTGAAAATTTGAAATGTTATCTATTCTCATTTAATTTCCTACTCTACGTGGAGAGCATATTGTACCCAGATCTAAATGTCATTACCATTTGGTTCTCATACTTAAAGAAAGAGAAAGTATCTGCTCAGTTTTGAGCAGAGGCTCCCTTATAGGAGTGTAACAGGGCTCAGCAAAGTTTTGGCACTTGTGTTTGGCAAAATGTCCCAGGCAGATGAATGATTCATATGGCAGGAACACTGCTACTCGGAAAGGTGCGTTAATATGAATATTAACACCTCTGAGTGTTTGTGAAATAACCTTAATGGAAGGACTAGAATATTGACAAAACATTATCAAAAAATTATTCTCTATTTAGCAGATAAAGATACAAAGAGTAATTTATTGCACAAGTCTGCAGTGATTCAGTTCCAAATTGAATGTGATGTCTGTAATTATATTTTAGAAGGATATTAAACAATAGGATGCGATATCTGATTCTTAAATATCATCATTACACTGAGTCTAAATATAATCCAACTATAACCATACTTACAGATATTACTATGTGACAAGAAATACTTAGATGTAACAAGAAAGAAATGGAAAATTCAGACTTGTGTGATTTCAGAATAATTCCTAGCATTGCTTCCGGGCTTATTAAGACAAATGGAAGGGATTTTTACAAGGTATAGTTCAGATGCAGTTTTCTTCCTCAGAATTCACATTATTGCCACATCCTACGAATGACAAACATTTGTGGACTATGGCAGCAATCTGTTGGGTGTTTCAATCTATTTTGAGCTGAAATTGATTAGCACTTTATGAAAAGTGTACAGAAAATTGCCATGCTTATCAAGGCAAATCAAGCCATAATTCTGCCTTTTTTTTTGTACACCTGCAGCTATGAATATTTTTTGGTGGATACATTGAGATGTGCTCAAGAATATACATATTGGACTGCATATCATGCAATTTATTCTGATCTTACTGACAGTTTGCAAACAAAAACTCAAAACAAGATGCAACTGTGTGCAGCTCCCGAACTGTAGGTTCTGATTTTGGCATCCATGAATGCACAAGGAAAGGGGCCTGCAGCTGAAGAGGTGTGCTTTTGCTCATCTTACTATGAAATATAATCTGGGCATTTGTTTGATGGATTTCATGAAATATGGAGGAAATCTGAAGTAAGGGTAAGAGTTTCATCTGATTGCCTTTATTTTTACCCCACCTTGATAATACTAAGGAGAAGAAATGGAAATAACCTGGAGTTGATGACTCTTGTGACATAAGTTAACCATATTCAAGGGGGTGTTGTTAAGAATGAGGAAAGGAAGAAGTGAGCAGTGTTGGTGAATTTCATATTTTGAGAGGAAGAGCCCTTTCTGTGGCAACACCTTCAGAGAAAAACAAGGATTGTAAGCCAAAGGAAAAGGAGGAAGACCATGGACTACATGGAAGTCAGTGTAATTCAACCTACTTTCAAGAACAGGAAAACAGTGTAGAAATAGGCTAGTCTTCATGTTGTCACTCTCAGGCAGAGTGGAGAAAAAAAAAATCATCAGATTAAAAAAAAAAGAGAAAGAAAATCCTTGAAAATTTACATGTGCTATGGAGTAAGCTAGTCACCTGAAGCTCATCTTAATTCCAGCAAATGTTATAAGTTGTACTTAAAACTTCCATGTTGTGTACGGTTCTTCTACTTTATGCCTGGCTCTATCTAGAAAAGGATCCTGAATCTGGCTAAATTCTAGATCTGCAATGACTCTACTCTGATAAAATTCTGTATTTTACATGGAAACACATTTTTAATAAAAATTATCTTAGGGGCACCTGGGTGGCTCAGTGGGCTAAGCCTCTGCCTTCGGCTCAGGTCATCATCTCAGGGTCCTGGGATCGAGCCCCACATCGGGCTCTCTGCTTGGCGGGGAGCCTGCTTCCCCTCCTCTCTCTGCCTGCCTCTCTGCCTACTTGTGATCTCTCTGTGTCAAATAAATAAAATCTTTAAAAAAAAAATTATCTTAACAACTTTTCAAATATTTGCAATGAAAAATCAGGAAAAGGAAAATTGAAATCATTCATGATTCTAACACTCAAAAGACTATATCATTCCACTCTTTTTATTATAGATTTGATATGGTAAACTGTTTGGGATTTGCTTTGTTACACAATACACTATGAAACTAATTCTGTGTCATTAAATATTCTCCTGTGATAATTATATTTAGAAAATATTCAGGCTTTTTAAATTTTTTTTTTTTTTAATCAGTGGAATTTCCAGTGTTATCCTATGGATTTCCAACATCCAGTCTCTGCATGGTTGGTTGTTTAGATATTTCCAATATTTTGCAATTAACAATAGTAATACTTTTATCATCATCATGGACATTAAAAAAATTTATTGAGGTGAAATTCTCCTAATAATCATGGTGTTGTACGTCCATCACCTGTCTCTATTTCCAGAGCATTTGCTTCACTCTAGAGTAAAACACCTTATCTAGTAAGGGGCATTTCTCTTTCTGGCCCCTGCCTAGCCTTCCATCATTATCCCCCCTCCTCAGGTTTTTTTCCCAGTGCCCAGACCAACCTTGTGAATTCCTGCTCTGTCACCTTTGTCAATTATATTCACTGTCCATTTCCTTTCATCCATTATTCAAACCCAGGTCAACGCTCATGTCTTTGGTGAAAACCTCTCTCACCAATAAACTGTCACGATCTCTCTTTTCTGAAAACTATAAGCACACATGTCTGTTCATTTGGTCCATTTTTCATCTTATAAAGCCATTCCAGTAGTGTGTGTTGCCCATAAATTATACTGCAAACAATTCCGGTGTGGTAGAGTAGTATCTTATCTATTTTTTGTTCCCTGATGGTTGTCTTAGTACGTGGCCCAACCATAATGCACAATAAATTCTTGTCAAATGAATTAAAATTCGTTTTTTCCCTTTTAGGCCTTACCATAGTGCTTAGCATAGAGTCTCAATAAATATTTACTGATTGATTTAAACATATTTATACTTTTACCTAATTCTCTCTCTTGAGGTCATGGGTTCTGCCTAACAGCTTTGTAAACAAGAACTGTATGTACTCTCATTTATATGACCTTGTTTAGGAGATTCATTTTTAAATACTGAGATTCCTGGAACAAGGCACTATTCACATGTAAATCAGTCTTTCTGTCTGTCTTCTTTCTTTGAGTTTGGCCTAATCTTGTCTCAGCCTTCTTACTGCTGTGTGTGATGTTTATTAACATATGGCATTTCTACCTGTGGGACTACAAAGTGTAGGATTATGTTTTTGCTTTTGTTTTCCTAATGGCACTAGTGGCTAGTAGCTTCAGAGAACATTTCACAGTGACTTATGGACCCTTCTTGGTGATTGTTTCTGATATATCAGAGCTTATTTTCTTAGAGATAAAAATTACATGATTTCTCCCTAAGTTTATTTGCTTTGCACTTGTGTCCATGTTGGTTGTCCTCTTTAAGGACATTAAGTTGAATGTGTGTTTCATAGGAACTAGAAATAATAAATTGATATGACTATGCCTAGAGTTTCATTGTTCTTTGAGGACATTTCCTAAGCAAGAAAATGTGAATTTATCTAGGAAGTCTGTTCATTTGGCTTTTTATAATATTATATATTTTTGAAAAGTTCCACTTTACTCCAAGAAATTATCTTTCTCTTCTTCATTACTTCTGAAGAAAAATTCCTACCATGAATTGATGAATTTGTCAGCCCTTTCCCCCTCTTATATGATTCTATGAAAAGCAGATGGAAAAAAAAAAAACATATAGTGAAGATCAGATTCAGAGCTAAATTTCTCAAAGTGTATTTCCTTTCATATATTTCTGGTGGACTTTTTTTTACAGCATAAGGGCCAACATTTATTTTTATTGTTCTTGTAATCAGTGAATAGGTTGAGCTTAATTTTATTGACACTTCTTTTTAAAACAATTCAGCCTGATTTCAGAAGTGACATATTTTGCATCAGAGAGGACTAAACTATGCAAAGTGGCATCCTTTGAGGAATGCTCATTACCAGAGTGGCAACAAGGAACTCTGCTCAAGCAGTTCCTATAGTGATTGCAAACTGGCTCACTTCCCAGCTCTTAACATTGTCAGTGTGGGTTTCTCTTGATTGACCATCAGTCTTCAGCATCTCTAAACACATATATTACACACACACACACACACACACAGACATACACTTGGCCAGACACAAGATAAACAAACAAAGACTCTTATTAAACTCCAGGAACAGCTTACATAGAGACATTTAATCCTTTTTGCATATAAATAAGATTCCTACTCTGCTATGCTGTTTTGGAATATGCAAAGCCTATAAAGCTTGACTCTAAATTTTGGAAGGCTTAGTCAACTGTAGAATGTTTTTGAGTGGTCCGGATATTCAGGGTCTATGACTAACGTTCTCCCCACATAGATTCTCTCTAGTCTAAAACGCATTTGCCAGACTAATCACTCTGAGACTGATTTGCGACGGCCCCTTCCAGCTTCAAAGGTTGTTAGCTCACTTATCCATTACTTCTGTCATTTATTTTTGGGACATTTAGCACGGGCCAGGTGCTATACTAGACAGAGTGTCAGAAACCTCCTTTATATAGCCCCACACCGGTTCTGTCCCGAGTGCCACGGCTAGTGCCACCTCCGTGAACCACGGTCACAGTCATCTTTTAACAACACCGATTTGACCGTGTTACCCTCCTGTTTAAAACATTTCATTAAAGTCCAGTTACAATTGGCCTAAGATTCAAACTCCTTATCATGCCCCCTGCCACCTGTCTGACCTTTGCATTTATTCTGTCCCTTGACCAGTGTTCCAACCACACTGACCACCTTTCTGTGCTTTGAAGAGGCCAGGATTTTCTCGCCTACAAGCCTTTGTACGTGCTGTTCCCTCTGACTGGAACACCCTATTCCCTTCTTCCCAGAGGTGGCTCCTTCTCCTCCTTCATGTCTTATCTTAAATGTCACTCCCAGAGACTTTTCCTCTGACCATGCTATGTAAATAGGTCTTCCCATAACTCTCTTTTGTTATACTCTGTTTATCTTACAGCATCTTCAAAGTTCTAGGTTTATATTCATTTGCTTTCTTTAATTTCTGCTGCTTTCTATAAAAAATGATATCAGGAGGGAGTTTATAGACTGTGAGAGTAGAGTTTCTATCAGGTTGAAGAGAACGTGTAGGAGGGAAGTTTTGAGAGAGCCAGAAAGATTAAAGAAACACTGTGAGAAGATTGACTTCTAAGATTTAATTTTTTTAAAAGATCTTACTTGTTTATTTGAGAGAGTGAGAGAGAGTGTGTGTGTGAGAAGGGGGAGGACCAGAGGGAGAAGCAGACTCCCTGCTAAGCAGGGAGCCCAATGTGGGACTCCATCCTGGGATTTAGGGATCGTGACCTGAGCTGAAGGCAGTTGCTTAACCGGACTGAGCCACCCAGGCCCCTGATTTCTAAGATCTTAAATGTGCATCAGTTATCAGTACAGCTTTTGGGGTGAAGCTGTGGGTGTAGGAGGCCAATGTCAAGTGGAGATAAAATGAGTGTTCCTAGATTTGAGTGTCTACTGCAAGCCAAACTTCTCTGAGCATTGGGTATATAAACCTCAAAACAAAATACAAATTGTATATTCTTACCCCCTTTGTTATAAATTAATTGGCCATATATGCATGTTATTTCTGGGATTTTTTTGTTTGGTTGATCTCTGTGTCTATTTATATGCTAGTACCATACTGTTTTGATTATTATATCTTTATAATAATATGGTTTGAAATCAGGGAGACTGATACCTCTAGCTTTGTTTTTCTTTCTCAAAATTGCTTTGGCTATTTGGGATCTTTTTTAAAAAAAAATTTATTTTTTCATTTATTCTAGAAAAAGAGAGAGAGAGCATGTGTGCATGTATGTGCATGTACCCTGAGGGAGGGTCTTAGAGGGCGGAAGAGAGAATCTCAAGCAGAATCCATGCTGAGTGTAGAACTTGATACAGGGCTTGGTCTTATGACCCTGAGATCATGACCTGAGCCAAAACCAAGAGTCCAACCCTTAACTGACTGAGCCATCCAGGTGCCCCGCTATTTGGGGTCTTCTAAGGTTCCATTCAGATTTTGAGATTATTTCATTTTTGTGAAAAATACAAATGGAATTTTGATAAGCATTGTATTGAAACTGTACTATGCTTTGAGTAATATGAACATTTTAACAATATTATTCTTCCAATCCATGAGCATGGAATATCTTTTCATTTATTTGTATCTTTTTCAGTTTCTTGCATCAATGTCTTATAATTCTTAGGGTACAGGTCTTTCACCTTCTTGGTTAAATGTACTCTTAGGTATTTTATTATTTTGATGCAATTATATATGGATTATTTTCCTAATTTATCTTTCAGATTGAAATAATAGATTTTTTTTTTTTTAAAGATTTTATTCATTTATTTGACAGAGATCACAAGTAGACAGAGAGGCAGGCAGAGAGAGAGAGAGGGAAGCAGGCTCCCTGCTGAGCAGAGAGCCTGATGCGGGACTCGATCCCAGGACCCTGAGATCATGACCTGAGCCGAAGGCAGTGGCCCAACCCACTGAGCCACCCAGGAGCCCGAAATAATAGATTTTTGTACATTAATTTTATACCCTGCAACTTTACTTAATTTATTAGTTTGGTAATTTTTTATAGGAGTCTTTAGGGTTTTCTATATATAGTGTCATGTCATCTGCAAATAATGATAGTTTTACATCTTCCTTTCCAGTTTGGAAGCCCTTTACTTCTTTCCTTGCTTAATTGTTGTAGCTAAGACTTCTAATACTACCTTGAATAAAAGTGGGGGTAGTGGCCATCGTTGCCCAGGCCTTTCCTTGCCATTCCTTGTCTTAGTGGAAGAGTTTCCAGTATTTTATTGAATATGATGGTAGCTGTGGGTTTATTATATTTGGTATTCATTATGTTGAGGTACATTCCCTCTATATCCATTTTGTTGAGTTTTTATCACAAATGAATGTTGAATTTTGTCAAATGGTTTTTCTGCATCTTTTGAGATGATTATATGATTTTTATCTTTTATTTTGTTCATCTGCTGATTGGTTTGCAAGTGTTGAACCATCCTTGTATCCCTGGAATAAATCTCACTTGGTTGTTATGTATAATCCTTTTAATATATTGTTGAATTTGGTTTACTAATATTTGTTGAGGATTTTAATATCTGTGTTCATCAGCGATATTAACGTGTAATTTTCTGGTGACAAAGGCAAGAATATACAATGGGGAAAGGACAGTCTCCTTTATAAATGGTGTTGGGAAAACACCATGCAAAAGAAGGAAACTAGACTACTATCTTACACCATACACAAAAATTAACTCAGTAGATTAAAAACTTTAATTAAGATCTGAAACTCCTGAAAGAAAACATAGGTAACAAGCTCCTTGACATTTGACTTGGTGATGATTTTTTGGACTTGACTCCAAAAAAGCAACGGAAGCAAAAACATAAATAAGGGGGACTACCTCAAACTAAAGAGCTTCTGTACAACAAAGAAAACTATCAATTAAATGAAAGACGCCTGGGTGGCTCAGTTGGTTAAGCGGCTGCCTTCGGCTCGGTCATGATCCCAGCGTCCTGGGATCGAGTCCCGCATCAGGCTCCCTGCTCGGCAGGGAGCCTGTTTCTCCCTCTGCCTCTGCCTGCCACTCTGTCTGCCTGTGCTCACTCTCTCTGACAAATAAATACATAAAATCTTAAAAACAAAAACAAAAACAAAACCCACACAAACAAAACAAAACAAAACAAAAAACCCACAAAAAAAAAAAAAACCAAAACAACAACAACAACAACAAAAAAAATAAATGAAAGGCAACCTACCAAATGGGAAAAAATACTGGCAAGTCATATATTAGGTAAAGGGTCACTGTCCAAAATATATAAAGAACACAACCCGATAGCAACAACATAAACAATCTCATTAAAAAAAATGAGCAGAGATATTTCTTCAGAGAACGAATACAGATGGCCAACAGACACATGAAAAATTCTTACCATCACTAATCATCAGGGAAATACAAATCAAAACCGTAAAGAGATACCACCTCACATGTATTAGAATGGGTCCTGTCAGAAAGACAAGAAATAACATGTTGTTGAGGATGTGGAGGAAAGGGAACCCTGTGCACTGCTGGTGGGAATGTAATTTGGTGCATCCTCAGTGGAAAACAGTATTGAGATTCCTCAAAAAATTAAAAATAGAACTACCATATAATATAGCAATTCCATTTCTGGGTACTTATCTGAAGAAAAAAACCCACTAATTTGAAAATATATATGCACTCCTATGTTCAGTGTGGCATTATTTATAATAGCCAATATTTGAAAACAACCAAAGACTTTATTAATGGATGAATGGCTAAAAGTGTGGTATATCTTTCTGTCTATCTATCTGTCTATCTATCTCCACTCAGCCATAAAAAGCATGAAATCATGCCGATTGCAATAATATTATTGGGCCTTAAGGAAATTATGCTAAGTGAAATAAGATAGAGAAAGACAAATATTGTATGATTTCACTTATATATGGAATCTAAAAAACAAAACAAAACCATACAGAGAACAGAACGGTAGTTACTAGAGGGGAGGATCAAGTGTGGATGAAATAGGTGAAGAGAGCCAAGAGGTTTCAATTATAAAAACTTTCAGTTATAAACTTTTAATTAAAATAAATAAGTCGTGGGTAGTACAACATGTTGACTATAGTCAATAGTATTTAGTGAATACTTGAAGATTGCCAAGAAAGTAAGTCCTAAAATTTCTTTTCACACGAAAACAATTTTTTGTACTTTTTGTACACTTTTTTTGTGTGGTAAGGGATAGTAACTAGACTTATTTTGGTGATCATTTCATAGTGTATACAAATACTGAATCATGGGCGCCTGGGTGGCTCAGTGGGTTAAGCCGCTGCCTTCGGCTCAGGTCATGATCTCAGGGTCCTGGGATCGAGTCCTGCATCGGGCTCTCTGCTCAGCAGGGAGCCTGCTTCCCTCTCTCTCTCTGCCTGCCTCTCTGTCTACTTGTGATCTCTCTCTGTCAAATAAATAAATAAAATCTTTAAAAACAAAACAAAACAAAACAAAACAAATACTGAATCATTATGTTGCACACCTGAAATTGGCATAATGTCGTATGTCAATTATACCTCAATTAAAAAACAAAAATAAAATCCAAAACTCAAAAACCACTATAGCAGTTTTATTATTATTTCTAACTTCTTTGCCCAGTGGTTTTATTAACCTCCTACCTCTGCTACATTCTTGTCTTTAAATCCTGTTTAGGGCTACTGTTTGCTTTTCCTTTTTAACTGTTTGAATCCTGTTCATCCTGTATATCTCAACTCTGAGAAGTACTTTCCAATTACCTCCTTCCTAATTACCCTAAGTACCCCATCCTTCCATTGGTATGTGTCATCTGTCTCTCCCCTGAACATGCAGAGAGTTGGTTGTATCATTTTATGTCTCTGCTACCATTGTATTTTATCCTTCCTCCCGTAGATCTTATTTTCCTAGTTAGACATAAACACCTACAGCACATAACAGTTTCCTCATATATCTCTGTAGTATCATGTCCCAGCGAAGGGTGCTAGGGAAGACATGGGACAAACATTTGATGGTGGAAAATTAAGTCAGAATTTCTTGTCATATAAAGCAGCTGCCAAAGTGTTATATGGTGTTAATAGAATAATTAAGAAATTAACCATTTGACTATTTTGTTTATAAAATGTTTGTATTGCCTATTATTTCAGTAGAAGACTGACTGAGAGAAACAGACTAGACCTCTAAATGACATAGTTGCCATATTCAAGGCTAATCAATCTTTCTTTCTTTCTTTCTTTGGGGCAGTTCTAGAATAATGGCAATATACTTTCTAAATTTCCGTGCATTGTTTTCTATCACTTTATCTTATGTGAACTTTCACAATGACTAATGTATAATGAATTTCATCATTCAGCATGGTTGAATAATAGTATTTTTGTTCATTTTAGTTTTTGGATAATGCAACATTCTAGATTAAAAAAAAAAAAAAAAAAAAGAAAGAACAGATTACACTGGGGCTTCTGAGTGGCTCAGTCAGTTAAGCGTCTGCCTTCAGGCCCAGGTCATGATCCTGGGGTCCTGGGATCAAGCACCAAGTTGGGTTCTCTGCTCAGCGGGGAGCCTGCTTCTCCCTCTCTCTCTGCCATTCCCACTGCTTGTGCTCTCTCTCTCAAATAAATAAAATCTTTTTTAAAAATTAAATTACATTTAAAGATTATTGAGCACAAGGTAGTGTTCATTGATTAAAAGGTACTTTCTAAGGTCTCATATAAGTTGTAATTATTAACAAGTATTATTGTATCTCAGATGTATGGAAGTTAATGGACAGTTTTCTTAATAAAATACAGGGTTAGCAGAGGATTTGTTGTAATAGGTAATATGCAAAATAGCCAGGTGAGTGGAATTTGGGATTTCCTGCCAGTACCAGAAATAACATAGAGATAGGGCAAATGGCAAGACATAGATAACCAAAACATTTTGATGGCTATTTTGATTTCCTCATTGTAGAATTTTTGAAAACTTACTCATTCAGCAAATGTTTATTTAATGCTTGTTTCATTGTGTTGGAGGGTAGGGATAATTACAAAGAGAATAAGACAAGCACAGTCATCCATCCCCATGATGCTTACATTATCTTCAGTATGCAATTGAGCATGCAATTTTTGGCTCCTACTTCCCTTGCATTTTGTATATTCATTTCATATGATCACTAAGTACTACCAGATTGATTGATATTATCATAAATATATGGTAGCAGTTTTGTATATATTTTTGTAATTAGATGTTGCTTGCACACATGACTTGTGTTCCTGAAAACTATAGAAAATCGTTGAAGATCTGAAAAGACTACTGTAATTTCTTAGTTCGTTTAAGATACAGCTATTTGAGGAAAGACCTGATAAAATAACTTGAACTTTGACTGAAAGATCAAATTTAGGGACAATTCAAGAGAATCCTCCAGCAAACTATGAGAAATCTAGTGGTAAGTTTATTCACATGGGCCGTTAACTATAGTCCTCTTGTTCCTTTATTTCTCTGGCCTTTCTACCTTAATTCCAAGGTCTTGGGATTTTAAGTAAATTGCTCCTTTTTTTTTTTCAAAGTTTTATTTATTTGGGAGAGAGAGAGGGTGAGAGCAAGTGTGGAGGAGTAGGGAGGGGGAAAGAGGGACAAGCAGACTGAGCTGAACACAAAGCCTGGCATGGAGCTCCGTCTCATGACCCTGAGATCTTGAACTGAAATCAAGAGTCTGTTGCTTTACTAATGGAACCATCTAGGCACTCCTAAATTGCTTCCCCTTAAAGTTATTTTCAGAGTAATTTGTTTTGGGTACCAAAATGTCCCTCAATTTATCTACATACTCACACTCTCCCTTTGCCTTGTGTGCGTGGTTTGGAACATTGAAATGTCTCTTCTGAGCCTTTGCAATGCAAAAATGACAACATACCTTTGGTAAAAGGAGTGGTATTCTTAGGAGAAAAAGTAGCTTTTTTTCTTTTCTTCATGCTGCCTGTATGAAGGGCTTATGGGGAAGAATAGGTATTGGACCCCGAACATTGGACTGCCTGAGATGTAGTTTGCATATGCTTATAAGTCAGATAGAATGTGCCTTCTTTTGAGAGTTAGGGTCTACATTTAAAAGGGAGAATTAGATTAATTGGTAGATAAGTTGAGATTCCATATTCAGGCACCCTTCAAGACTTTTAAGTATGGGCTTTACTGTTTAGATATTAGGTGAAACTCTCCATATTATTGTCTTTGATTCTTTCTGTAGATTTATAAGGATAACTTCTGACCAAGTTACATTGGCAGGAATATTAATATGTTATTAGTTGAATTCCCATTTGGTCATTGCCCAGTAGTGACCAGATGTCCCAGTTAATGTGATTTGGTTCTGCTTTTTAACTCATAAAATAAATATTGTTGAGTATCTTGCTTTAAAGATGGATTCATTGCTTTACAACTGATACTATACATTCATATTTTTAAAATGAGTATTTTTTACTGCAAAATTGTATCATATCATTTAAGTTTACCTTAAAAATATTTTGGTTGTTCTTACAGTTCCTCTGTTTCTTAAAAGTAGCTAAAACTGCTGTTATTCTTTTGTGGTTTTTGAGATACTGTCTTACCCTAGGTTCTCTGGGAAACTATATGCTTTCTGGTTTTTCTTGGGGAAAAGTGTGCATTTCAAGCCACTGTTCTCTAGGGTAATGGATAATATCCAAATGTGAAAACAGATCTGAAGAGAAAGGAAAAACACGAGTTGAAGATTTTTAAAATGTAAAGATTAATTCAGTAGCATCAGATTAGAATTGGAAGAGAGGAAAACAAGAGCATTTTAAGAACACTAATGAACTGAAATCATGGTTCTTATACTTGGAAGTGAAAATTGGGGAGAAGAGACTGTATGTTTAAATATTGTTTCCTCATGAGAACTTTCCCTGTCCTCTTCACTAGGTCAGGTGTGTCTCTTCTCCTTTTTCCTAGTGCTAGGTACCTTTTCCCTCCTGGCAGCATTTGCAGTAGTAAACGTAATTATTAAATGATACTCTGTCTCTCCCTGGTAATCCCAGTAAACAGCATGGAGTGTAGCATGTGGGCTCAGTGCACTAAAAATGCAACAAGATTAAAATGTTGGGAGGACAGACAGAAGAATATGAAAAATAAATGGTGTGAATGTTGTCATGTGACAACAACAGAATGCAACTTTTCTTATGGTCCCCCAGATGAAAAACAGACAGTAGAACCGAAAAATAAGATGGCTTGGTCTCGGCTCCTGGGAAGTGGTATATTTTCTTCATACGGGTGAAGCATTCAGTTGAAAACACTTTGTTTTGGATTCCACTGTTTCCAAAATACTTTTATATATGGTTTTCTGTTTTTTTCTTCCTCTGAGGAGGTGTGAGTAGGTTTAATACTTGCCATATTGATTAAAACACAAAAGGAATGATTCTGAAAAGATAATTAGGGAACCTTCCAAAATGTCCAGGGTAGGAAATTAGAAAACCTCTGATTTTTTTACTCCAAAACAGACTCTCTTCTGCCAATTTTACTTAATATGTTGTTTTTCCCACTTGAGAGGTCAGTGAAAGGAAACCCATGAGCCTCTGCTACAGCTGTTCAGTAAAATTCTCAGTGAAGAGTGGCAGCTTAGTCCAACTAGTAGAATGTCATTGTTTGTCAAAGCCAGAGTTTTGTTCTATGAAACTACCAAAGATAAAAACAGTTGGTGAAGACATAAGATAGAATTATTTTTGGTATAGAAGCTCCGAGAAATGGTGTGTCAGGATGTAGTTTGCAAGTTGGGGCACCTCTTACTGGAGGTAAACTAAAACCAACTCACTTCATGAGAAGTGGCATCAATCAAGTGGAGACTCCCTTTTTGCTTTGCATTTTTACCCCACAGCTATTACTCAGTTGAAATTCTGCTTGGTTTAGGAGGTATAAGTTATAGTTTATTTGGACTTCTTTTGTTATTTCTTCCTAACTGAAAAATGAGTTTAATTTGGCTTGTTTCATATATTGTCAAGTAATTTTTAATGAATATTAAAAAGTAAAAGATGGAAGGGAGGGCCTGTTTCATCTCGGCTTAAAAATTAGACTAGTCTGTTTTCTTAGTCAGTGTGGAAAATGTAACCTGTCTGATTACAGAATTAAAACATAAGTGGGTAAGATAAAGATCTGGGGAAAGCTGGGAAGTTGATGTAGTGGAAAGTCTATTGGCCCTGGTGTCAAACGATCTAAATTTGAGTCCAAGTTTTTCTTATCGAATGGCTTTAGGAATGTCATTTAAATTATTTAAGCCTCAATTGCTTTATTTATAGAGAGAGAACTTAAACATTTACTTCAAAGGATAGGAGATAATATTTATAAAAGCACTTTCTAAATTGCAAATGATTGAACACATATAGGGTATGACTGTGCAATGAAAAAGGCATTTGTGATGCATGAAAATCTTACAGTGACATCAGTAAGCAATGGCTAAAATGATCTTAATTTCTAGAGTTATAGCTGTAGAAGAAATAACTCTGTGTATCAATTCTAGACAACATCTCAGATGATATTTGAACTAAAGGACCTTAAATTAGGGCTACCGTGAAACCTCCCTGTATTGTTTCTTGACATGGTTGCAACAAGTCTGAGAAGCCTAGTTAGACCTTTGGTTTTGTAGTCTCTACTATTAAGAGCACTGTTATCATCTGTCTTGCCTTACGTTAAGAAGAGTATCACTGTGCCCCCTTCTGGGTTACACATTGCCTATGCAATTTAGATTGGATTTCATTCTTCCAAAATTTTTTCAGCAATAGCCAGAAATATTTTCTACAGTAGACCTTCTGTTCCTCCACAGCCTTCAGCATGACGCAGTGGGTCATGCCTAAAATCAATGCATTTGTCTTATAATCATGATTATTTTTAGGACAAGCACTCACAGCAGAAAGAAGTATACTTGTTTGGAGACCGCAAATGTGGTATATTCATGTGTATTCTGAGTGTAGTGTTTATTTTCTGAAGCCACTTCTTGTCTCTCCCTTGTTGCCCATAACTTTCTAGGAATGAACGGTTGATTTGACTAGTGCTGCTCAATGATAGAAGAAATGTTTGAAGAGTCTACAAGAACCCTTTAGTACATTTAGTTCAAAGATCAGTTTACTCATTCAGATTATGAAAAATATTAATTGTATATGGTTTTACAGAAACGTCTTAGACTGAGTTTATTATTTTAAAAAAATATGTTATTTCCTGAGCATTGTTTTCACCTGTTGAATTACAAGTCTTTTTCTAGGCTTTGAATGCTTATACCTAAGTCATGTAATTTTATGAGTATTAGTAATTAATTAGTTACTAAATTCTCCTTTCCATGTTTGAATTCTTACAATTACATCAGGGTTATAAAATGAAGTTTATTTTATTTCACCCATTTATTTAATGGGGAAGCTGGGTGACTGACTATAAAAGAGACATTATTATCAGGCTTTTACAGATTAACTTATTTATTTGAGAGAGAGAGAGACAGAAGGGGAGAGAGAGCATGAGTTAGGGGAGGGGCAGAGGGAATCTTCTAGCATACTCCCGGCCAAACGTGGCGCCCACAAAGGGCTGGATCTCACTACCCATGAGATCATGAGCTGAGCCAAAACCAAGAGTCAGACACTTAAACAACTGAGCGACCCAAGAGCTCTGATGGTCTGATTTATTTTGAGATTTATCAAGCATGTAATGTGTGAGTCTGTCCAAGTAGAGAAATGGTCTTCTATTTTATTAGTATAAATAATGAATATATTGTTCTAACAACATAGATTTGGCTTGCCTTTTGCCATCGATGTAATAGTCACGGTCTTTTTATAATTAAGGTATATTATTAGAAATAAACAGTATTGTCATTTGATTACACTTATATGTGGACTCTGAAAAATGAAACAAATGAATAAACAAACAAGAAGCAGAATCAGACCAGTAAGTATAGAGAGCAAACTGATGGCTGCCAGAGTGGAGGGGCATGGCGGGAACGGATAAAATTCAGTAAGGGGAATGGGAGATTCAGGCTTCCACTTATGGAATGAGTAAGTCACAGGAATAGAGGGTACAGCATAGTTAGTGATATCTTAATAGTGTTGTGTGGTGACAGATGGTAGCTGTGCCTGTGGTGAGCGTGGCATAATGTATAGAGAAGTAGAATCACTGTGTTGTACACCTGAAACTCATATAAGATTGTATGTCACCTATACTCAAAAAACTTAAAAGGGAGAAAACACATGGGTGGTATTGTGCCATTGTTAAAATAGGGGAGACTTCTCCAATATCGGAAGCAGATGGTTTCTGAGGAAGTGGCTTTCAGGCACCAAATGTAAAGCACCTTGTAGTGTCCTCACCCTTTACTTTTCTAAATATCAGTATTTTTTTTTTTTCCTCCAGAAAATGAAATGGGAAGTTCCATTTCTTAAGTTCCATTTATGTGATTTGGCTTCAGAGGTCTTTTCAAAGAGAGAATAAGAAGTTGCTGGCACTGTAAACAAGCAGGGAAAGCCATTACATAGGTAGAATTTTTTCCTTTTGGCGCAGGTGGAAACTCTTCTTGAAAACCTGCCCTTTTTCTACACAAAAATATTCTCAGGGAGGACTGATACCAAGGACAAACCCCAGTTTCATGAGACACTGTCTCTAGTGTTTCAAAGGGATTGGTAGGGCATGATTTATTTTTTATATATTTATTTTTTTTTTTAAAGATTTTATTTATTTATTTGTCAGAGAGAGAGAGAGGGAGAGAGAGCAAGCACAGGCAGACAGAATGGCAGGCAGAGGCAGAGGAAGAAGCAGGCTCCCTGATGAGCAAGGAGCCCGATGTGGGACTCGATCCCAGGACGCTGGGATCATGACCTGAGCCGAAGGCAGCTGCTTAACCAACTGAGCCACCCAGGCGTCCCAGGTAGGGCATGATTTAAAAGGACATGATCACAAGCTCAGGTGTAGTCCGGTTCTTGTGGGGTGAAACAACAAGGAGAGACTGAGTCGGGGAGGGATCCGGAGTACTGCTCCTCAGGGCTTAGTGTTCACCCTTACAGTGTCACATGGAAGCATTTCCTGTGCAGTTCAGTTATTCACTCATTCAGCAAATAGGTACTGAGCATCTGTGATTGGCCACACAGTGTTAGGTGAAGACTTAGTGTGAGAAACAATGTATACCCTCATGGAGTTTATAGTCAAATGAGGAAGGCAGACATTGAATCAACAATAAATACTATATTTATTGTAAGGTCTGATAATGCATTATGTATTATAACATCTAATAATAATATATGTTTAGGAGAAAACCAGGATCAAGGGAGAGAGATCGATGAGGTGGCTGCCTGACCCTGCTGGTCAGGGAGGCCTTCCCTCCATGTATTTGTTCAATCATGCGTCTGCTCATCAATTCACTTCATGAACTGCGCTATTGATCTGGAAGAGACGTTTATAGTTTCTGCTTCAGGGAGTCATGTGAGTGAGTTCTGTAGAACTTAGAACTCATTTTCCTATACAAAATAATGTTAAACAGATGAAGTTTAGTTTCCTCACCGTTTTGCAAAAATCCCCCTAATTCATGTTAAAACTTCACTGCGGTCCTAATGAGGGACTTCTGCATTCTGGTTCTTGGGAGGAGGAGGAAACAAAGACTTTGGAAGGGAAAGAAGGAGAGGACTTGCTCCTCTTTCCTGGACACCAGGCAAACATCTTGCAGGCAGATTTTTAAATTGGCTAGTTTGGGTTTCCCATTATTCTGTCAGATTTTCAGCCCCTCCCCCCAGACTTTTTTTTATTTCCCTCATGCTGCACTTTTCAGTCCTACTAACCCTGTTCCGCTCTTAGAAAGTATTCCATGGCATTTTAGTATTTTATCTTTGGTTCTTCCTCAGATGCCATAGGAGGAAAGAAGTTTGATTTTACTACTTCCCATAAGTGTATGAATGAGGTATGATGTGAGCATAACCCTAATCCGAATAAAGGAATTTGTATTTTCTTTTTTTAAAAGATTTTGTTTATGTATTTATTTATTTGAGAGTGTGGGGGAAGAGCAGCAGGAGAGAGAATCTCAAGCAGGCTCTACACAGCAGGGAGCCCGATGTAGGCCTCAGTGCCTGGCCCCTGAGATCATGACCTGAGCTGACCACTTAACTGACTGAGTCACCCAAGTGCCCCAGGGATTTGCATTTCTAAAGAGGATACTTGAATTACTAATTGCTGGATTTGTAAGCTAACAAAATTAGATGAAATACTTAAAATGTAGTGGAACTACTGTCAGGCAGGGGCCACCAGGTCACAAAGGCCATTGCTTCCTTTTTGCCTACTATGAGATAAGGTGTACAGCCTTGCCTTTCACTGTTTTTCTTTCCCTCCTATGAATAAACTGGAGTATTTTCCTCTGAGGGCTCCCCTAATGGTCAGGGAAGAGAGAACAGGTACAGAAGGCACTTTTACTCTCTGCCTTTATAAGTTAGACGTTTGTAGGTCAGAGGTGGTTCGGGTAGATTTGTTCTGCCAGGGTAGGTAGTCTGGTCTGCCACCACGTGCAACTGGGGAGCCAGGAAAAGTGACCGTAACAGTGATTCTATCAGAGACTGTGTTTTCTGATTGTCTAATATGCCAGATACTTCACATGCATTCATGATTTTGTTCAGTCTTGACCACAGTCCTCAGGGTGTGTAACTTGACCATCCACAGGGAAAGACACTGAGAGGCTGTGTATCTGTCCAGTGCAACATAGTTAGTAGTGGAGTTGGGATTCAGATTCAGTTTGGTTTGATTCTGAAGTCTCTTTTCTCCTCAGCCCCATTATCCCAGAAATAAGCCAGTGATGATTCCAGAGAAATTAGTCCCTTGGTAGACTTGAGCTCTGTTCACTCAGGACCAACACGCAGCTCCCATGTCCTAGGTGCTGAGGCAGCTGGGTGAGCTCTGGAAAGACTAACAGTCTTTCCAGAGTTCCTTTTGGTTTTTTCTCCTGTCAGCTCCCCAGGCTGCAAGGGGGTCCTACCTCAGGGAGTCACTCCCCAACAGGCCTCCGAGGCCTCTGTGCTCAGTTTGGTCCTGAATTTGCTCTTTCCCTTCTCTTTGGAGTATATAAAGGTGAAACATGGATCAGCACATTAGTACCTTGAGCTGACAGCCCTGTTGGTCCTTCTTATGCTCACTATCGACAGGGCCTCCTGCTGCAGATTTTAGAGAAAGTTTTCTCTATTATTCACACCTGTAATCTGTTTGTATTTCTTCCTCTATGGACACTTTTACTGGTTGTTTACTTTTATTCCCCAAAATTCTAATGAGAAATCTGTGGTTTTCCTGCCTCTGTTGTTCTGCTTAGTGCCCCTGACAGAGTTTTGGTTGTGGTTGTATTAGCAGTTATTCAGGTATTTCAACAACTGGCTGCATTAATTTTTTTTTTTTTTTTTTTTGGAGGGGTTGAGGAGCGGACACTGATGCCTGCGTAGCTATATTTGGAATGTAAAATGATTTGCTTGGCTCAAGTGAAAAACTCCTTGTAGACTTTGGCAAAAGGATTTGTCTTTGTATAGACTGGCAGCCGCTTTTTGGTTTTCTAGTATTTTCTAGTCAGTCAATTTGAACTTCCTTTATTCTATGATGTGAGATATTGGATGCACTGGTCTTTGTACTGTGCCATCCTTCATCCAGATGCACATGTTTTAGTGAAGCCCAAAGCTGAAGGAACAGAATGATCCCATTGTGATGGGCGTGCAGACAGGTAGCGATGTAGCCTCCATTAGTGAAGTTGATATCAAGTGTACTTTTGTGTCAGAAACTTCATCACCAGTGAAGATGGTGGGATGAATGGAAAGACTAGGAATCTAGGTGGTGTGTGTATGGTCCTATCTCTGGTACTGACTAGAAATGTAACCTTTCGTTAATTCCTTTATTTTGTAGGTCTTAATTTCCTAGTTTATAAGTTAAAGCTGTTATTAAGATGGGCATTTCATTCAGGTCTCAGGCTATAATTTAAGGCCAGAAATAAAATAGAGTGCAGAGAAATGCATTCTAGGAATGAAGAACATACATAAGCCTGAAAAATGAAATCTATATGATGAACAATGGAAGCAACAGCAAAATATAAAATTTCATATGTAAATCTCAGGTTGTATGGAGATGTGGTAGAAAGGTTATGGGTTTTGGAATCTACTACTATAACAACGTTAAAACATTTCATCATGACAGTATTATAATGTGTTTGTGTTAGTTCAAGCTGTATTGTAGGGTGGCCATTGGCCTAATTGGGAATATACATCACTGAGAACTAAGCATTTAATCAAAAGGCCAGTCTGAAGAGATATATCCTACGGGCTGTCTTTATCTCTGGTCAACCATGAGAAGTTTTACCAGGAAGCCATTTTCATTTCAATTTTACCAGTGGATTTTCATTGTAAAATTTTTGGCTTATTAGCATAAGGGATGCTAAAATGAGTTTTTACTTTTTTGAAATAAAAAGTGGTGTTCAGAATTCATAGATTGGCTACAATATCTTAGAGACACATCCTGCCCTTGCAAGAACATGGCATCAGGATCTAGCAAGACCAGGAATGGCAGTGGAAGGCTGCATCCTAACCAGCCAGCTGGTAATTTAGAGGATTGGGGTTGCTGTATATCCATTTAAGGATGACTCAATCCTCTCTGTACGTTGTTGCATGGAATATATGATCAGAAACCCTAAAAAAGAATTGAAACCTGGTACCTCACTGAGTGTATAAACAAGTTTTAGTTTAAAGAACTGTTTTATTTGCTTTTTTGGTACCTGATAGCTAACTAATGTTCCAAATTGTGGGTCACAGTTTGTTCAAAGACTTGCTTTTATACCTGCATGTGATGTGTAGGGAAAGAAATCCAGAACCTTCACTGACTTCTGACTATTGGTAGCTGTCAAAGAGACCTTCCTAGTTGAGCATGACCTGATTAGCTTAGATAGGTTTTCATGAAAGTCAGAAAAATCTCAACTCTCCCACTTAAAATGATGCATTATTTAGCATTCATGAGTCTTGGGTTTTTCATCTTTACACTACTTCAGCTGGTGATGGGGATTGCTGAGATAATATTATGCGCTATCCTTGGCACAGCTCTTGAAACAATGGCCAGGATGAAGGTGGGGTTTGGTCGTAGTTAGGATTGCCCAGCACATTTGTGCTTGACCAGGTCCTGGATGAAGCCAGTGGGATTAGACACAGTTCCTCTGCCTAGCAGGAGTCACATAAACTACTAGGGTAAATGCTTGGTCCACACTGGACCAGTTAGATGGTCTTTCTCTGGGATTTGGCAGTTGACCCTGCAGTTGGTCTCCAAGTACAGCTGAAGCTGTGTCAGGTGTTTAAATTGGAGAGCTGCGGGGTGGTCACCTTTCTCCATTCTGAGGTTCAACTCCATTTCTGTCCTAGCTGCAGGAGAGACTTCCATGTCTATCTAATAGATGAAATAAAATAAATAAAAATAACCTGGGTTAGTTCTGGTTAGTTTCTGTTAGTTATAACAAAACTAAAACAAAACAAAAACTCCAAACTGCTCCATTTTCAATGTTACAGAGTAAAGTTAGTCCCATCTTTTTCAAGCTGTTAGTAGCATTTGATTCGTAGTCATTGTCTTCCCCTTTCTTAAAATACTTTCTCATGGATACCATGACACTGCAGGCTCCTGGTTTTCTCCCTACAACAGAAGTGACTCTTTCCCAGTTGCCTTTGCAGATTTCCCCTTCTCTCTCCAACCTCCAAATGCTGAAATCCCGCAGGGTTCTGTTGTTGGCATCTTCTTCTCTCTACCTGCCCCTGGATATTCATGTGGTGCTCTTCCTCCTTCCGGTCAGAGCTCTGCCTAGGTGTCACCTCCTCAGAGGGACTTGCCTTGACCGAGTTCAAACTATACTCATCTTCCTCTCTTGCTTGGTTTTTGTTTTTGTTTTTTTTTTCCACACCAGTTTTATTTTTCCTTGTTGCACTTAACACCACCAGCGGTTTGTTTTTATATCTATTTGTCAGTTGTGCCCCACAGCAAAATGTAAGCTCCGTAAGTCAGGGATTTGTCTTGTTGACACCTGTATCCTCAGAGCTTGGAAGAAAGCCTGACATCACTAAATACTGATTGAGTTTGCTAATGAATGAATAAATCCTACCAACAACTCTCACTACTTAACTGTTGAAAAATATGAAACTTTATTGCTTAGTTACAGAAAACATTTATATCATATTTCCTTAAAATTAAGATTTTGTTTCATATTTTATTACTTGAAATCCAGTTTCATCTTACAATTGGTGTCATTTGTATTTAGTATTCTAATATAACATTCTGATCTGTTATTAAATAGATTTATCAACAGCTTATTCTAGATGATAAATTTTAAGCAAGATACTGGTCTGGTCCTTATCAAACATTAATAACAATAGATGCATAGCTTGTTTGGGAATTTTTTTTAATTTTAAGTTTTTATTTTAATTCCAATTAGTTAACATACTGTGTTATATTAGTTTTAGGTATACAATGTAGTAATTCAGCACTTCTATACATCATCTGGTGCTCATCACGGCAAGTCTACTCCTTTATCCCCAGCACCTGTTTCAGCCTCCTCCCCCACCTCCCCTCTAGCAACCATTAGTTTGCTCTTTGTAATTAAGAGTCTGTTTCTTATGTGTGTGTCTCTCTTATTTTTTTCCTCTTGCTTGTTTGGTTTGTTTCTTAAATTCCACCTAAGAGTGAAATCATATGGTCTTTGTCTTTCTCTGACTGACTTAGTTCACTCAGCATTATATTCCCTAGCTCCATCCATCTTGTTGCAAATGGCAAGTTTTCATTCTTTTTTATGGCTGAATAATGTTCCATTATATATTCCAATATATATGTGTGTATTTCCGTTGTATTATGCCCTATAAGTCATACTATAGGTACCTTATAGATAGTGTTTTTGATTCTTTTTTGATTTTGATTGTTTTTTGCAATTGAATTTATCAATTTAACAGAATATGCTTCTGTGTAAAATGTGACACTTTCTGAATCACATACTATCAAAATCATATGCTGTCTTTCATTTACTCATATTTTTGGAATTCTGCAGTGATGTTGATCACACTGTCTTTTTTTTAAAAGATAGATTTATGTATGTATGTATGTATGTATGTATGTATGTATAGCACAAGCGGGGAAAGGACCTGGGGGAGAGGGAGAGAGAGAATCTCAAGCAGACTCCCACTGAGTGCAGAGCCTGACATGAGACTCAATCCCATGACCCTGAGATCATGACCCGAGCTGAAGTCGAGTAGATGCTTAACTGACTGAGCCACCCAGGTGCCCCTTGATCACATTGTCTTATGTTCAAAGTCCATCTAAATATTTTCCAAATGTTGAACTTCAGTGGTATCATGTAATTTTGCAGCTCTTTTTAAAAGTATGTTTTTGGGCTTGTGTGTGTGTGTGTGTGTGTTTAGCTTTACAAGTTGTTTATTCAACATTATAATTTTCATTTCTTAGGAAAGGTGAAACTGTAGTAAATTATTAACAAAAAATAAAAGAGAACATCTATGTCCAAAATAATTGAATACATTAAAACTCAAGGATGAGGGCAGCCCCACACATTTTGACTTTCCCACATCTTAACAACACTTTTCAAATTTGAGAAGCAATTTCATAGATCTCTTGTCTCTCAAGATTCTTCAGTAAGAGTCCTGTTGATTGTTTTCACTATTTGAGGAGCTATAATGTTAGAGTTTGGTGGATAACTGAAGCTCAGCGGTAGGATATGACCTGGGTTTATGTTTAAGAAAATCTCTATGTTTTTATTGGCTTCTTATCTGCCAACACTGACTCAGTGATGATATCTTTTTCTGTCGACTCAGCTCTCAATAATTTCTTTTTTAAAAATTAAAATATAATTGATTTACAATATCTTACCAGTTTCAGGTGTATATCATAGTCATTCAGTGTTTGTATACATTATGAAATTATCTCCACAATTAGTCTAGTTGCCGTACAAAATTATTACATTATTAACTAAATACCCTATGCTGTACATTGCATCCCTGTGACTTAACTTATAAGTGGAAATTTATACCTCGTAATCTCCTTCAACTATTTTGTCCTTTCCCTGTCTAACTACTCCCTTCTCTGGTAACCACAGTTTGCTTCCTATGTCTATGAGTCTGTTTCTGTTTTGTATGTGTATCTATTTTGTTTTTTAGATCTATATGTAAGTGAAATCATACAGTATTTGCTTTTCTCTATCTGACTTATTTCACTTAGCATAATACCTAAAGTTTCATCTTTGTTGTTACACATGACAAAATTTTATTCTTTTTTTTTTTTTATGGTTGAGTAATCTTCCTGTGTGTGTGTGTGTGTGTGTGTGTGTGTGTATGTATGTATGGCATGTCTTCCTTATCCATTCATCTGTCAGTGGACACTCCCAGTTTGCTTCTGTATTTTGGCTATTGTACATAATGCTGCAGTGAACATAATGATGCATATATCTTTTCAAATTAGTTTTATTTTCTGTGGATAAATACCTGGAAGAGGAATGATCAGATCTTATGTTAATTTTATTTATAATTTTTTGTGAGACCTCCATACTGTTTTCCATAGTGGCTGCACCAATTTACATTCTTGCCAGCAGTGTGTGAAGGGTCCCTTTTCACCATACTCTTGCCAGAACTTGTAATTTCTTGTCTTTTTAAAACTAGCCAATCTTGACAGGTATGAGGTGATGCCTCACTTTGGTTTTAATTTTCGTTTCCCTCATAGTTAGTGATGCTGAACATCTTTTTCTGTACCTGTTGGTCATCAGTATGTCTCTTTGGAAAAATGTCTGGTCAAATTCTCTGCTCATATTTTAGTTAGGTTTTTTTTTTACATATTAAGCGGTGTAAGTTCTTCATATATTTTTGAATATTAACCCCTTATCAGATGTATGATTTGCAGATATTTTCACCATTCAGTAGGTGCCTTTTCATTTTTTTGATGGTTTCCTTTTCTGTGCAAAAGCTTTTTAGTTTGATGTAATCCTACTTGTTTCTCTTAGATTTTGCTGCCCTTGTCCAAGCAGATTAGTCCAAAAAACTATTCCTAAGATCAGATTCAGAGAGCATACTGCCATGTTTTCTTCTAGGAGTTTTATGTTTCATATTTTAATATCCAAATCTATAACTCATTTTGAATTTTTTTTTATATCCTGTAAGCTAGTGGTCTACCTTTGTTCTTTTGCATGTTGTTCAGTTTTTCCGTCCCCATTAATTAAAGAGACTGTCTTTTCCCGATTGAATATTCTTCTTTATTGTAGACTAGTTTACTATATATGTGGGTGAGTTTATTTCTGGCCTATTCTGTTTTATTGATCTATGTGTCTGTTTTCCTTCCAGTACCATACCCCTTGATTACTTTAACTTTGAAATGTAGTTTGAAATTCAGAGACATGCTCCCTCTAGCTTTGTTATTCTTTCCCAAGTTTGCTTTGGGTATTCATAATCTTGTGGTTCCTTCAAATTTTAGGATTCCTGGGGTGCCTGGGTGACTCAGTTGGTTAAGTGACTGCCTTCAGCTCAGGTCATGATCCTGGAGTCCTGGGATTGAGTCCCACATCAGGCTTCCAGCTCTATGGGGAGTCTGCTTCTCCCTCTGGCCTCCTCTCTCATGCTCTCTCACTCTCTCTCTCTCTCTCTCTCTCAAATAAATAAAATCTAAAAAAAAAAATTTTTTTTTAGGATTCCTTGTTCTAGTTCTATAAAAAATACCAATGGGATTTTGATGGGGGTTGCATTGAATCTGTAGATTGTGTTGGTAGTAAGAACATTTTAACAATATTAATTCTTCCAATATATAAGGTTGGAATATCTTTCCACTTGTGTAATCCTCAGTATTCTTCCGTTTCTTTCATCAGTGTCATATAGTTTTCGGTGTATAGTTCTTTTAACTCCTTGGTTAAATTTATTCCTTGGTGTTTTGTTCTTTTCAATGCAGTTGTAAATGGGATTATTAATCTAGAGAAAAGAAAACATTATTAAGATCATATGGAAGAGAAAATACATTTATAGTACTGTATTATATTTATAAGAAAAAATAATAAGGAAAAAATCCACATATATGTGAACTTGTGCAGTTTAAAATTGTATTGTTGAAGGGTCAACTGTATTACCTATACATTGTAGAAAAGTTTCATGGCAGAGGCTACCTCCCTTCCTAATCTCTTCGCCCTTTTTTATTAAATGGGAAAAATAGCAACAACAGCAGTTAGACTGCCATGCTGCTATTCATGTGAAGATTGCATATCCTATGTTCTAGGTGGAAGTGTTATGTGGTCTTTATAAGAAGTCATCTTACCAGCAAGAGTGTGCCCCTCTTCCCTTTTTCCTCTAAGATCACCTTGCTGACCAGAATAGGTATCTGATGGATAAAGCTCAGTTGCCTCACTGTGAGGATGAGGGTCATATCATCAGGATGGCAAGTGATGAACTAGCATGAGCCTGAGTTATTGATAATTTGTGGAACCTTCATACCAACTCTGGAATGCCAACCTCCAGACTTCTTTTTAAAAGTGGAAAAAAAATAAACTTCTCTCTTGTTTAAACTGTTGTTATTTGCAGGTGACCCTCTGTTACCCTGCCAAAAATTGCTTTCCTTCTTCCAGTCTTTACCTATGTCTCTGTATCTGATACACATATAGGCACATTCTACATATACAAACCCACAGAGAGCTGAGGCTAAGCTGCTTATAGTGCACTTTATTGAATTTAAATATTTTTGTCTCAATGTTAGATCCTCATTTTCTCTTATCATTAGATTAGCTTTAAACATTTTTTTATATCTATTTAACATGTCTGTATACCATAATTTGTTTAATTGGTTTACTGTTTTGAGGTAATTATTTTTACTATGTAGCAGTCTTTTTTATCCTAGGAATATTTTGATTTATATTTTAACAGTATATGTTGTATCAAAAACCCTATTTAAACAGAGTACATGTAATTCACTTTCATTTTTCTCAGATCCCTTCCTTCTGAGAAAGATGCTCTGGCTTTGCTAAACCTCCATTCTCCTATAATTCCTTGTACTTACTTCTGGTATAGCACTTGGCCTTCCTGCTATCCTATTCTACTTATTTATTTTCTTCTGTTTCCCTCACTTGCCTTTGAGGAAGGGCTGGAGCTGGGTTTGGTTACTTGCTGATTATTTGGGTCACTCGGTTATCCCGTCTCGCCATGTAGTAGCTCTTAGCTTCTCTTAACTTTGTGTCTGCTTATCCGTAAGTAAAATTGGTATAATGTATATTTTCACGGTGAGCATCTTGAGGATAAAGGAAATAATGCCTCTACATTGCTTCATATAATATCGGACCCAAGATCAATCCTTAATAAACACCCTGTCGCATTCAAGTCTTTGCTCAAATGTCATCTTTTCAAGGAAGCCTGTTCTGTAGCTGTGTTTTAATCGTAAAAAACCCTACCCACATCCTCTTAATTTCTCTTACTCTATTTTCTTTATAGCATTTATTATTTCAAAAATACTGTATAGTGCATCTATTTTCTTATCCCGTCTGTTGTTCACTGTCTACTGTCTCCCACCAGACGGGACACTTCAGTGAAGGCAAGAGTGTTAATCTGTTTTTGCTTACTGCAGTGTCCCATAGAACAGTGCCTGGCACATAGAAGGGGCTCCATAAATATTTGTTGAATAATGGTGGTATTAGCATATTTAAGATATATTGGATGAACAAAAATGTTTAAGGAACAATTTAAAATTTTCTCTTTTTTTCCGGTTTAGAGACTCAGTGAGCAGGTTTCAAGCTCCATATCCTGCCCTTCATCAGCACCTACTTCTGTTTGGTCTGTAGCATGTTTTGGTCTGTACCCTCCAGTTTCTCTTCTGTACTTACCTTCTGTGTTAATTTTCTAGGTCTGCCATACCAAAGTACTTTAGACCGAGTGGGTTAAAAAATAGAAATTTATCTTTTCATAGTACTGAAGGTTTCTTCTGAGACCTTTTCCTGGGTTTGCAGATGCCGTCTTCTGTTTGTGTTGTCATGTGGTCCTTTCTCTGCCCTTCTGTGTCCTAACCTTTTACAAGGACATTAGTCATTCCAGATTTGCGCCCACCCACATGACCTCTTTTTTCTTTAATTACCTCTTTAAAGGTTCTATCTCCAAATATAGTCACATTCTGAAGTACTAGGGATTAAGACTTCATAATATGAATTTTTATTTATAGTAGCAATATTTATATTTATAGTAGCAATGTCCACAATAGCCAAACTATGGGAAAAGCCCAGATGTCCATCAGTAGATGAATGGATAAAGAAGATGTGGGGTGTGTGTATCTATCTATCTATACACATACATACACAATGGAATATGATTCAGCCATCAAAAAGAATGAAATCTTGCCATTTGCAATCATGTGGATGGAACTAGAGTGTATGATGCTAAGTGAAATAGGTCAGTCAGAGAAAGACAAATACTGTATGATTTCAGTCTGATGTAGAATTTGAGAAATAAAACTGATGAACAGAGGGGAAAGGCAGGAAAATAAAATAGGATAAAAACAGAGAGGGAGATAAACCATAAAAGACTCTAAACTATAGAGAACAAGTTGAGGGTTGCTGGAGGGGAGGTAGATAGGGGGATAGAGTAATTGGGTGGTGGGCATTAAGGAGGCCACTTGATGTAATGAGTACTGGGTGTTATATGCCACTGATGAATCACTAAATTCTACCCTGAAATTAATAATAGACTCTATGTTAACTAACTTGAATTTAAATAAAACAAACAAAAACAACAAATAACATAACCCTTAATATTGAAAGCAGAACAAACAGAATTACAAGGAGGAATCAACAAATCCATGATGGGAATGGATGGGTTTTCACATATTTTGCTCTGATATTTGTAGATCAAGCCAGTGTTTTTTCTAGTTTAGCACACAGTAGAGTCACTTGGAGGACTTGTTGAAACAGATCGCAAGACCCCACTCCCTATCCCCAAGGTTTCTGATTTAGTGATTTCCCAGGTAATCTGATGCTGCTGGTCTGGGGATCATAATTTAAGAACCACTGGATCAGACAACTAACAATGAAAAATTAGTAAGGATTTGGAAGACCTTGATAACAATTAGCAAGCTTGGTCTAATGGGCATATTATAATCCTACTCCCAGTAATTAGGAAATAAACTGTATTTCAGTCATACAGTGAATATTTACAAAGTGGATCAAGTACTATGACAGAAAGCCAACTCAATAAGCACCAAATGTTGATATAATACAGATAACTTTTCTGATCACTGTATAATTAAATACCAGTAATAAAAAGCTGACTAAAAAAACCCCAGGTATCTGAAAAGTATTGTTTATAAAGCTTTATACTTCTAAGTACTTAAGTCACTTAATTTACTTAATTACTAGTTAAATTACTTTAAGTAATTTCTTTTTTTAAATTTTTTTTTAAATTTATTTGACAGAGTTCACAAGTAGGCAGAGAGGCAGGCAGAGAGAGAGAGAGAGGAGGAAGCAGGCTCCCCACAGAGCAGAAAGCCCGACTCGGGGCTCAATCCCAGGACCCTGGAATCATGACCCGAGCTGAAGGCAGAGGCTTTAACCCACTGAGCCACTCAGGTGCCCCTACTTTAAGTAATTTCTTGATAGGCTTATATAAGATATCTCAATTCTACCTATAATTTATTTTTATTAATAAAGAGGGCTGAAGAATATATGGCACAATGCTAAGAATGGACAAATTGAGATGGTTTGTTTTATTCTACTCTGAAGTTTTCTCTTTGTTTTAAGTATTTCTTTTTTTTCTTTTATTCTTGTTAAGTAGGCTCCGTACCTAGTGTGGGGCTTGAATTCACGACCCTGAGATCAAGACCTGAGCTGAGATCAAGAGTCGGACGCTTAACTGTCTAGGTGCCACCCAGGCATCCCTCTAAATATTTCTAATTAAAAAAAATAAATAAAAGAGATTTAGTAACTTGTACCCAAATACATGAATTTTATGTGCAAGGGCAAAATAGAAGCTTTTCTCAGACTTAACAGCACAGAAAATTCACCAGTGAATTTTGTGCTCTACCAAGAAATTCGTGTAACTTCTAAAGTCAAGCACTAATGAAGTAACAGTATTTTCTTTTTTTTTTTTTTTAAGATTTTATTTATTTATTTGAGAGAGAATGAGTGAGAGAGAGCATGAGAGAGGAGAAGGCCAGAGGGAGAAGCAGACTCCCCAAAGAGCTGGGAGCCTGATGCGGGACTCGATCCTGGAAGTCCGGGACCGTGACCTGAGTCGAAGGTAGTCGCCCAACCAACTGAGCCACCCAGGCGCCCGTAACAGTATTTTCTAATGTAGTATGACATTTACTAATTGAGAGGTTTTGAAAAATGGATGTAATGATGAAGTGAATCTGGCATACCCAAAATTATTTAAAAAGCTTTTTTACTATATTGCTTGAAATTGAATCAAATTTTCCTAAAACACAGGTGAACAGTTTTTTACATATTTATATATAGTTTTGTGTGTATCACAATATGGTTAGCAAACCTAAATGAATCTTATTGGTGATTGAGAATCAGTGTTTTAGTTATGATTATATATGCCAATTACTATTACTCTAGCTATTACTGTAATTAATGACAATACATTTTATTTTACTTATGTAAGTTTTAGGTACAAAATGTAAATCTTGTGCTAAATTTATACCTGACAAAGCCATAGGTTGCAAGTGCCCATTTACATTAAATATTTTATGTCACTGTATTTCATCATAATTTATTTTTCTTGAAAGTAGGTTTTTAGTTGCTTAAAGGTTCATACAAATGAATTGGATTCATTTTTATAGTGTTAAGTATTAAGCTCTTCTAAATACATAGAAAGAAATTTGAATAAATATCCTTAATGCTAATGGCTGATACTTATGAGAAGCAGTTGATTGAAAGTGTAGTGGTTTATGTGTTGTGAACCAAATTACATTTTTTTGAAGGTAGACCAATCCTGTCCTTTGGGCTACAGTAAAGCAGGGAGACCTAAAAACAGCGGTTTTTGTTTATTTTTGTTCTTTTAGTTTTGGAAGTAATTTAATTTTGAAGTCTTAAAAAAGAGAAAGAACACTTCAGTCACCATAAGAATAAAAGGTGCTTAGTTGCCGTTCCCTTCTTTTACAGTTTGTGTATTTATTGGAATTACTATGCTGAGGAAGTGCACGATTTTTTTTTCCCTTTCAGTTTTTAGGGCCACGTAGGTCTAAATCCCCATGGACATGAAGACTTTTTGTTGGGTAAGGCACAAGATGGAATCATTTTAAACACTTAGAACCAGAAGCTAAGCTAACCATCCTGGTGATATGTTTATGGTTATAATTCATTTTGATTTTTTAGGAATACTTCATGGAATTATGGGGCCTGCCATTGTTTCCTCTGATTTTCCTTTCTCTTAAGCTTCTTCCTAACCTAGGATCACTCCAGCCTTGCCACCTTTACATTGTCCATAAGGAATGCACGTTCCATTGCGCACTCCACCGGGCCTTCACAATTGCGGCTTGCTCCCCTAGTTGATGACCCTAGTCTCTTTCTCAGCGCTCTCTCCAGGGAGGCTGCTTTCCTTGCTGCTTCTGAATAAGGAAAAGAAGGAGGCATTAGCAAACCTGACAGCCAACAGCCACATCCAGACTTTGGTCATGTGACTTCTCAGCATTTCCTCTCTGCAGTTCAGCCTTCTACTTCACGCCAGAGGCCACTGCTCACCTTCATCCCTGTGGATTAACCTCTTGCCTGTCATCATTCTTGAGCTCTATGTCTGCAGCATCACTTTGTAGTTCTTCAGGGTTTTCAATACCGTGACTGGGTTTTTCAGCCTCTAACCTTGTAATAAACCTCTCTGGGTTCCATCCTACTCTCAATTACCATAGTAATTTTCCTAGTTCATGTCTCTGATTTAAAATTGTCAGTGATTCCTCAAGGTTTAGCAAATAGAGTCAAAACCTCAGTCTGACAGTCCTGCCTCAGCCCCCTAAACCAGCCCCAGTTTATTTCCAAACACCTTTATTTCCCAGCTGTCTAGGTGGACTCGATGTTTCCAAGCATGCTTCCCTTTTCTGAAATGTCTGCTTCCCACTGGTCTGTTTCACTACCATGCTGTAGTGAAAACTTGGCATAATTGCCACCTTCTCGATGAAGCCTGTCTTGACTGTGTCATCGGAGAAGTCCTTTCTCCTGTTCTCTCATGGTACTTACTTCATACCTTTTTTAAGTGACATTTATTACACATTTTAATGGTTTGTAGGATTTATGATTGCATGAGATATGAAAATGGGTCCTGGGCCTAGGAAGGATATGTTCCTGTTTCTTTAAAAAAGATTTTATTTATTTATTTACTTGTCAGAGAGAGCAAGCGCACACAAAAGTAGGGGTAACAGCAGAGGGAGAGGGAGAAGTAGGCTTCCTGCTGAGCAAGGAGCCGGATGCCCATGCCGGACTCAATCCCAGAACCTTGGGATCATGATCTGAGCTGCAGGCGATTGCTTACCCAACTGAGCCATCCAGGCACCCCTGTTATTTGTTTTACGTAGGTTTTTAAATAATTTGTTCAAATGCAAAGCCTAGAGAAGACAAATTATAGAGTTAGGTCAGTGCCATTGAGGGAATGAGTCTTTGAAGGAGAAGCAGCTAATTTTTTATCAAAGTTGGTCTAAGATAACTAATTAATTTACACTGTTTTATCTGTAGAGGTATACTGTACTATATAATTCTAAGATTTTTCACCCAGTAAAAAAGGCAAAAGCAGAATATGTTATCCAGTTTTCAATTATTCAAGCCAATGAAAGCAGGAAATAGAGTATGTGATGGAAAATATTATTCTGGTCATCAGTACAACCAAGTTGCTAAGTCATAGCAATGAATAGTTTTGATCTTTTCATTTTCTTTAACTGCTCTGGTATTTGTATAAAATAATTTTTTTTTCCCCAGTGCACTGGGATATCACTCACAGCATGAGTACACAACATATTTCCAATTAAATGTACTTGTTTGTTGGTGTTTCTATATTTGTTTATATTTATTTACATGTTCATTTTAACTTATCAGATTGTAAACTCATAAATGAGAAGGATAAGCTAGTTCTTCAGAGGGGAAAAAAAATCAGTGTTAGTGCAGCATTATGTAATAGAAGGTAGTAATGAATAGCATTTCAAAGCATTGCCTTTGGAGTCCACTGCCTGAATGTGGGTCTTAGCTCCTCCACCTTTAGTTGTATGACCTTTGTCTAATTACTTAACAGATGTGAGTCAGTTTCCTTCTTCCCTAAAATGGAGATATTTACTTCATAGGATGTATGAGCATTAATGAGATAATCCTTGTAAAATGGTTAGGGAAGTACATAGCACATAATAATTGCTTCATAATGTTAGTAACTTATTATTGTTGCTCCTCTTTTAATAAATATGTTACAAGATAATGCCACTAATATTTAGTGAAATTGAAAACAAAAGCACTGGGAGAAAATTTATTCTTTGTGATTATCAATAAACTGAGAAAACCAAACATTAAATAATTAAGAGCATGCTTTCATTATTCTGCTTTGTTCTAAGATTTAGGGCAAGCAAAACCAAGAACTTAGTTATATGTGAGGACTAATCTTAAAGAAAAAGAAATATTTTTTTGAAATTCCAGTGATGTTTGTGCTGTGTGAAAGAAACCAGACAGAATTATTTTAAAAGGAAAAAAAAAATCACTTAAAAAAATCAGGCCTCTACTTCAAACAAAACAAGAAAAGTTAGACAACAGTATGTCAACACAAACAAACTAGATAAATGGTACAGCTATATTTTTGCCCAAATCACAACTCGGATTTATGAGTTCTCCCAACCAGAACAATGAACAGCTGACAGCTTCTGTCTAAAGCAGATCCAGTTTGATGAAACTCATTAAGTTTTTTTTTTTTAAAACTGAGAAACTCTACTTAAACATATTTGTGTAGTTTAAAACAAATTAAAGTTTTATGAACACATGCAATTTAATATTAAAACCCATATAATTACTTTTCAAAGGAAAAAAATATGTCTACTGCTGTAGGAAATCTATAGAGAGGCTCTCTCTCAAGGGAAGACTGAGAAGGGCAGGCTCTGTAGAAGAGAGCTGTCTCGCTTTCCTCTGTATTTCGCCTTGAGAGGTTTGAATAGCTACTCTCTCGAGAGTTTTTCTTTTTCTTTTTTTCAAACTCACTACCATCTATTCAATAATGGGGCTGATGGGTAGAAAATAGAGGAGTAAAAGGGATTGCTTTTTTATATATGAAATTGAAATTGGTAGAATTCAACAAATAGCAATTTCAATGTATAGGAAATCAACTAAAGTTCTTTCAGAGATAATTCAGAAAATGGGTATGTGGTCAATTGTAAAGTAGAATCCTATATTATACATTTCTTATACTGAAGTGTTTCCTACTTGATGGGGAAAGAAAGGGTATTCAATTCTGTCTGCTCTGGAAGAAACAATAAATACCTGACATCATCAAAATCCATTTCCTCTGAGGCACACTGCCTCTGGTTTGTGAGTAATGCTTTTTATTTCAGTAGCTGTATTGAAGAAAGGAAGTTGCCCATCCCACTTTGGGCAGCTGCATGTTAAAATGAAATTCTAGTTTCATAGCTGCTGTTTAGGCCCTTAAGAATTGTGAGTAGAGGTATGAGTAGCAGACTTTAAAGGAGTAGAATTTTAGAGATCATTTTGCTTAATATATTAATTTACATAAAAGCAAAATGAGATATAGTGACTTACCTGTTGTTATATAACTAATGGCAAGGTGTTAGATAAGTAGAACAACTTAAAGTACTGTTTACTCATCCACATGATTTCCACAAGAATAATGCAAGATAGGGAAGGCATTCATAGGGGCTGCCTTTCAAAAATGGATTGTTTACAAACTCTATACTTTTGAGATGTATTTTTCAAAATAAATATTTTATGATGAATTATAGGGAAAAATAGACTTTGTCCTTGTAATCTCTTTCTTGTATAATAATCCTCAGTTGTATGTAATTTTGTGTTTCCAAATTCTCCAAAAGTTTAAAAGTGTAGGTTACCTCGGTGATCAGAAAAATTGACTCCAAAGGAAGAAGAAAGCATATGCAAAATATGATACCCAGGTACAAACAGGTGCTAAAATAAAATACCATAGATTGGCTAGTTGATAAAATGTACAATCATATAAGTTCTGGGATCCTTGATAAGATGGATGATGTTACTTTAATAAAAATATAAATATTTAAATATTTTTACTTAAAATGAAGTGATATAAAATGGAAAGATAATTCCACTTAAAAATGAGGTGATAAATTCTGAGTTTTATTGATAGTAACCAAGGAATTAAATAGTCACTTTGAGGGTCATTTTGTTCAGTTCAGAGAAGGAAAGTTCAGTTCTTGTTCTCTTAATTTTCTTTGAGCAAAGAATAAGAGTGCCATTTCTAAAAATTTCAGATGAAAACTATACATGTTTATTATAATCAATTAGACTGTATTGTAATAATCAAGAAAAAAATAAACTTTACTATCCCCAAGTTAAATTTTTTTTAAAGATTATGTTTACTTATTTGACAGAGGGAGAAATCACCAGTAGGCAGAGAGGCAGGCAGAGAGAGGAGGAAGCAGGCTCCCTGCTGAGCAGAGAGCCCGAGGCGGGACTCGATCCCAGGACCCTGAGATCATGACCCGAGCCCAAGGCAGAGGCTTAACCCACTGAGCTAGCCAGGTGCCCTAAAATTTTTATATAATAATGGAAACTATGAAAAAACTAAAAGCCAAGTTAGTCTGAGAGAAAACAACAGATATAACAAGTCAATATTTGTTTGGTATTTTACAAAATCAATAAGAAAAATGGAAATAAGCCAATGGAGGAATGGGTGAATGATAAATAAATTTAAAGGCAAGGAAATCTAAACAATATTAATGCACTAGTATTCAAGAAAATGCATCAGACAAGAAAGAGAAAACACTTAAGTCCATCAACAAAATTTAAGAGTTTAGACAATATTATGCATTAGAGAATATTTGGCAAGGGAGTTGGAAGGGGCTGTATGTCTATGTAGTGGGTAAAAGTGTGCATTGGTACAGTTCTTTCAGAGAATTTGGCCATGTCTAGTGATGCTGGACATAGACACTGAGTCAGAAATTTCTGCACATAAGCCCAAAGAGACACATTCAAATATGTTCACTATAACATTGTTATGATGAAAAACAGGAATAACTTACATGATAATATGATATGTTCATAGGATGTATATAACTAGAAATGAAAAATGATGGCCTAGATATACATATATGTGTCACAAGGACAGATTCCCCTAAGCATAATTTTGAGCAACAAAGCAACATACTGATAGTGTAGAAGGTGTGCATAAATAAAAAATAGTTCTTCTGTGTCAGTTATAAACATTTATAATGAATGATTATGAAGTAGTCAGGGATTGATTAAAGCATGGGCTGGAAGAACACATGGCAGATTAAGGAAGGGATGGTCACAAATGGGGAAAACAAAAGAATAAAAAATCGCAAACCTCTGTGTAGAATAAGAAATTTTAAAAAATGCGAATGACTACTGGACTGTGAATGAGGAAAAAAAAACTAGGTTTAGGTTTTGTTCTGCTACTAGCATAACTTAAACTGTCTGGCTTATCTCCAAAACAAGATGATATTGTTAGGCCATCTTAAATGTTTTGTCCAAACTTAAAAAATTTTATGAGCATTATAGTTCTGTGACACTGGGCCTATTTTGGAAACATTCTTTGTCTTAGTTTACTCATCTTAAAATGGAATGAGTAGTAGTACCTACTTAATAGGGTTATTTTGAAGAATATATGCAGTAATTCATGTAGAACACTTAACTCTCTGCCTGACAGATATCATTGCTCAATAAATGTAAGTTACTACAAACATGACTTTAAAGTTGAAATTCATGACACAGATCAATTATGGAATGGATACTTTAATCATAAAGATTATTTTCCTCTTTAGAGACTTCTTTTACATAAGTTACTCCAGGATATTACAATGGACTTGGTATATTTGTGACTCCCAGGGACTCATGTTATGTATAAAATAAGATGGTTATACTCTTTCTAAATATCACTTATACTGTAGTTTTTAATCTGGAAAGGAAATATATATATATATATATACACCTATATATGTGAAATAAGGAAAAATTTTAAATGTGTTATATGGGATTATTTTTTCTATCAGAAGGTCTATCAGAAGGGAGACTATATTTGAACCATGTCCTTTATTAAGTCTGCTGATTGTTATGTTTAAATATATACTGACTTGAGAAGAGTGAAAAAATATTTTATTTAGAAAACAGTATTTAATCATGTAACATGAGAATGGAGACATAGAGTACTTCCAGGGTAGACCTGACTTAATTCTCAGATATAATTCAGTAAAATATAGATTTCTTAAATGAGAAGATTTGACAAAGTGCATAATTTAATTGTACAAAGCCAAACTCCAGTCTGAATGTCTTTTTGGCAAACGAAGGCCCATTAAGGCATGTTTCAATACACACTCTGGGGTGGAGAGTGGGGAGGGAGGGAGGGACAATTTGTAGTATGCTGTATCTACTTTATGGCTACTGATTTAAAACAATTTCAGATTACCCTTATTGTCTAATCATATGTTTGGGAGGATGGGCTATTTATGAGATGTTAGCTTTCCAGATGCTCGAACAATGTGCTTTAAATGCTGTATTCATAAACCAGCCCCCAAAATGTGGCAGATTAGCTGTTTCTAATCTTTGAATTCAGAACAAATGTTAGAAAAAGGAACACTTGCAGATCTGTGTAGTCTCTATTACCTCATTAAAATGTATTTATAAATGAAGTAGACAGAGGAGCAAATGTCTGCACAAAACATTACTACTTCATTAATATTTTTTTATTACAAAAGCACTTTCTATGAAATCTGTCAGCCTAAAGGAAATAAGTGAATCAGTTGTCTTTCATTTTTGTGTTTTGTTTATTTTCTCTGATATGCAAACGCAAGTTTAAAAGAAATGTTTTAGCAGTAAATATGACCTCAGTGAAATAAAAAAGAAAAGTAGCATGTGACTAGGAACAACATCTGGTTCAAAGTAAGCATAATGCTAGGATTTAAGTGAGGAAATCGTCTGAACTTGAACAAGTTTCTATTTTTCTTAAATATGAGGTTTCTGTGTTAGTAGAGAAATATGTTACGATAGGCTTCGAGCCGAAGGTTAATTCCTTAAAAGGCTTTTTGTGGTATCAAGAGTAGCTAGAAACAACAAAGGGACATACAAACAAACCTTTTCTTTCTCCCTCCAAATTAGAAGATTTGTTTAAAATACTTAGGTTGATCCTTTTATAAATTATATTCCCTTTTGGATATGTTAGGTCTTCATTTTCATTTCACCAGGAAGCACCTATGACTTTTATTGGCATGTGTAATCTGAGAAAAATTCTCTTCTGAAATCCAAAAAAGAAAATTTATCTTTGATTCTTCATTAAAGAAAACTGGTGACTCACTAGATTCTAGAATGAAAAATATTATCTCTTTTTGGAAAATTCTCATACTCCATAAAATTTTAAAATGTGAATATTCCAGTCCTCCCATGGGATACACCATTAATCTGAAAGGGTCTCCTGTCAAGAGGATTAATTCTCTGACTTTTTAGTATGTACTGACATACTGAATTGATTACTGAGTTAGTGTCCATTTAGACTAAATGGTATGTTGTCATCAATACTGAGGTATGCTGGGATGTTTGTAGCCTCAAGGCTCACAAATTCAAACAAACAAACAAACAAACAAAAAGGCAAGATATATCCTAAAGTATCTACCTAGTGATTTTATACGGCTGATTGTATAACTATCCCCAAGTCTCCTAGAATGGCAACCAGTTAAAGAAGATACTCAACAGTTTTTGACAGAATAATTTCATAGTATGGTGAATACATTTCTTGAATGGGAATGTGGTCTGTTGGGTTAGTCATGTTGTTTGTTTTTCAAGTAACATTTTGACAATATATGGATCATAATTGGAAAGACTAACATTGTGCCTGATTATTTGTGTAGGACCCTGAACAGAAAATGATAATTGACTCTACTAAATTGATTTCCCCTTGATTGAGCTCATTTAGCAGGGAAGGAAAGGGGACCACCATGTGTTGGTGCTACTTGAAATAATGGTGGTTAGAGTTTTGGAAGGGGATAGAAGATTTAAGAATCAAGCTTATTTTTTAAATTATTTTGGTTGTTCAAAATGATACAGTATAGCTCCTACCTTTAATTTTCATAAGTGGAAAATTGTGAAAGCTTGTTTTGGAAACTTGGACAAAACATTATTTAGCTTAGTCTGCTACCACTAAGTTTGATCCTTGTAGACTTTGGCAGAAGGTAGCAAGTGTGACAGAGGCTGTTTCTCTGAAATGAATAAAGGAACATTAAAACATTCAGATCCTATTACTTCCATTTAAAAACTTTCCAAATACAGAATTGCTGCACTATCAGCATAGCTGATAACTCACTTAAAATTCACACAAACTGATTAAAAAATGCAAAGGCCTCAAGCATGGCATTCCAACTGTGCATATTCTGATTATACTGAATGCATGCAGTGTGTGTTTGAGGAATGTGTCAGTTTATGAAGAACTGGGGGAGTTTCTAAGGCTTAACCTCAGAGTTCTCAAATTGAACATTTGGAGAGCCAAAATACACAATGGAAAATACACATAATCTTGCTGTTTCCAATTAGAAGTGGGCTCCTGTTTTTTTTTTTTTGTTTGTTTGTTTGTTTTTTTACTTCAGCAGGTGGCTATTCATCATTTAGATAAAAATGTTTATTAATGTGAATATGATATTTTTTTGGGATATTTACAATTGGGAATCAAAAACTATAAATCTTCCCCCCCAAGCCCCCATCAACAATTTTATAATGGTCTCATCCTATTATTTCTGTCCTCTGACCTATTACTGAAGAACTTTACAAAGGTGGACTTGTCAGCTCTCAGGTTCTTTTTACAGTCAGCTCTTGGGTTATATAATAAGGACAGTGTCCCACTAAAGAGTGTTTGTATTTGACCCAGTTTACTAGGGTAGTACAAAGGGAGTGGTAATGTGGTATTCACTCAATGATTTTGTCATTTGTATCAGTCTGATGGGATGAAGACCCTGGGTATTTTAAAATTATGAGCCTTGTTTATATTTTTTAATCACATGTATACTTTAATATGCTCGCCTTTGAGAGATACCTGCGTGGCTCAGTCAGTTAAGCATCTGCCTTCAGCGCAGGTCAAGATCCTGGAGTCTCAGGATTCAGCCAGGCACCGTGCTGAGCTTCCCCAGCTCAGAGGGAAGTCTGCTTCCCTCTACTGGCCTCCCCACTTGGCGTAAAGGCTTGCGCACGCAAGCGCACCCTCTCTCTTTCACTCTCGCAAGTAAATAAATAAATAAAATATGTTCACATTTGAATGGTTTTTCTCTTGCATTTTTCTATGAACACATAGGCTATGGAAATAATTAACATTAAAAATAACTTATGAGTCCACTTTTGATAATTACCAGGTATCAAAATGGGCTATTTGTGATATTCTTGGTTTACAGAATGGCAGATAATCATTGAAATGCAAACCACAAACTTGCATAATGAAAAATTATGGAATTCCCTAATGGTATTATCACTGACAGTATCAAAATGGAAAGTCAAGATGGAAGGTAGTATTTAGTGGGTGTCTATGTGTTACCAAGTGCTAGGCTCAGTTTTTTCACATATTCAATTATTTCCATGTGGATTCTTGGCAAAGTCAAGTAACTTGTCCAAAGTTATCCAGCCTGTAAATTCAGGAATTCAAGTCTGTTTGAGTTCAAATGTGATTTTTAAACCTGGACTGCACTATTTGCAATCTTGAATTAGACTTTTGTATAATTTACTTTTGACTTAACTTTACATTTTCCTTAGGTTTGTGTAGATATCTTTATTCTTCGCAGAAATTTGCATCTCTTTAGTTAGATGCCCCTTTAAGACAGTGATGGGACCGAACCAAGAACTGTGGGAGTATTTTCTTAGTAGCAAGAATCTTTAAAGAATGTCCTTTTTGCATCCTAGCTACTTGTGGGATATTCCCTAAACAGAATAGTTTCCAGATATGCATGAACAAAACCCAGGATTCTGTACTTAGAGCAACATTTTAAAAAAATGTTGATGAAAATGTAGATATTATGTACCTAAAGTAAAGGGCAGAACATTAACTGCCTGCAAACATAGTGATTGCTTTCTTCCTTTGGAAGCTAAGGAGCTCTCTGCATGAGATTTTATTTATAAACAATGCTGTTTCTCTTACAGGAGGTTCATCATAAGGTCATCTTTTGACCAGACTGAAGCACTAAAATAATTATTGTCTATTAACATGCTAGACAATGGCAAAACCATTTTGGATCTGAGCCTTTATTTGCTGAGTTAGAAAGGCATAAAGTGAATATCGGCCCAAGAGAAATATTCACAAAATGTAAGAGAAGGTTGTATAATGTGTGTAGAACAAAATTCAGATCATTTCTGGTGAACCACTTGAAGAATTTTGTATAAATCATACATACGTCATTTGTTTTTTTGTTTTTTTTTTAAGATTTTATTTATTTATTTGACAGACAGAGATCACAAGTAGGCAGAGAGAGAGGGGGGGGGGGAAGCAGGCTCCCTGCTCAGCAGAGAGCCCGATGCGGGGCTCGATCCCAGGACCCTGGGATCATGACCTGAGCTGAAGGCAGAGGCTTTAACCCACTGAGCCACCCAGGCGCCCCTCTACATCATTTGTTTTGAAGCTACTAAACTTGATCTGTGACCGATTATTTTCTATAGCTCATGTGTAATGAATACTTGCCGTCAGATGACTGGGTATTATTTATTCAAAAGATTGTACAGGAAAAACAGATTGCTTTCTGTGGTGACCTGGGAGGCCAAAGACATCGAAGATCTCGGTAGTACATTAATCATGAAATTTAAAAAGGAAAAAAATTGTATAGAGAATAAATTGGTTTATGGAGTTAGTTATAAAACCTGGTTGCTATGCTGAGTTACTATTATGGGTATCGCCATCTCTATGAGAGGATAGATGATTGCATGAGACTGTGGCCGCTGTGGGGGTAAATGCAACATGTTTAAAAGGCTGCTATGACTATAAAGTCTGTGTTTGAGAAGGCTGTGTGTGGGTGTGTGTGTGTGCATGCACACATGCTCTCACATGAGATCTGCAGGCATTGCATGCGGAGGAGGCTCATTGTTTAATCCAGAAGCACTTGGCATTGCTGTGTTGAAATCGGAAGTTTGCATTATTTGAACCATGGTTTAATATTTTTTCATCCCTAATTTTTATTTTATTTTAAAGATTTTATTTATTTATTTGACAAAGAGAGATCACAAGTAGGCAGAGAGAGAGGGGGAAGCAGGCTCCCTGATGAGCAGAGAGCCCAGTGCGGGGCTGGATCCCAGGACCCTGAGATCATGACCCAAGTCGAAGGCAGAGGCTTACCCCACTGAACCACCCAGGTGCTCCTTCATCCCTAATTTTTAAAAGAAGGGTTGAAGAATTAGTGTTCAAGAGTGAGTTTGTGAACCTTTTTTCTTTGTGTTGCTTTATAAGCCCTAAAGGGATATAAAGGCTCTAGTGTGTCCATGATTATGCTTCCTTTTAAAATGAAATCTCTTGTTTAATTTTGTAGTTCAGTGTTAAGCAAGAATGGGTAGAATGAGAACTTAACTTGAACTGTATCCACACTTAAAAGTCACTGTCTTATTCAGATGTAGTGGAAAAATTGGTGCCATTATAATAATCAGGATGTAGCAAAGCCATCTGGTACCTGAACACCTCAGGGAATGTGTATTGCATGTTGGTTGAATTGTGGTCACTGGGTGTCTAACTCATATACAAGTACCGTGTAATGCTGGCTACCATATAATTCTGTCTTCTTGTTATTCTTCCTTCTCTTAGCTTATTTCCTTTCTGATCATCTTTAAATGTTTATTCTTAACTGTCTTCTCAATCTATACAATCTTTCTTGGAGAATATAAGAAAACTATCTTATATTTAATCATCATCAGTATGACCCTAGCATCTTTACATTTACTCTAAATTTTCTTCTGAACTTTAGTTTGTTTGCCATAATGCTAAATTCCATAATGAGCATCTCTAAGCATACGACACTGGCATTTTAAACTCAGTCACTGTTAATGACCCCCCATCCCCACCATACTGCGTTGTATGCAGTTATCTGGTTGCTGAGCCCTGCTCACTCTGCTTCCTTAAATGTCTCTTTCCTCTGATCACAACACTTGAAGACTGTTGTAATTACGTGTGAACTCTTTTTCCTGACTCCCGTCTTTTCCTGGTAATATGTTCTTGACGCTTCAATGAGAATTGTCTTTCTAAATAAAAATTTCATCACTTAAATTTTCCTGCTGCAAATATTCTACCATTTCCTCCATAGAATAACTTTGTAGTTTCTTAGCATGCTATACAAGGCCAGTCAGGATTTGGTTCTGTTTGGGTTTATCTCACCCATTATCCACACTCCAGGAGATCCTGTGCTCCCAGCCATTCTGATCTTACTAGTCAATAAAAACAGCTTACACTTCCGTTATTCTATGCTTTTGTCTTAGGTCTTATTAATTGCTTTCACCCGGAATTTCTTTCTTACTTCTTTTCCTGTCAGTTGGGGAGGCACTTTTACTCATCCTTAAGGTTCCTTTCCCAGACACAGAGTAAATGTTTATTGAAAAACCGAATGAAGCTCACCTATTCACTAGACCTTCTCAGAACATTCTATATACCCCTTTATTACAGCAACATTTCATAGATGATATTGTAATTATGGAGTTATATGTCTTTTTCTCCTTAGATTGTACGTTCCTTAAGATGAGTGCTAAAGCTTATCCATTTTCTCTTCCTGGCATACAGTCCAGTGCCTGCACATAGTAGGCACTAAGTAAATATTCACTGAGTCAGACTACTAGAGTTGTAGCCTTGGTGGTGTGGGTGAACCTTATTTCCAAGGCTGATCTGGGGCGACTCTGTGATCCTACAACCATTGTGTTTAAGGTGGATGAATGTTCCTCATCTTCTCATTGTGAACATTGTGAGTTTATAGTGGCTGAGAAACTGGAGTGTATTTAGGAGTGCCGTTTGGGAGACCTTAGTTTTAGAAATAACTGGCACTCCATGTGGACCAAAATCTTTTGAGACTTGAATATCAGTGATAGTCTACAACATAATATCAGTACTTTGAGGGCAAGTTTCAGAGACTCTGTTTCTGTGTGCTGTAAAGAGTGAGCTCAATCCATACTTCTGGTTCAGATCAATAATTTTTCATTGTTGTTCCCCCACCCCCGTTTTAAACTTTTTGTTTGGAAATTATTTTAAATTCACAGAGAATTTGCAAAATAAAAATAATACAAAGATTGGTCTTCTGGCTTTTACACAGGTTCACCTAAATAATTGTACCCCATTTGTCTCCCCCTCATTCTCATGCTTTTTACCCCCTGCACCATTTGAGTGTGGTACATACCATGAGCCTTTGCATCCATCCGCTCTAGTGCGTATTTACCAAGAATGGGGTATTCCTTTATACAACTAAAGTATAATTATTAGCCTCAATAAATTTATCATGGATAAATATTTTAATCTGTCATTTGTATTATAGTTTTATCAACTGATTTAGTTACTTCCCTTAGAGCATCTTCCCCCTCTCATAGGAACCAGCCTAGGATCAGGTATTGCATTTGGTGGGTTTATGTCTTTACTCTCCTTTAATGTAAACATTCCCATAGCTTTTCTTTGTATTTTATGACATTGACTTTTGAAGAATACAGTGTACTCTACCCTATTTCCCTACTAGAATATTCCTTATTTGGAAGTTTGATATATTGGTAGGTTTTGCTTTATTATTTTTTTCTTTACCTAATCACTGGATTTGTGCTAATAGTCTATTACTACATCTAATAGAAATAATTACTGTATAAAACATTATTTAATTTTCTTTGAGTAAATTAATATCACTTATGAAACTTTACACAGAAATAAAGCAGATCCTTCAAAAATGTTTATGTTCAAAAGAAGCAGATTAAATAAACCAATTTTTGGTAAATAAATAAGCAATGTCTGGTACTGTGAGAAAAAAAAAGTCTACTATTAGGTTTTCATTGACACTAAAACCAAACAAAAATAATTGTTTTGTAGAACAGATAAAACTTTGATTTGTCTTGAAATAAAATGAAGTATTTATTTCAAATGAAATATCTCTCTCAGCATTTGAAATTTTAAACGCCAAGAAGATTGAGTTCATCTCCAGTTCCATATGTTGACCAATTAATTGATATTAAGTGTTCAAATAAAAGTTTTTGCTGTTCTTTTGAGGAAAGTACTTTATACTACAGGTGCTTATAAATTAATTCCTTGGAGAATAAAACCCTCAAGGTAAAACATAATACATGAATATTTAGTAGATAACAAATATTTAGAATGTTTAAACAAGGAAGTAAATTAGCATCAAATTAAATAAGCTGCAATGGATCTTTATCCCCACTATTGGAGAGAATTGTGTGGTATGGTGTTTCTGTTTGTTGTTGTTTGTCATCTGTTCTGACATCTCAGCTAAACTCATGAATTGAGAAGCAGACTGGGCTTATTTCCACAACATTCAGACCTTACTGTGCATTTACATTAGCTTACAATATGCTTCTTTTTTCTTTCCAAGCATGGTCATCTTTAATGTTCACACCTTAGGGCGCTCTGCACAGTCACCATCCACAGTGTGGGCAACTTGTTATGGGCAGCAAGGGAGAAGAGATACTGTCAAATGCCATTTTTGAAAACTTTAATTTGTTTTTCTCTTTTTGTTGTTTATGATAACCTTCTAGAAACTTGAAAATAGAATTTCCTTCCCTGCTGTTTTTGTCATTTGTGTTTGGAAGTCCTTTTTTTTTTTTTTTTTTTCCCCAATGAAAAATAGTTATCTTGCCTTTTACTGAAAGGGAAAATTCTCCCTTTACTTTACTCTGTAATAAGATGTTGTCTTTTCTTTCTTATTGGATTTTTGGGTGGAATTTTTGAAAAGAAGAACTAAGGAGGCAGTGGCCAGGAGAAGCAGAGTAAGGTAATTATTAAGAGCATGGACTCCAAAGTCTTAGAACTTGGGCTCAAATGTTGGGTCAAACAGTTTATACCAACCAAGTTTATTCCATCTCCTTGTCTCTCTGTACTCTCATCTGTAAAATGGGAATTATATAACTGTACCTACTCATACAGTTGTTATGAGGATTTATTGAGTAGATGTTTGTAAATGGTATGTGTTTGTTTAATAAAAACAAATATCCACCCCACCCTCAATCTTAACTATACTTTCTCTTTTCCTCGTGGTATGTTAGTGGAAGACAGTCCATAGCTCTCTCTTCAGAGTCCTCTTCAGAGAAGTCGGGGAACCCTAACTGAACATTTCTGCAATTTAATCTTTTCAAAAGTTGCAGTGCATCAGTTTGTCACTCATTTATGTGCTTTGGCTTCATTGAGAGAAGGCATAATTAAAAGGCTAACTATATTTGTTCACTTCTGGACTTCTTCGTATTCATAATATGACTTTATTTTGATTTAGAAGGAACCCTACTCTATCGCTTTTTGTGGAGAACATTTAGTTTAAAATTTCACAGATGTCAGGTATATAAACTTGTAAGAAAACACATTTCCCAAGCTGTTTCTAAGAGATATAGGCTCATTCTTAATACACAGACACGCGCGCGCACGCACCCCACACATTCCACACACCCAGCTAGCATAAAAGTAGGGTATGTAAATGTATGTTTAGAAAAATTAATTGAAGCCTTCAGTCCTTAAAATGTCTTTTTTTATCTAAGTGTGGTTAAATTGAGTAATTTTTGAAGCCTAGTAGGTCACATTTATTTTATTCTGAAAGCAGCCGTAGAGAAAACACAATCTCTTGGACTGCTAGGACTTTGGGGACATTTTGGTATGTGGAGACCATTTTTAATAATCATAGCATTACATGAAATAGATTATTTATTTACTGAGGACATAATATCCTGAATGACAACTGTCTTAGTTCTGGTTGCTATAACAATTTACCATGGAGTGGGCGGTTTAAACGACAGACATTGATGTTTCACTGTTCTGGAGGCTGGTAAGTCCATAATCAAGGTGGCAACAGATCCGGTGTCTGGTGAGAGCCCACTTCCTGGTTTGCAGATGGCCATGTTGTTATCTTGCCAGATGAGAGCAAGCAAGGGTAAGTTCTCTTGTCTCTCTTCTAAGGGCACTAATCGAAAGCTCCACCCTCATGACCTAATTACCTCTCAGAGGCCGCATCTTTTACACTGGGGATTTGAGTTTTAATATATGAATTTTGGGGGTGGGAGGTGGGGACACAAACATTCAGTCCGTAGCAACAGCTTTTACAGTCCACTGAAACATAAAACTGCTAGCAAAGCTAAAGAATCCCTAAGCAACCTTTTTAACACAAGGCGAAAGTCCGAGTAAATGTAAACTTCTACAGGATTATTAATGATATGGCTTGGATATATATATATATATATTTAATAGAAAAAGAAATCACCCAAACAATTACAGTAGATAACAAAAAGAAGTTTATGTATTGGACAGTGAATGATGAGAATTTAAAAAGTGGATAACTTTCCAGATTATTTAAATGTGTTCATGGCTAACAATTTTTCTATCATTATGTTTCACAAGTTTCATAACAATAGATGTAAGCAACAGTGAACCATATATTTTTAAAGATTTTATTATTTATCTATTTGAGAGAAAGAAAGAGATGGTGAGAGATAGAGCATGAGCAGGGTAGAGAGGGAGATGAAGGCTCCCCTCTGAGCAGGAAGCCTGAAGCTGGGCTTGATCCCAGGACCCTGGGATCATGATCTGAGTTGAAGGCAGACACTTGAGAGACTGAGCCACCCAGTCACCCCAGTAAACCATATTTTTAAAAAAGAACGAAAATCAACTCTATACCACTATGGTTCTATTGTGGCACATAGTTTTTGTTTTTGGTGTGGTTTTGTTTGTTTGTTTGTTTGTTTTTAGTAGGCTGTGGTGTTAGCTCAGGGTCTCTGCCTTTCTTTCTTCCTTCTTTCTGTGCTAATTTCTATAAACTGCAGATGAAAAGCTTCCAAGGGGAGTTCTGATTAACTACTGACTTGGCTGTGTTCCATTCATTAAATTCTTCCCTTTGCCTGTACCTACATTGAAGGTAGAAATATTTTTTTTAAGTTAATGGAGAAATGAGTATTATTAATGTGTAGAACACTGGCACCACACCGAAACTGGTAGACATAGGAGCTTTTATAATTTCTTTAGTTTACCTGGAAATAAAAATGAGATCTGAAGTTGTGCTGTATGAGAATCACAGTCAGAGTGGTCAGTGAACTAGGAGTCCACTTTAAAGACTTCTGAAGTACATGCATTGTTAATAGTCTGGGAAGAACCCTGAGATGAGGAGACTATCCAGATACGAGGATGTTCCATGATACGTCAGGTTGAGTTCTTAGTGAATGTTCCATTGCATAGTTCTGTAAATGGTTTCAGCCTTTCCAGTGAAGTACAACTTGGATTAATGGTTAGGTTGTTATCAATAAATTTCTCCACATTTCCTCTTTTCATATTCAGACCTCCTTTTGTACCGCAGGCTTGTATTATGTACTTGGATTTTCCTCTCTCTTATGTTTCACCTCTTGCTCGCAACCATTTCCCTCTAGGGACATTTTGAAATGGAATTTCTGGAATGGAGAGGTGAAAATATGTTGGAAGGATATAAATCACGAGACCCTCAGTGGTATTGATGTTAACTAGGATGTTCTAGTGGATTGGAAAGAAATAGCTAACTACCATATGTTTGATTTAGCTTAAATAATTTATATAGTTCTAATGGTAGTTTTGCCACGTCATGATTAATTATTTAATGTGATAGCACTGTGCAGTTGACTGTGATAATTTCTCTTTGATGATTAAAAGGTCATTTGATGCACATTTTTAGTAGCATTTTAACTTTAAAGGTGGTAAGAAACCTCTGAAATAGAGTTTGGAAGAAAAGGTGGGTTTTTCAGTCAGAGTGGCCGCTGATTTGAATGACACATTTTAGAAAACTAGTTTTTAAGAAACAACACAAAACAGTTTGCATTGTTCATCTATGTTCAACCACACATTTTGTCATCTTTTAGATTGGTGTTTTTTAAAATATTAGACCATCCTCTCCACTACTTACACAGTCACACAGTTCAGGTTGGCTCTTAACCTGTATTTTGCTTAGTCCTTAATATTTTTGCATCGTAGTTCATTGAATGAACTACAGTTCATTAAACGAAACTGGCTTAGTTTTGAGTGCTAAGGAATCAATGATGGACTAGAACAGAGTCACGGTTTTTGTGGAGAGTAGATACAAAGCAGTATTTGTGTCGGTGCCCGCGATGGAGGCGGCAGGGAATTGCCGAGAGGGAGCCCCGCCAGCCTGGGACCCAAGCCTACACCAAGCGGAGAGGGGTTTGAATATGCCTTTGAGAAAGTGTATCAAAGTCAGGTGTGCAGACATCAGGGGTAAGCCAGGATGGGACAGGGAGAAGCCCAGTTCCTCTCAGTACACTGGCCCGGTCAGGAGCCTCGGAATCCGTCCACAGGAACCTGAGCCAGCCGGGGCAAAACTAGGGCACTGCGAGCAAGGAGGCATTGATAGGCAGCCAGCGCTGCTCTCCTGCCTTGGGAGGTTTCTTAAGTGCTTTTTGTTAGACTCCCAGGCTCAAAGCTTGGCTCGATGAAGACTGGGTAATTTGCCACACCTGGCAAATGCTGACTTGAAGTTGCCGGCATGTCCACATCTGACTGGGGCTGACAGTGATGAATTATGTCGCGGTGCAGCACGATCCAGTCAAGCGAGGTCACGAGCAAAGTGCTGTCTTCTTTGTGGTTCTTTCCCTTCTCCTTCGATATTTTAACTCTGAAATAAAGCTGAAAGGGAATTTAGCTAGTGGAGAGAAAAAAGCCAGGTTGGAGGAAAGTCTGTACATATCCATTCATTAATTCAGTCTTTCATTCAACAAATTTTTTTTTTTGAATGCCTTAGTATGTAATTCCCCAACGTGAATGAATATTCATTTATCTTTGAAATTCAAATTCCATTTTACTAATGAACAGCTCAGTGTTTTACCCAGAGGTACAGAGTTAGCAGCGGCAATATTAATTTGAATCCCAAGCCTCTTGCTTTGTGTAATCAGTTCTTCAGGTCTCTGTAAAGTCCTGGCTTGAACCAAAGGTGGGTTTATCTTGGCTATGAATGCTGTCTGACTGAGCAAGAAATAGTAATGGGATGCATAATTTATACTGAGCTGGTGCTAAGCACTTGAGAGGTCAGAATGGGAACCGGCTGCCATAGTTGATAGAAATTGCTAATGTGTTCGGCTGTGTGGTGTTGAAGGCCTCCCTTCTACTATTTTACTTAATGCTGTTTGAGTAGAATTAGGTGCCCTTTGAGCACTCTTCATCTCTGAGGCCCCACAGACATGGCCACGCCCTCCCCCCCCCAGGACTGTGACAAGATTGATCCCCTTTGGGCATTTGTTCACATACACAGTCTTAAAAAGCAACAAAGAATTCTCACTTGGCTCAGGTCCTTGGGAACTCAGTCTGGAGAATTCCGATTTTCCCTGTTATACTTTAGGGGTTTTTTTAACATTCGACAGGCAAGATGTTTTGTCTTATGTACATAAAAATTAAGTAACTGTACCAGCATCAAATATGTACTTTCAGTTGTAAATGGTACCCAAGCCAACTTTCTGGGTGCAATAACTTAACATTTTAAAGTTGATTTTTGCGCTGCTTAATACACACTTATCCCCCTTTTGTGAATAAAGGCATGCTTTTGCAAAGACCACTTTGGCTTCTAGAGTATTTTTATAGTTTCTAGATTGTGTGTTTTCATTTTATTTTAAGTAGGTAAGAGAAGTTTTAATAAGAAATATAGCTGAGCACATTTCTCTTGGTAGCATACAGTATGGTTAACATGCTGATTATAGATTTTGTATTTGACCTAGTTATTTAACAGTTGTTCTTTTGTATCATATCAAAGTCAAATTATATTCAATTTAATATTCTGAATATATCCAGGTATAGGTAGTTTTGGTAATGATGGCCTGTATGCTGTTCTTTTGTCCATTTAATAGGCCTTGGATCTTTTTAAAAAGTGAAATAATTACAATATACAGTTGTAAGAAATAATACAGAGAAATTCCGATATAGTTTACTTGGGCTCTCCCAGTGGTAACATTTTGCAAAACTGTGGTATAATATCATGACTAGGGTACTAACATTGATGCAATGCACCTTTCCCCCGTGTTACTTAGGTTTTCCCAGTTTGTGTGTACTCCGTTGTATATTTGTATTTAGGTCTATACAATAAAAATATGGAACACATAATGAATTTGTGTGTCATCCTTGTGCGGGAGTCACACTAATGTTTTTTGTCCCATTTTAGGACATATGCTGCAGAAGTAAGTAGAGGCCCACGGGCCTTGGGTTTTGTGTGTTTTTTTTTTAAATGGATCAGGGCTGGCGTATAGGCCTGTGACCAGAGGATTTGGTTCAGGTTTAACGCTCTGGCTTTGCTGTCTTGAAATCCTTAGTTTTATGTTTGCATTTGTGTTTCCCGAGTGAAGTCTGATGGGATAATGGAGGCTGCCCCTGGTCCGGGACCTTCCGGTTCTCTTCTGCTTTCCATTGCTTGCACCCCCGCCTCCTAGGACCTCAAAGACCTGGCCTCTTCCTTCACACTCGTGTCCCACAACTGCTGCTGCCTTCCAGTACCTGGCAGGGATGGGGTAGGCTCTAGAGCAAGAGCCCAGGACATAGCAGGACTGGACATTGATACAGTTGTCCCCATCCCAGAGTGTCACAACGATGCCTCAATGGGGTGAACTTCTCACCTATCCCAATTCAGGTGCCTGATACATCATTGTATAGAGAGTTTCTGTGCTCCTGGGGATGAGTTGGGGTGGTGTGCCCTGCGGAAGGGAGGTCCCTGACTTGACTTCCCCTCCCCCCGGTGGAGCACTGGTCTGCCGATCAAGGGAGAAGAGACTCAATACCCAATGGGGAGGTGGCAGTTTGTGTGCACCTGGTGGCAAATGCATGCCGGTACCTCAAGTGTGCACGCACTCTGCAGGTAACGCTGTGCCTGAGGGGTCATAACACAGACCACAGATAAACAATACCATGGCAGGTTGAGAGAGAGATTGCAGAGGAAAGGAAAAATCTTGGTATTTTAGTACCTTTAATGGAACTTCTCTTCTGCCTTTTGAACATAGGGCCCTGCATTTTCATCTTGCAGAGGGCCTGCAAATTATGTAGACCGTTCTGATAGGCATAGTGTTATCTTCAGCAATCATTTACTATACACAGTGCCCACTTGTTTTCCCTGCATCATCCTATATTTGCTTCACATTTCAGTGACATAATAAGAAGATATTCAGTGAGACTGTGTGGGGACTAGAGCCGCACAAAACCCATAATGATATAAATATGTGGTGGAAAATTACAATAAAACCCTTGCATCTTCCACTTTAATTTTGCCTCAAGGAAATGGCAAAATGCCCAGCTGGCAATAACCAGTTCCAAATGAGCTGCCAAAACTGCTAGGTGCTGAAATATACAGTTTGTTGCTCTTCCCCGTTTTGGTGCTTGACTATAGGTTTTGAGGTTGGTGTTTCAAAGCCGGAGCAGGTGCCTGCCACCTGGAAGCATTTTCTTAAGTGCCTTGCTAATATCAACACAATGAGAACTATTCAAGTGTATTTTTAAATAACACTGAAGCTGCTTTACATGTGTATACATGTCTGTTGAAATACAATCATAAATAGGCCTAAAATGTTTTCATCTGGAATTCAAAGGGATATGATTTCTGTCTTGGAACAATAAAGGATTCTTGTAAAAAGGAACATGCTGATGGAAAACATTTAGATAAAATTAAAATATTTGAAAAGTTTGTAAATGTAGGTTGAAGTACCAGCATAACAAAATTAGATCGCTTCACCTTAGAACCCTACACACGGAGGGGCCAGGTACCTATCGGGGGCAGCGGTAGCGAGGGTGAGGGGATGGTGCAGAGTAAGTACAGTTGTTGGGACACAGTTCAGTCTCAGAGGCCAAGGGACCCCTCTTGTCTGATTTGAAAGAATTAGCCTCATTTCTGTACTTGTAAATACATTTACTCATCACATCGTTTCTGGATGCCGAGAGGCAGTTCCTTGTCTCCCTGTTTTTCATTTCCTTAAAGCTAGTGCTAGAATTTTCCATGAGCATCTCTGTATATATATCGCATTGGGGATCAGTGAATGTCAGAAGTTTCCGAGGTCAGTTTTTGTTTTAATGCTTGTCTGAACAGTCTGAACTGTGTCCCAATGTTCATCTAACCAAACAACTACTTTGTTTATAGTTCTGCCTGACCTGAGGTATACTCTGTGTAATGCCCCGGCTATTTTCTAGCTCAGACTACATAATTCAGACTGGGTCTAGCAACATGAAGTCGAGGCAGAGAGGGTTCCTTGAAATCTAGGATTAAAAAGAATGTACTTTCAATATTAGTTTCATATCTTATGCCCTCTCCCAACCCTATTGCTAGATCCCAAAATAAGAGCAACAATCTCAACAAGCAACCCCCCCCCCAATTTAATAGTCTTCTCTTCTCCCAACTCAGTCTTACAGAGTTGCTAATTGGAAGCAAAATATCCAAACAATCCTGTAGGAAGAAGAAAGAGACCCAGCAGGGGACACAGATAATCTGTAAATTAGGTAATTAGTATAAGAATAATCATGACTGTCACCTTTAAGTGCTTTTTCATGTATTTGGTCAAGTAAACCTTTCAAGTCTTTCTGTGGTTGGGTTGGTGACGTCCACCACTTGACCTGCTTTCCTCTCCTGGGCATTTATTTGCCAAGCAGACTGGTCTTCATTCAGGTATGAGTGGATGATGCTTCTGTTTTCACAGTACACTCTCTAAATCTTGTTTATCTCCAAATGTTAGTTTCATTTTCTAATTTTTCCCTTCTCTAGCTTGTTCTCATTTCTGATCTTGCCCTAACTTCTAGATTTTCCTTTCTCCTCTCTGTTGCATATCCCCCCTGCCTTGGCCACTTACAAGTCCTTGTATCACCTTGTGGTGAGTCAGACTTCTCATCAACACTAAAGCATACTCATGTTCCACAGAGTGGAGGCAGGGCTCTGGAAGGACCCTTGAGTGGCTTCACCCTGGATTCCAACATACACCAGCTTTGTGACTCTTGGCTTACTTGACTTTCCTTGCTTCCTTCTCCACATCTGGTAAATGGAGATGATTATATAGTTTCTCCCTCGTAAAGGTGCCGGGAAGATTAAATGAGTTATTCCATATAACATATTTAGAACAGGCCTGGTACGTAGTAAGTGCTTAACACATTTTAGCCATTATTATTACTTAACATATGGTTAACCGAGTTATATGACTCTTGAGTCACCTGTTAGTGCCTTATTTTTCTGGCATCACCTATTGATATGCTAGATAACTGGGGTTCCTTGGAATACATTTGGAAAATGCTACTCCTCAGGATATGTTTAGTGTATCATTTTTCTCAACTATTCCCCAAGGAGGGTAGTTTGAGGTGAAAATTCTAGAAGTAGAATCTTATGGTCCAATCCTTCTTTTGTGAGCATCTCTCCACCAGTATGCATGCCTTTTGTGTGCCCTTTCTCCTGATGTGCTGACACCTTGCTGCCTCAGGTGCAGTCTATTGTCCAGCAGTGAGGATGTCACTTGGAGCTTGTAAAAAAGTAGGTCTCAGGCCCCACCCTAGATCAGCTGAATCAGAATCTGCATTTTAGCAAGATCCCCAGGTGATTCATAAGTACATTAATATTTGAGAAACAGTAGGCTAACATTTCTGGGTCTGGAGCATCAACATTCTGCTCTAGGGAAATAGGAAGACATCAACCCAAATTCTGTTTTACAATACATCATATTGACTACTTCTACAAGTATAGCACTTTAAACCCTATGTGATTTCCTGGAAAACCTATATTGGCATTCTCTTGGGTGTAATTGTTATCGATTAATGTCATGATTAAAAGTGTAGCTTAGGTCTACTGGGAGCTTTAGCTCATTGAAAGGAAAAAAAAAAAAAACAACAACCTACCTCATTGATTTGAAGCCCTCAGTCAGTCATTCTTACCTTTTCAGAAAACACTTCAGATAAATAGCAATAATCTTAGCAGTGAGAGATTTGTCTCAAGGGATAATCTTTCCAACAATGACTTGCATTGATTAAGTTCATTGCTTTTTAACTGTTCACTTTGTTGCTGTGGTAACTCTGTTTTAAAAATTAGGATGCATTTTCTTAGCTGGGATTGAGTGTGGGGAGGGTAGCACAAAGAAGCACATTTGGACTTCTACTACTGGTTAGATACTTGCTGACAGTCTAGTGTTCTTGATGTTTTCTGAATATTGCTTTGATAAAACAAGGTTCTGGTAAGAGGAGGCATTGAATATGTTTAAGGGATAGACAACATACAGAAGGGTCAAGCTAGTATTATGATTCTTGCTATCTCTGCAGGTATGGAGAAAGGACCTAAGTGCTAGATTATTAGATGGAGATTATTAGATGGAGAACTTTGCTTTTTGAACAGTTTAGTTCTATAAACTGTGTGTTGTTAGGTTGTTACCTTGACTTTCACATACCTCTGTCTTTATGGGTGGGTGGGAAATTTGGAAAATCTCAAGATTTCTGTGGTAGTGGGGAGTGAAGACTCAGCTTGCTAGGTGGAATTTTGATTTACAGACCTCTAAATGGAGTGTATTTACTCATTCAGCTCCCTCACCTACCTTACTAATTCTTTGTAAAGAATTTATAAATTTATATATTTACAAATATATAAATTTACAAATTTATAAATTTATAAATATAAAGAATTTATAAATTATAAAGAAAAAATTCTTTATAATTCTTTATAATTGCAATGATAAGTATTAATTTAAAATAGAATTTACTTGAGTTTCCATAACATTTGCTGCCTCTCTGTAAGGAGAGACAGCAGAAATATAATACTGGTATTACTTGTCACCCCTACTTTGCCTTACTACAAAAGTAATCTTCCCTGGGGTGCTTGTGTGGCTCAGTTGGTTAAGCAGTCCAACCCTTGATCTCAGTTAAGGTCTTGATCTCAGGATTTTAAGTTCAAGCCCTGCATTGGGCTCCATGCTGGGTATGGAAGCCTACTTAATTTTTTTTTTTTTTTTTTTTTTTTACTAAAATGTAATTTAAATCTGTCTGTTACTTAAAATTCCCTGATGCTTCCCATCAACCCATGAATAGAGCGTGACTCATGAAGGCAGCTTCCTGTATGTACCTGGAGTTATCCATTGTACCTGGAGAAATACTTGGCATTTTCCTGAACACTTTATGATTTCTAAAACCTATGGACTCTGACCATCCTGGTTCTTCTGACTTACATGACATTATAGCCCCTTCTAACTTGCATGACATTATAGCCTCCCTTCTCTGCCTGGTGTCGTGGCTTTAAGACTCAACCCAACCATATCACCTCTGTGGAAGCTTCCCTAACCCCACAGGTTGTTTATCTTGCATGTTTGTACTTCTGCCATGAGATTTATCATGTTGTATTAGGGTTTTCCAGAAAAACAAAACCAGTAAAATATGGGTGTGGGTGTGGGTGGGGATGTGTGGGGGCATGTAAAAAAAAAAAGTTTCTTTCAAAGAAATGGCTTATTTGATTGTAGTGGCTCTTAAGTCTGGAATCTGAAGGGCAGACTGTCAGGGTGGAAATTCTCAGGCAGGAAAGGGTACTACAATCGTGAGGGAGATTGTTGTTTTCAGGGAAACTTTTATTTTGCTCTTAAGGTCTTTTAACTTATTGGACGAGAACCACCCAGATTATTGAGGGTGATCTCCTTACTTCAAGTCAACTGATTGTAGACATTAGTCACATTTGCAAAATACCTTTACAATAACATGTATATTAGTGTTTGATTTAAATAACTGGGTACTGCAGCCTAGCCAGGTGGACACATAAAACTATTCATGATACACGGCATACTGTGGTTATTTATGTACCTGTAGTTCCACCTTAGGACCGTGAGCTCCCTCAGTCATAAACAAACATTATCTTTAAGTACCTAAACATTATTTTATAGATTGCTTAAATTGTGAAATTAAAAAAAAACATACTATTTCTACTATTTTTAAATTTTTTTAACTAAAGTTTCATTTTTTAAATTTTTAAAAAGGATTTTTTAAACTTATTTATTTGAGAGAGAGAGCAAGAGAGTGGCAGAGGGAGAGAGAGAAGAAAGCTCTCCACTGGGCAGGGAGCCCGATGCAGGGCTCGATCCCAGGACCCTGGAATCATGACATGAGTTGGCAGACACCCAGCCAGCTGAACCACCCAGGCGCCCCATTGATTATTATTTTAAAGATTTATTTATTTATTTTAAAGAGAGAACAAGTGCACATGAGTGAGGGGTAGAGTGGAGGGAGAGGGAGAAGCTTAAGCAGACTCCCCACTGAGCACGGAGCCTGACAAGGGGTGTCATTTCGGGCCCTGAGATCATGACCTGAGCCAAAATCAATAGTGGAACATTTAACTAACTGAGCCACCCAGGCGCCCCAGTATTTCTAGCATTTAGATGTATTACTCCTTAGAAACTTAAGTCAGTTTGCTCATGACTTATAATGAAGTTCTCCACTGACACTTTGCTAATAGTTTTAAATGAAAGGAAACAGAGGAAGTAGTATATTTATTAGCAATAATTTATACATTATATATTGGTAGAAATTCATTATATGCCTTATTATTAAACTTGCAAGATATGGTTTTAACAATGAGAGGAATAGATCTGTGGAAGAATTGAGATTCAACTTGTTTTAAAAACAAGAGCTCTGTTTCATTTATGTAAATATATGCTATTTTTATTTTCACTCAGAAAAATCCTAAGTATATATAATACTAAGTACACTTGCTTAGTAAGTGTTTAGTGTCAGTATTTTTTCCATCTTGTGTCACCACTGAAAAGGCAGTTCCCTTATTTTGATCTTATCTTTATAAGTTTTTGAAAATATAACTCAAAACTCTTTTCTATCAAACCTCTCAGGATTATTTAGTATATTTTGATGTTCCTTTTTTCTTCTTCGTATTTGTATATGTGTTTACTTTTGCTCTTCTTAAAAAAACATAATGTTATGCTGTTACATAACTGTCAATCATCATTTTACACTAATCGTTTGTATCTCTTAATATCACTATTTAACACCTATACTTGGGTTCATTATTTAAGGCCAAATTCCAATTGTCTAACTCAGCCTCTTTGTCTTTCCTGCTACTCTATATCCACTTTTTTCCTTGCCATGTGTGTTTCTCTTAGTGGCTCTTGTTGAAATCTGAATCACTAACCGTGGAGTACATATCAGCCTTTCCAGGTTCCCCATCTTTCCCATCCAATCAGATGTTTGGTGAATTCCAATAATTGTCTTTTCCTGAGTGTTTCACCTTCGCATTCTCAGTTTTCATTTCAACAGTTGTCTTTCCAGCTTGGATTGTTATTACTTTCTATGTAGATTCTTGTGGTAAATTTTACTGGCCAGTCACTCCCTTCTCAAAGATATCTCCTATGCTCTCAGCAAGTTAATTATGCTAATATAGTTACTATTTTGATATTTACCAGCTCAAAAAAAAAAATCAAAACTTGGTAGCTTCCCATTGCCAGTAAAATAAAAACAAAATGTTTTCCAATCTTGTCATTTTTACAGTGCTCCAAATGGCCAGGTCACCTTTACAGTATTCTTATTCAACCTTCCTATGTACGAACATCAAATTGGGACTATTTTAGTCAGTATGTACATTGTGTTTCCCCATCTTTCAACCTTAGCTGTGCTTTTCTCTCCATCTGGAATGGTCTACTCACAATTTCTTCCCATTAAAATACTTCCTACCATCTTTTTGCTGAAGCTACTGGGTCCTTTTCTGTCTCTAGTATACAGATACGGCTCAGAGGCCAACACTGGGGAGGAGTACAGAGAGGGCAGTCCTGCATGGCCTGTCACCTGACTGTTCATTGAGGTGCAGTTTCCGATTATCAAATTTTAAACTCCAGAAATTTTATTTTTTCCTTCCAGCAGGAGTTGCTGTAGTTCCTAGAAGACAAACCCCTGCTAATAAAACTTATAAAAAATTTTTATGATCCAGAATGGCTGTTTACCAATTCACAGTGAGTGATGTGCTTTAATGGTGGATGGAGAAGGTGTTGCCTCTCCATAGCAAGACACCTGCAAATCAGAAACTGGAAAGTTGCTGAATTGGCCCAGAGTTGAAACATGAGGAATTGGTTGGTCTTGAAGGATATTCCATCTAGGTTGTGTAAAAACCTCATTGCCTTATTGGGTCACCTGATAAGGCTCTTTTCCTTGGATACTTTGATATAAACAATAAATGGATCTTCAGGTTCTGATCCCTTATCCATCATCCCAACTGACTGAATTACAGTTCTCCTTTACATGTTCCAATAGTGTCATTTGGAAGATGCTGCTTTGTGACCTTGTTTTAAATTTAACAACACTCTGTCTTTATCAGTTGATTTGTAAGGTAATCCAGGTCTACACAACCACATTTAGATCTATCTACAGTGGTGTCTTTGGATGGCAGATCTCATATGTCATGTGTTTGGGTTTGACCTTTCATGTTTTCAGAATGTGCCTTTTGTTAAATTTACACCAGAATTCTTAAATTGTTTTATGCATTAGATGCAGTCACTTCTGCATCTCTTTCTTAATATGTTTGTATTATGGTTATTTACAAACTGGCCTTATGAAACTCCTACTACTTGCCAGGAATGTATCAATGTCTGCCAATCAGTTTTAAAACACATACACAGGGACGCCTGGGTGGCTCAGTTGGTTAAGCAGCTGCCTTCGGCTCAGGTCATGATCCCAGCATCCTGGGATCGAGTCCCACATCCGGCTCCTTGCTCGGCGGGGAGCCTGCTTCTCCCTCTGCCTCTGCCTGTCATTCTGTCTGCCTGTGCTCGCTCTCTCTCCATCTCTCTCTGACAAATAAATAAAATCTTTATAAAAAAAAATAAAACACATAGACACTAATAGTATAGTACTACCACTCATTGACTACCCTAAGTTCTTCATCAAATCCATACAATACTACCAAAAGTTACCTATGAATACACTGGCTCCCCATTTTTGCAGATAGGTTGAAGTTAAGAGAAAAAATACACAAGTTTGTGAAATAGCTGAGATTTGAGCTTAGGACTGTTGCCTCAATTTATTCTTGTTTCTTATTTTTTATTGGTTTTCACTGGAGGCACCTTTATGGCTTAAGGTACTATGTGTGTTAGTTATATATGCCAACTTGGCTAGGCTGTCCTGTCCATTTGGTGGTTCAACGCTAATCTAAATATTGCTGTGAAGGTATTTTGTAGTAGTTATATCCATAACCAATTGTTTTTAAATAATAATGTGGGTGGGCCTTATCCAATCAGTTGAAGGCTTAAAAAACAAAACTGAGAAGAAATGTCAAGAATACAGCCTTAGGGTGCATGGCTGCCTCAGTCAATAGAGCATACAACTCTTGATCTTGGTGTTATGAGTTGAAATCGCATGTTGGGTGTAGAGAATTCTTAAAAATAAATCTTTAAAAAAATCAAAAATGCAGCATCAATTCCTGCCTGGGTTTCCAGCTTGCCTCTAGGCCCTGTAATTTTGGACTTGCCAGCCTCTGCACTCATGTGAGCCATTTCAGTATGTATGTATACATATACATATATGTATATATAAATACTTACACACACACACACACACATACACACACATACACACATACATGTATACACACTATTGGGTTTTGTTTCTCTGGAAACAAAGATTGATTGGCTAACTAATATGGTTTCTGACAATTAAATTGACAGAAGTATCATACAAAAAAGTGCTTATTGCATTATCTTGTATTTCCAAATTAAAATAATGTTTAAATTTAAGATCTGTATGGCATACAGTAACATTTTAAAAATAGGTACAGTTGGTACCAGTGGTCCTAATTAGGTAGGGAGCAAATGTGGAGAAGGAAGGAGAGGAGTGAGGGATTGGATTGTTTTCCTAAAGTGACTAAAACAGAGAGTTGAAACAACCTGAAGATAGTCAAGTGATATCTGCAGGGAAAGATTTATACATTTGGCAAAGACTTTCTTTCAAGAAAATCTACCAGTGACAACAGCAAAGACAAACTTGTTTTTTTCTTTTCTATTTGAAGTTGACATTTGGCTATATGCAGAGTTTATAGTGTTCACAGTTTTACGTTTGGGTTTTACACAGTACAGCAAGTCATATATTCTCTTGAGACATAGTCTTCCCAAATAAGAAGGCATTGAAAAGGAAGAAGAATAGTGATTTTTAGGATTGCAGTAGAAAAGTAATTTCATTGTTAGATTCAAAGTCATATGGTCAGCCTATAGACGTTGTGTTTTCTGTTTCTTTGTTTGCTATAAATCAAAGATAACACTAATAAAGCTCAAAGTCCAAAATAAAGACTTTAATTAAATAAAAATTGGACCAAATCTAGAAACAAAGTTTTAAACTAATGTGAATACTCTGCTTTATTTCTTCTGCCCCCTCCCCTCGGAATGGTATACCACAGTGAAATTGATTGGGAATACACAGTGGTAGTGATGTTCTACAAAGTCACTTCAGACACTGAGTTAGCAAATACTGAACCATTCGTTGCTCCTAGGGAAATACAGTGTTAATTCCTATGAGCCTCTGGTCATATTTTTGTTTACCAATGGATACATATTCCTGCTTATGTGTGTGTTTTGTTTTAAAGACACCTTGTTTAATATATTCATGGCCAACAGTACTATAACTCATGCCTAATCTAACCCACATATTTTCTCCATAAGGCTCATCACAGCCTTCTTCCACTTGGAACACTAGACGGCACTTCACTGTTATGCTTGGGGGCCATTTTAAATAACGAAATCACCAATGAGAAGCACAAAGTACAAAAAGGGTGGCACTTACTAGACTGAGAAAAGTACACTTGTTTACCGTATGAGAGCTAAAACGAGGATGCTGAGTGTCAGCTGGGAATGTGCACATTGGGCGACTCAGAAATTTTGCCACTCTGTGAATGACCCAGAAATGTCTGAAGAGACCCTGAAAACACCGTGAATATTGATTTTGGGGTTACAAATACATATTAGCCAGTAGGCGAATTCACAGATACAGAATCTACAAATAATGAGAATCTACTTTAAACAGCTTGGATCTTTCTGGAAGATGCATATATTTGTGAGTAAACAGTCTCGTGAGAAGCCACTCTGTGAGAGTGCAGCGCTGTCCAAGTCCTTGGGCTACCAAACATTTTATGTTCATTTGCAAGATTCTTTAATAAACATTTTTAATCTTTGCTACTACAGTATTTTAGGAAGAGAAAATAAGTTCTGTAAGTAAACAGATCTCCAAATATGGCAGTAGGCTTTCCTTAGGAAACCCTGAGCAATTTCAGGTGTTTGTTTTGAACCACTAGCATGTGTAATAAAATCCACACAAATAAACAAGAAATCAAAATCCAAGCAAAGTAGTTTGTCATCTTTTCCAAAATATTAGTGGAGAAGCAGTTTGTTTTCTTTCACCAAGATTTATGAAGTCAATTCATTAACATGTCACGTGTTTAACCATGTTAAAACAATTACTTCTTTAATTGAGGTTTTCACCTTTTGATGATTTTTATCATATTGAAATTTGCCAAGAAATTAGCAAGTCTACAACTTTGAATCTTGCAAACTGTTTATGTACGTTTAGGTTGATGCCAATCCTTCAGTTCTTTATTTGTGAAGCACTTATGTGCAAATGTCTGTGCTTAAAAGTCATGAATTAGCAACCCAGGGCTTTTCTTGGCTTCACCAGCTGCCACATCATGGAGGTACCCCGACCCAAGAAAGAGGAGAGTAAGGGAGATGCCATTTATAGGTACTGAAGCAAAATTAGAACTCAAGGGCAGAGGCAATAGATGGGCTCAACTACTGGTGAACTTATTACAAAAAAAAGAACAAAAGAAAAGAATGAAAAAGAATCAGAAATGTGGAAGATGATTTGAACATTTTATTGTCAGTGTTTCCACCACTAGACCATTGTACCCTGAAAAAAAAAAAAAGAAAAAAGAAAGGGCGGTTGTTATTTCTTTATTTTGAGAAGATATTGCAAGCCACTTTTCTTAGCCATATCATAAATTAGAACGGGGGAAAATAGATTTATATTATAGCAAGAAGAATTTAGTTTTTATTGGTGGAAGGAGACCCTACCGGAGGACTTTGGTTATGAATATTTATAACTTGAAATACATATAAGAAGTAAATTAGAGAAATTAGCATTGGCAATAATTATATTCATATAGTGACACTCTGACTTGGAGAGAATTATATTAGGTAGTCAGAAAACTTAAGCCTATTGCTGCTTGAAATTATGTATATGTGGATCCTTAATGTTCTGGGCTTGAATTTGAAAGACTCACTCATCAAGATTTTTAGACACATTATATTTGCTTTTGCAAATTAGAAGCTCCAACCACAGATGCAAGTGTACATTGCCATGTGTGGAATTAATGCTTCAGACAGCTTATGAATATGTATGTGTATTTTGGTGGCGCTTCTGCTACAGAAGTCTGAAAAGCAGTGGGAAGTGGGTGTAACTGCGTGGAACTGCATATTGCTGTCAGGGAAGTGCAGTTCTCAAAGAAAAAAAATTATAGGGGCAAATTTTCATTTCAGACGTGTCTTCAGAGACAAAATTTTCCAAGAGAGAAAAGCTGTTATTTGTCCATTTTAATTAAATTAAAATTTCTGTTGGCATTTTCATAACATAACAACTTGGAAATGTTTTGAGGACAAGCCTGTGTATTTAAGTGTGCATACATCTTCACGATGGTTTCTGGAACGCCTTAAGTATTAATACGAGGTGAGATCTGGGTGATATTTAGTTCTGTAGTTATAACTGATCCTGATTAAATGGCTCTATTACTGGTATGATTTGGTTGAGTTCAGCTTAAATTTCAGTGTAAGGGTTAGTTTCTGTATGTCCCGTGGATTTTTATATTAACCAGTGATTACCTCAAAACTGTGTTCATTTTAGCAAAGAAATGCAAAGTAAATGGTAGTGCAATTGCAATCTCTTCCACTCTATGGTTCCCAGGCCTCCGTCACAGTACCCAGGTAGAGTGGGGAGGGAGAACAGGAAGGCTAAGGTGAATAGTTGCTCCTGGTGTGGTCTGGGGCATGGCTTGAGATTCCTGGGCTCAGTGGGACAAAGGGTCTGCACCATTTGTGTGTGCCCCCATGGGTAGTTTGAATTAAGTACCCACTATGGTTCTTGCAAAGTGGCCTCTTCCATAAAAGTTTCAGGTGTTCGAGAAACCTTGTTACTTCATGTGACTAAAGCAGGATTAGATTATATTTATATGCTCTAATAGTACAATTCTGATACTTTCAGACATTAAACACTTTCTTTCAGAGTACATTTTGAACATTAAACTGGTGATAGTAACTTCACCTCTCCGGGTTTATTTTATTGAATTAAACTTACTACATTTGACCAATGAATAAATACCAAAGGAATTTTAATTCATCACTTACATAAAATTTGTTTATAAGTCATACGAATAGCCTTCTGAAAGACCACCTTGTCCAGCTTTGCTTTTTTTTTAACCTGTTCTGGGAATACTGATGATCAGGGGATTACCCATTACCCTACTATCATTTATGAAAGGCAGAAGAACAATTGACTGTTGCTTTTTATATGTAGTTAGAATTACTGTACATTTTAATCATTTTGAAAATAGGACTATCCTATTTAATTGAGGACTAAGTTTTCTAGACAAAAATATTTCTTACCATTTAGCTCACAGGTCATCATTTCTCAATGGATTTTCCTCATGAGAGCTTTTGATTGGATTAGGGGAATGTGTTATTTAGGAACTTTAAAAAGAATTAATTGTTACAAATTTTCATTTGTCTTTAAAACGACCAAGAAACCCCTCTTGCCTCTTCACCTTTCTCTAGCCATTCTTTGTTGCCCTTGGCATTGAAATTCAACAAGTCTATACTTGTACTTCTCCTTTAGGTATCTCTTAAACATACTTCAATCAATTTAAAACTGTTGTCCCCACCACTCCACCAGCAATCTGATTAGGTTCAAGAGTGACCTCCAAGTTCCTATAACCATTAGTCGTTGTTTGGTCTTCACATTACCTGACTTACCTTAGAGCAGCAGAGACAGCACATCTACCCAGATGCCCGTAACTCACTTGTTCCTTGCTTCCCTTTCTCTAGACCTCTTTGGGTCAGAGTACCCTAGGGATCAGTATTTGGTTCTCTTCTCTATTTGTACTTTATTATTGGAGATCTCATTCAGTCTCATGACATTAAATACCATTTATGGGCTGATGACTACTAGATTGATATCTTTATACCATAACTTTCTTCCAAACATTTGATTTTCCTATTTCACAAGTTATAGGAATTTCTGGTTCTACATCCAGAAATTTTAATAGACCAGTTTTGTATCTTCCACCAAAAAAAAAAAGCCATCTATAAGATGATAAATAAAGATGCAATTTAAAAACTTTGATATTGTTGTAATTAAACATTCATTTTAATTTCCCTATTCAGGAGTTGGGGAATTTACTTCAGATATACAAACTAGAATAACTCAATTCAGGAAAGCACATCATACACGTTTAAGTGATTTTTATGCATATTTGTTGATTGCTATTTCATATTTAAGGTTATTTACCTAACAAACTAATTCATGCCAACATAATATATCATGTAAACCTAATGGGAGATATCATTTAGCCAGAGAAATCATTTGCTTGCTTAGAAGTGTTACAAATATGCATATCACTGTTATTTATATATCAATAGATGAAAGAAGAGTGTAGCATTTATAATTAAGTAGGAAACACACATACTAATATGACCAGCTAACACATTTAAAACGATCTTAGTAAATTATGTTTATTTTGCTTGTCTTCTTTTGTAAGAAGACAATCTACCATTAAAAAGTTGACTGTTTTAACCAAGCTCAAAGTTTAATTTTACTTAAATATGCAGTTCACAGCATATGTCATATATTGTTAGGCTTTAAAATGTCCCAAATGATAATAATGATCATCCTAGAACATTTTGTGTTCTGCTAAGTGTCTTGAATGATTAACACCTAGAGTTTGGCAATATTCCAAATCATTATATTTATCATTCTTACCTAGTTGGTCTATTTTACTGTAATTTCCTACTGGAAAAGAACTCTGATTTGAAAGCAATTTCAGACAGTTTCATTTCACCCATAAAGTCACCAAAATGTATACCCATTACTAAATTACACTGCAACTCATGTTGAAGAAAGAACAAAGATTCCAGAAATATTTATTAGAATTTATTATATGAAACTTGGGTGAGAATATAATGGGAACATCAGTTATTTAACACACAATGTTGCAAAACTGATATAAGAATATGGAGGTAGATAAACTTTTTCTATATCTCGTGATTCAAAAACAGGAAGACATATTTACTATGTAAAATAGATTAAAAGTAATTAAATATATATACATAAACATTTAAAATAAAAATAGAAGAAAAACAAAAATAGACAAAAGCAAAATGGCTTAGGGGTGACATTTTTCTGGCTTTATAAAGATACTCAATAAATTTTTTAAAAATTTTATTGAATAATAATTGACATATTTAATATTATCTTAGTTTCAGGTATACAACCTAATGATTTGATGTTTATAATCATTTATAGAATAGCCACCCCAATAAGTTTAATTACCATTTGTTACCATATAAAGTTTTTATATTATTTATATTATTTTATATTTTATATTATACTTTTATTATTGTATATTAAAGTTTATATAGCATTGTCACCCCAGTAAGTTTAGTTACCATTTGTCACCATACAAAGTTTTTTATATTATTCTGTACTTTATGTCCCTGTGACTTATTTTTCATACTTGAACACTTAGAGCTCTTAATCTGCTTCACCTGTTTTGCCCACTTACCCATCTAACTCCCCTCTGCAGCTATCAGTTTGTTCTCTGAATCTGTGACTGTTTCTCTTTTGTTTGTTTTGTTTTTTAGATTCCACATTTAAGTGAAATCATATAGTATTTGCCTATGTCTGACTTATGTCACTTAGCCTAAACTCCCTAGGTCCAACCATGTTGTCACAAATGGCAAGATTTCATTCTTTTTTCTGGCTGAGTAGTATTCCATTGTTATATATACCACAACTTTCTCCATTCATTCATCATTGGTTACGTGGGTTGCTACTATATCTTGGCTATTGTAAATACTGTTGCACAGAATATAGGACTGCGTGTATCTCCTTGACTTAGTGCTTTTGTTTTCTTTGGGTAAATACTCTGTAGTAGAATTACTGCATCATATGGTAGTTTTATTTTTAATTTTTCTAGGAACCTCCATACTGCTTTCCATAGTAGCTATACCTATTAACATTCCCACCAATGGTGCATGAGGGTTTGTTCCCTTCTCTCCACATCCTCAGCAGATATTACTTCAGATTCTCTGTAAATTTAATGATATGATGAACTATTGGATACGTTTGGTGACTAGAAAATTAATATTGATGTCATTTACAGAATTAATGAAAATGTATAAGAGTGATATGCAAAAGAAGATATTCTGAGAATGAAAATAAATTTTCATATAAATGAAAACAGTTATCAAAGTTGAAAGGAAAAATGTTCAACTTAGTAATATTATAGAAATACAAATTAAGTATACATAATACTGTCCAACTACTAAATTACTAAATAACTAAAAATTATAAATCATTTCAGGTGAGTCTATAGGAACATGTGTGAATTCACACAGTGATACATTGGAAAAGTTTATCCTTATGTTAGAGGGCAAAAACTGTGGTCATTCCTTTGGTTCTATCATTTGACTTCTCTTTCTGAGACTTCTGCTTGAGAAAATGATTCCAAAATAAAATACAGTGGTGGAGGCAGACGGAGAGGGAAGTGTCTGCATTTTTTTTTTATATTGATGATGAAGAACTATGTTTGAAATAAATAAGTAAATCAGGGTGCAGCATTTTTTCTCCATGGTGATTATAAATACCTACCCCTTTATATGTAGAAGGGGAATAATAGGAATAGGCAAAAAAAAAAACCCGAATGCAAACAAAAAAACTCCCTAGTAATTGATAATTGATAGATTTTATTTAGTGTAAGAGGAACTTTATAGCTTTGTTTACTTCTTTACTAATTTAAACATGAAGTTGTAATAATTGTTGCATATCCATGCTTTAAAAAGGAATACAAGGGTGCCTGGGTGGCTCAGTGGGTTAAAGCCTCTGTCTTCAGCTCAGGTCATGATTCCAGGGTCCTGGGATCGAGCCCCGCATCGGGCTCTCTGCGAGCAGAAAGGCTGCTTCCCTTCCTGTTTCTCTGCTGGCCTCTCTGCCTAATTGTGATCTCTGTCAAATAAATAAAATCTTTAAATAAATAAAAAGGAATACAATAATTTTGAATACTAAAGTATATTCTACTGTATAACATAGTGTGTATTATAAATCATGGCCCTTATTTTGTGTGAATAAAATTAAAACTTGAAAATAGCCTAAAATCACTTTTTGAAATTCTGAGCCCCTTTTTATAAAATCGGCAAGTTAACCTTGAATTACAAGTTGGATTTGAACCTAAAACATCTGTTAATATATCTACATTTTATGCCAACAAAACAAACTTCATCACTATGCACAGCAGAAATCTGCAAACTGCTAATAAGCTTGACTTAAAGTGGCCACAGTAAAAAATCTGTCTTGAGAAGAACATTTGATGTTAGTAAATTCAGAACAGAGCCCTTGAATTGCTGTGTTTAGAAAAGGTACTGTTAATAGAAAAAGAAAAAAGGAATGTAGCTTCCTTATTTCATTGTCTCTCTTTAGCTCTTCCATTAATGCAAAAGATATCTATACATGGAATAAACATAATGTTATATGTTTTAGAAAAAAATCTAATCAGATTTTACATCTCATTTTCTATGGTGAGATAGTAGCTGTGGGTGATTTAAAATCCACTGCTTTAGTAGTGTTGCATAGTTCTGGAGACCCAAGTTCATTTTTTTTTTCTTTTTAAGATTTTATTTATTTATTTGGCAGACAGATCACAAGTAGGCAGAGAGGCAGGCAGAGAGAGAGAGAGGAGGAAGCAGGCTCCCTGCAAAGCAGAGAGCCCGATATGGGGCTCAATCCCAGGACACTGGGATCATGACCTGAGCCGAAGGATCATGACTGGTGCCTCTGTTAAAGCAGAGGCTTTAACCCACTGAGCCACCCAGGTGCCCCCCAAGTTCATTTTTTAAAGCTTAAGAAATTAAAGAAACAAACAGAACCCAGAAACAGAGCAAAAGACCACACTTGTACTTGTTTGTTCCTATCTGAATCAGATATACCCACTGTTCGGGGCACCTGCATGGCAGTCAAGTGTCTGCCTTTGGCTCAGGTCAAGATCCTAGCATCCTGGGATGGAGCCCCACGTCAAGCTCCACGTCGGGCTCCCCGCTTGGTGGGGAGTCTGCTTCTCCCTCTGCCCCTGGCCCTTCGTGTGCTCTCTCTTGCTCTGTATGCACTCTCTCTCTCTCAAATAAATGAAGAGTACACCTATTTAATAAAAATAAAAAAAAGAAATACCTATTGTTCATGAATATGATTTTGAAGATTGCTCCTATTTAAGTGTAAGAAACCACAAATTGTTCAAAGAAAATACTGTTTTTACCTCCCACCTTCCCATGGAACGTATCGTTGTAAAGATAGTTGTGGGATTTAGGTTCATAAGTATCTTAGAACAAATTGATGCTCAATAGAGGCTTTTGTTTTCTTTAAGGAGAACATATCTCAGATTTACCTGAGCGGGGGGGAAAGGTGATTAGATGAAGTGTTTCTTGAGTTATTATGGTATGGATGGCTTTAAAATAGTTTGCTTCTTTTATTTTTCCTGAAGGCCTTTTTTCCTGCCAGCATTTTAAAGATGACTACTATATATGATATGGAATTGGGTGTCTTTTTAAGTGCAATTCCATTTTCTATTCTGTAGAAACACCTACCATTTAAATAAAATTACAGTGCTCCTACAAGCAAAAAATAGTCTTTTGTTACCCTTGTATATTTATGCATATTTTGCTTTTATTTTAGCCATGAGAACTTTTTTCAGTTTTGGCAGCAATAATAATGTGCAGGTTGTCATTTCTTTCCCATGATGCAAGTGTGAAGTCTTCTAAAAGGAATCTGATTTGTAGGTGTCTGTGTATTGCCATTCTGTTCTCCTGTATGTTTTTTTAATGCATTGTATTTTGCAATTAGATCACTTTTGATCCAGTGAACATTAGGGGAATGTTTGGCTTTTGAAAGCAGTGGCTTCAGATTGGTAGCACTTTAATATTGGCTGCTTTACTCAAACCTTGCTAAGTGAATTATTTTTCTTGTCTGGTTTCCATCATGTCATTGCTTTCTTCACAAGGATTGCTGCATCCAGGCATTTGGGAGTTGGTAGCAAGTTTCCATAGAGATAATAAACCTTTTCTTTTTGCCTGAGTTCTTCATGGTTCTAGGTTCTGGCACTTAGGACATCTGAGCAGTTTTCCTGGCTGCTGCTGTCATTGGATGGCAAAATTATTTCCTCCCCATTTTTTGACTTACTTATAATGGTCATCACATTTTAGCATCCTGGTTGAAATTTCACAAGGCCAAGCTGTTCCAAGGGTTGACCTTGGAAACTTTAAACATTGAATAAAATTCTTCTCTACAAAGGAATCGCTCCTGAGAACATTTGAGATAAATTGATAGGTGAGACATTTGTAACATTATTAATATTTGATATCTCAGTATACTAAGAAGGTCTCTATCTCAACCTGCCTAACTCCGTGTGATTACGGTACAAAATATGGACCTTCTGACCTTGTAAAAGTACTTTATTTTTATGCTATTTCAAATTCTAGTGAATGCTTGGTATTAAAACTCATTTGTTTGCTAATTTTACTGTGACTTAAATCTGTATTATAAAACCTCAATTATAATATTAAGTAGCATAAGAATTTTGACATTTTAAAAATTTTATTTTTCTATATTAGAACACAATTTTGTGTTCTTTGAAGGGACTTTTTTTTTTAAGATTTTATTTATTTATTTTACAAAGTGAGACACAGCAAGAGAGGAAACACAAGCAGGGGAAGTGGGAGAGGGAGAAGCAGGCAACCCGATGCGGGGCTGGATCCCAGGACTCTGGGATCATGACCTGAGCCAAAGGCAGACACGTAACAACTGAGCCACCCAGGCACCCCTGAAGGGACTTTTTATAATTTATCTAATTGGGAGAAAAATATAGGCAGAGCTTCACTTTTCTGATTTATGACATGAAGATGATATGTATGTTTCATAGACTTAAACCAGGTACAGTTTTGGAATGGCAAAAATTAACATGATTTATTGTGCTCAGTGTTGGTGAGGATGTGAAGGAACTGGAACACTGCTACTGGAAATATCAAATGGTATGATCACCTTGGAAAACAATTTAGCAGTTTCTTAAAAAGCTAAACAAATACTTAGCATATATTCTAGCTATTCCATTCCTGGGTATTTACCTAAGAGAAATTTACTGTACCTTGGTATGGTGTGTCGTACCAAGAATTATGTGCAAATAGCAATAGTAGCTTTGTTTGCAGTAGCCTCAAACTAAAAATAACCCAACTGTTCAACATGTGAATGTATCAACAAACTGTTGTATATCTATATCCATATGATGGAATAATACTTAGCAAGAAAAAGGAGTGGAGTATTCATATATGGTACAACATGAAAGGATCTCAAAGTAATTATACTGATTGAAAGGTGATACACCCCAAAAATACATAATGTATGATCCCATTTATAGAAATTTCCAGAAAGTGCAATCTGATCCATAGTGCAGAAGAACAGATCAGTGATTGCCTGGAATCAGAGGGTGAGAAGGACCTGAGAGAGGGACAACAAAGGAGCTGTTGGGAAGTGATGTGTTTTTATCTATTTTGGTCAGTTTGGGCTGCTCTAACAGAATACCATTGACTGGGTGGCTAAAAGCCTTAGAAATTTATTTCATATAGTTCTGGGGGCTTGAAAATTTGAGATCATGGTGTCAGCTTGTTCAGGTTCTGGTGAGGGCCCTTTTCCTGGCTTGGAGATACCACCTTTTCACTGTATCCACATATGGTACAGAGAGAGAGATACAGAGACAGAGAGATACCATCTCTCTCATGTCTTTTCTTATAAGGGCACCTATCCCATTCATGAGGTATGTAAATCAAGTAAGTAAATAAATAATAATAAGAAGAAGTAAATACAGTAGCAGGTCATGGGATCTCCAAGTGACCGCTGAATCTGGGGTTCACTGAGATGGCCGGACTGAAGAGGAGCTGACTGAGGACTGTGGAGAGAAGCAGAAGGGTAGAACTAGATAGTTTTAATGACTTCATGCAAACTGGAGAAACAAGAGACCCAATTATGACTGGAGTTGCTGTACTCACCACTACCCCTTCTGTGTCTTGCAGGGAGCATGGCAACATCCATTCAGATCTCAAATAATGTATTCGAGTAGGAGAACCAGAAGTGGGTTTAAGCATACACTTTAAGCCTCTGATGAGCAGATTCTGTGACAAAGTCATGATAACAACAGTGAGACAGCAACAAATTCTCCGGTCCTTTGTTGTTACTCCTGAAACAATAGATGACCTGTAGTTACTCCTAGCATATCTGCTTCTATTCATAGTATATACTAGATATGCCTGGTCTGGAGGGGTAGGAAAGAGGTTGAGCTGAATGATTTAACTGTGTTGTCATTGCCATCATCATCATCCTCATCCTCATCCTCATCCTCATCATCATTGCTTCACGCTGTGGCCTTTTCGCTGAGTGTTTTTCAAGCATTTAATTTTCACGGTACCCTTCAGAGAAGACTTTCCTGAAAGACTTTTCTCCTATCCCTCTTGCCCAGTTTAAGTCAGACCTTGATTTTATGTGGTCTCATAGGACCCTGTACATCTCTCTAAGGCTTGTGGCTGTTGCGGTCACATAATGGATTGCATAATTGGTTGATTAATATCTATATCTCCTTTAAAATGTGAAACTAGATGTGTCTTATTCATAACATTGTGTACATACTTAAAACTTAATACTATTTGTTGAGTGAGTGAATGAATAAAGTATCATCATAACATATGTAACATAAATTTTATGATACAGCAATAAAAGCCCTGTAATACAGTGATTCCACATTCTGTATAAAGATGGTTAGAGATAATTTTAATTTTAAACAAATGAAAAGAAAACACAACAGAAATATGAGCAATGAGATAGAAAACAATTTCTGTGTTTGTTTGTTTTCTATGTTGTAGATGAGTCAAATCAGATAGAGGAAAATTCTCTGAGTCTGGCTATTCCAGGGATTGTTAAACTCAATCAATTGATGAATACTTTAGTTAACGAGAGGCATCAACTCCTTTTTTTTAAAAAAAGCAAAAGTTAAGACCTAGTGGTATTTATGGCATACGATCAGCATACTGTAGAATAAATTATGAATCTTATGTTGCATTACAGCTGGCATGATAAAAACTGAGTAATAATTGGACTTTATCCATAATATATATCTCTTTATTGTAAGTTGCTCACTCAGCCAAGCACACATCATTAGCAAGTATGACTTATGATACACATCTTTAAATGTAACATACTTAGATAATGCTTCTACTAGTTTTCATCCTTATTATTAAATAAACAGTGAAGAGTTCCCAAACAAAATACAATAGAATATAATTTAAATATTAAAATTGTTCAAAAGAAAGATTTATAGTTATAATTCATTTCCCCTACCTAAAATAAAATTATATTTTGCATTTTGTTTTAGAAGTTTGTTGTTGTTGTTGTTAGTAATACTCAAAATTCAGGAGAAATCACTAAAGTAAAATAGTCCTCAAGATCAGTCAAATTCCCCAAAATGTATTTGTGAATCAGGCCAGAACATAATTCTTCAAGTATTCTTGTAAGCAAAACACTTGACTGATTCAAGGGAAGCACTGCTAATGTTCGGAAATGTTCACTAGTATTTTATTTATTTTTTAATTAAAACAATTATTATTATTATTATTATTTTTTTTTTAAGATTTTATTTATTTATTTGACAGACATAGATCACAAGTAGGCAGAGAGGCATGCAGAGAGAGAGAGGAGGAAGCAGGCTCCCCGCGGAGCAGAGAGCCCGATGCGGGGCTCGATCCCAGGACCCCAGGATCATGACCTGAGCCGAAGGCAGAGGCTTTAACCCACTGAGCCACCCAGGCGCCCCTAAAACAATTATTATTATAGTTCACATATAATGTTTTATTAGTTCAGATATACAATATAGAAATTAGACAATTGTATACATTATTCAGTGCTTACGATGACAAGTATAATCACCATCTATCTGTCACCATCCAGTGTTATTATAGTATTATTGACTATATTCCCTATGTTGTACTTTTCATCTCCATGTCTTATTTGTTTTGGAACTAGAAGTTTGTACCTCTCCCATTTCACCAATCTCCTACCCACCTCCCTTCTGGCAGCCATGAGTTTGTTCTCTGTATTTAAGAGTCTTTTTGTTTTTGTTTGTTTGTTCATTTGTTTTGGGTTTTTTTGATTATACATATAAGTGAAATCATTGGTATTCATCTTTCTCTGATTTAGTTCCCTTAGCATAATACTCTGTAGGTCCATTCATGTTGTAGCAAATGGCAAGATCTCATTCTTTTTTATGGCTGAGTAATATTCCATTGTTCATATATACCACATCTTTTTTATCTGTTCATCCATGGATGGACACTAGGGTTGCTTCCATATCTTGGCTATTGTAAGTAAGGCTGCAGTGAATATATGGGTGCATATGTCTTTTCAAATTAGTGTTTTCTTTTTCTTAGGGTAAATTTCCAGTAGGAGAATTACTGGATCATATGATGTTTCTATATCCAAAATATATTTAAAACCTGGTATAAATTAACAACAAAAAAAGCAAAAAAAAAATGATTAAAAAGTGGACAAAAGACCTGAATAGACATTTTTCCAAATATAAACACATGGCCAACAGACATATGAAAAGATACTCAGTATCACTAATCATAAAGGAAATGTAAATCAAAACCACAGTGAGATATCAACTCACATCAATCAGAATGTTGAGTATCAAAAATGTCAAGAAATGGCAAGTGGCGTTGAGGATGTGGAGAGAAGGGAATATTCATTTGCTGTTGGCAGGAATGCAAATTGGTACAACCACTGTGGAAAGTAGTAAAGAGGTTCCTCAAAGAATTAAAAATAGAACTACTATATAATCCAGTAATTCCACTAATTCAAACAAATATATGTTCACTGTTTAGATTATCATTGATGACATCTCTTGCTTATCCAGAACCTTCTCAAAAGAAGTAGGATTTCAGTCTTCAACTAGAAAGCATCATGATATGGTATCTTAGGAAAACAAATATTTTCAGATCCTCGAGGAATACAGGCATAGACCTATTTCTGGATACACAAACCATATGGATATTCTAGACAAAAGAAAGAATTATTTAATAAAAGAAGAACATACAACAGCAACTTCATAGATGTAGCAGTAAAGTGAATCATATACCTCAGTGCATTTTCCAAGAATTTTCACAAATGATACAATGGTCTCCTTTTAAATACTCTTTTTTTTTTTTTTTTAAAGATTTTATTTTTTTATTTGACAGAGAGAAAGAGAGAGGACAAGTAGGCAGAGCAGCAGGCAGAGGGAGAAGCAGGCTCTCCACTGAGCAGGGAGCCTGATGCGGGCCTCAATCCTAGGACTGTGGTATCATGAGCTGAGCTGAAGGCAGACCCTTAAAACTGACTGAGCCACCCAGGTGCCCCTCCTTTTAAATACTTTTAAGGAAGAATATGCTGACTGCTCTTCTTTCCCCTGTCAAGTTAGTTTGATAAAACTGTGTTCTCTGATTGTTTTGGAAGTGTTCCTATAGACTATAATCTCTGGATATGCAGTACACAAAGTGAACTTAAAAAATGTGTCAGGGGTTCTTGGGTGGCTCAGTTGGTTAGGCCTCTGACTCTTGATCTCAGGGTGGCGAGACTGAGTGCTGTGTCAGACTCCATGCTGGGTGTGGAGCCTGCTTGAGATTTTCTTTCTCCCTCTGCCCCTCCACCCCCACTTATTTCACTCTGTCTCCCCCCCGCCAAAAAAAATTGAAAAGTATTTAAAAAATGTTCCTACTCTCAGCTGGTGGTGGACATTTGTTATTTTTTTTAAGATCTTCCTGTATTTGGGGAGCTCTCTAGTCTTTTGAGGCAGAGTCCTCTGCCATTACCGAGGCTGAAAACCCCTTCCCAGTCTTCTTTGTAACTTATCACAGCCAGATCCACTTCGGACCTGTGTATGGTGTCCTCCCTGATGCTTCTGTCAGTTGGTGGCTACAGGAGAAGGCAGTGGCAGCTGACTGATGACAGTGTCTAGCGGTGTCTTGCCGTGGGCTCGCAAGCTATGGTCACTGTCCAGTGGTGAGGCCTCTGTCTTGTAACTTGAGGTATTTCATAACGGATGAACTTCCTCAGGCTCTCTGGTCCTCTCAAGACTCTGCAAGCTATTCAGATCTCGCTAAGTAAATTCCTTAGGTTCATAAATTAGAATTTGCTTCTGCTGCTTCTACCTAAGAACATTCAATGATACAGACTTTTCTATCTAAACTTTCATCAGATCTTATCATTTCATGCTTTGAATTGGCCTCTGTCATACCCAGTTTCTCATCTCTATTGGCATGATAACTGTAGCTTCTTGGTAAAGTCTTTTCAGTGTTCTCCCATGATTTATTTTTTATAGGCATCTCTTTAAAACACAACTGCTATCTACTGCTTTCCTGTGGAGCCCCAAAGTACTTCCATAGTATCTTCTAAATGTTGTGAAGTTTTGGAATCAGATGGACATGAGCACGCATTGTATTTTAGGTAGAGCTTTGCACCCTCTGGGCAATTGTCAAGTTGTATTGGTATTAAGTGAGTGTCAAGAACATTTTGGGTGATAATAGAAGAAAAATATATGTACTTATACCCAAAAGTCAGTATGAAGTATGTAATATGTAATGTATAATAGAGGATATATGACACGATATGTAATGTATATAATACATAATATATAATATCATTGTGTATTATTTTATATAATATACAGTTTTTTAAAAAAGATTTTATTTATTTATTTGACACAGAGAGAGAGAGTACTAGTAGGCAGAGGGAGAGGGAGAAGCAGGCTCCTTGCTGAGCAAGGGCTTGATCCCAGGATCCTGGGATAATGACCTGAGCCGAAGGCAATTGCTTAACCAACTGAGCCACCTAGGCACCCCTGTAATTACAGTGTTTAATAATGTTTGTATTCATTTATATAAATAAATTTCACTATATAACAGTCCACAGCACTATTTTCTTACACCTTTGTATGTATACATACGTGGTGTCTAGTTTCTTTCTTTACTATACATTACTGTACATTTGGGCTGGGGTTTGACATAGCAAACTCTGCTTTCTTCCACATAAAGGATAATATTGGCATGGACTCTTTTTCAAGAGATTTCTACATGAATTCTGAGGAACAGAGATAACCATATTAGAAGGAAAAATAGGTGGGAAAATTCTGGGTATGGAGGAGTTTCTTTCTAGGTGTGTCCCTGAAGGGTAGACCTGTCTGTGGTGCTTCGGTTTTCTCCTTTTGGTGATATGTGGAGCTCCCATGACCCCTGTTTCTTTTTTTCTTTTTTTTTTTTTTTCAGGACTCCTATCTGTTGACACTTCTGTTATTTCCTGCTATTTGTATAAGTCGCTGTAATACTTTTAATTTCCTTCTTATTGGCTAATATTTGGCCCAGGCTCAGTGTTTTGGGAAGTGGGGGAACAGAAGGAAATGTGGAGTTCAGGGATTAGAAGTGACTTGGTCTCACTATTTTTGTGTCCTGTCTGATTCAAAGGGGCACATGCACCCCAGTGTATATAGCAGCACTATCCACAATAGTCAAACTATGGAAAGAACCCAAATGTCCATCAGCTGTTGAATAGGTAAAGAAGATGTGGTTTTTATGTATATGTGATGGAATGATACATGATATGTGTGTTTATATGAATATATGAAACATATGTATATATGATGGACTGTTACTCAGCCATCCAAAAAATGAAAGCTTGCCATTTGCAATGATGTGGATGGAGCTAGAGTGTATAATGGTAGGCAAAATACGTCAGAGAAAGACAAATACCATATCATTTCACTCATATGTGGAATTTAGGAAATAAAACAGATGAACATAGGAGAAGTGAAGGAAAAGTAAAATAAGATAAAAACAGGGAGGGAGGCAAACTGTAAGAGACTCTTAACTGTAGGGAACAAACTGAGGGTTGCTGGAGGGGAGATGGGTTGGGGGATGAGATAACTGGGTGATGGGTATTAAGGAGGGCATGTGATGTAATGAGCACTGGGTATTATATGCAACTGAACAAATCACTAAATTCTACCCCTAAAACTAATACTGCACTATATGTTAACTAACTTGAGTTTAAATAAAATCTTGAAAGAGAAGAAAGAGTGACTTGGTCTCCCAGATTCAGCACAGTGGGTATCATTCTGGGCCTGAGAGATACATAACCGAAGATATTTATAACAGGGGGAACATCTTTTAAAACTGCTTTGAGGAAGTTTAATGCATGGAGTAATCTAAAGTATGCAGCATCCTGCCAAAAAGAAAGAATTTGAAACTACTTTCAGAATAAGAAGACCATGAGAGAAATAGGCTTAAGTTTGAGTCCTGTTATGTGGTATTTCTAGATGACAACAAGGTAACAAAAGCACTTAGTAATTGTTTTGTTTGAATTTTTTTTTTTTAAATCAAAGAGAAGGAGCTTCCAACTCAAGAGGTAGAACAACAACAAAAAAAAAGGTATAACAAAGCTGGCTAACAGGAACTTGATGCCTGAAAATATGTGGAAATAGTGAATGAGCCCTTAGGTAATGAAGGGATTTTCTTTTGAGCCCCGACTCACCATGGAGGGATGTTGGAATCTTCACAGATTCAAAGAACTGAAGAGCTCTAAGAGATTAAAAACAATTTTCCAGAAAGGGTAATAGAAGAATTTGTAAATTCCCTGTTAGTAAATTTAACCTCAAACTCTTCAGTCAAATTTCAAAATAGATCATGAAACTGTGTGAGCCTTCAGAAAAGTAGCAGTGATTATTACAGTAGATGATGGCATGGCTTCCGGAATCCAAGAAGAAATTGTGCTTTACTAACGTATGCTAACTTAATTAAATAAGGAGGCCATTAGACACAGAAGGTTCTAATGATTTAGTAACCTACGTAAACAAACCAAAATGTAAGCCTGTAATTCCTCAAGGCTAAGAAATCAAAACCGAAAGGACAACCAGTCACAAACAGCCAACCAAGCTTTCTTAAACAAGGCAACCACTTAAGCTGTGTAACCAATCAAATAATTTCCTTTTGGGTCTTTTCTTATGTCTTGCCCCTAGCTCCTGTTGGTGGAATGCTTCTAACCACATCTGGTTTGGCACTGTCCTATTCCAAGGCATTTTTCCTCAAATAAACTTAAAATTTTAATATGCCTCAGTTTAACACTTGGTATCTCTTTTTAAATAATTACTTGATTCAAGGGCATGCATGGAACTTTGTGTATATGGTAAATTTGGACTTTTTATTTATTTCTTTATTTTTACAAAATTACTTTTGATGGTCTTATGGAGTAGAGGGAAATGTATAGGCTTGATGGAGACAGTTAGCTTAGTTCTTAACTGTGAAATTAACCCATCAAGGACTGGTATTTAGTGGATCAGTATGTCTCCCTGTGGGGGGTTTCTAGTTATGTGTTGCAAAGTTCCCTCCTTGGGCCTTGCTCCATTCAGAAGCGTATCATCGACTTACATAAAGACTAGAAGGCCTGTTGTTAATTCTGTGTATATCTAAAGTAGTGGGATGGTTAGTAAAGGACAGGGAGGTATAGCACACACTTTGGAGTCACACAGACTAGATAAGAATGCTGATTCCAAGGTAAGTCACTTTCAAGTTTTGGACTTCTGTTTCCTTATCCTTAAAATAACAACCAATTTTCTGTTACAAAACGGTAGATACTCACTGAATGTTAACTGATTTCAATTTCTTAGTTGAAAGAATAAAGGTAAATATTTCAAGCAATTCAGAAGTTGTTCTGTAATTAACAGGGTGATATTTATTATATACTGGTATAAAACTAAACATAACCATTGAAATTAATCACTTACACGTCATATAACGTTCATGAGAACAAAAGAGATTCTGAAGGGTTTGCTTACTGATTTTCAGTTGACAGTATTCTATTGCTGACAAAAATAGACTTTCTTCTAGGCTGCATATTTAATAATAACATGTATTAAGTACAAAGTACCATGTTCAGTTTGAGCACTTTGTTTTGGAGAGAACATTGACAAAACGGGAGTTCAGTCCAGTAATGGGTCTTGAAACCCTATCTTTTGAAGAACAGTTGACAAAATGGAATGTGTTTAACCCAGAAATAAGAAAATAGAACTCCCTTGAGGTATTTTTGATAGACCTGCCTAAGGTTGAGAGAATAGAGATATTTTATGTGGCTCCAAAATGCACAACAAAGTCCAACTGGTACTATTTACAAGCATTAGTTAGAACTTCCTTATAATTTAAGCTACTCGTATGATGGATCCTGTCTCATGGGAGGGAGGTTGAGCCGCCATTGCTGAAGGTTTTCAAACTGGATAAGCACTCAACAGAGTTGAATTGGGTGGGATTATTGCATGGGATTTTTGGAAACTCTTTGTCTCGGAATTGGAGTTCCACAGACCAATTGAACATGACCTCTAGAATTTGAATAGATTGTTCAGATAGAGCAGAAAATCTGGGGACTTTTTTGTTTCAGGGACAGAAAAGATTCAGAAAGATCTGGTAGCATGAAAATGAGGATTTTAGGGGTGAGGGCTGGGGATTATATTAAGAATAATATAAGATTAATCACATAACTTCAAAAAATTTAAACAAGAAAACATGGAATACAAACCATTCCTCTTTGGAGAGTGTGTTTGGAGTAAAACATGATTCAACTGGGAGAAGGAACAAATTCCTACCCTTATGGAGACTTTCTCCCTCAAAACAGTCAGAAATTGATTAGCCTTTAAGTTGAGGGCAGCCAGTGATACCAAAGTAACCCCAAAGAATGTGCAGTATGTTGAGCAAATGTTGACAATAAAAGTTTGTTTATATGTTTGTTTTCTTCCCCTTTCCCCAAACATCTATAATCCCAAATCCTGAATTAAAGTTTTACATTTTAAGGAATCACATACTTTGGTCCCTAAAATTTATTATTTATTTCAATTATTCAGTTATTTATTATTTGTTTCAAAATTTGTTAGAATTCATGAATTATGTTCACCAGCCACATTTTTCTAACTTAAATTTTTTTTAAGGTGCTCAAAAACAAGTTCATGAGAGTATACATATATAAATTATAGGTAGTACTTCTATTCCTGCTGAGCCTGAGAAACAAGTCACATATTTCCTTGTATCTGGAGAGCGTGACATCGATTACCATATTGTCAGCACTGTTAGCATTGATGAGATTCATGGACAATACCCAGGGAAAGAAAGCCACAGTTGAGGTTCTTATCATACCTGTCAGAATGATGACTGTAAGATTAAATAAGGCTAAAATTGTATTGAGCAAGGGTCATCCTGTGATATCCTGCCTATTTCCCCTGCTCCTTGAATACTTATTTTAGGCTGTGTTGTGTTACCATTTTTAGCTGATTGAGAAAGCTGTCAAAGAGAACCAGAAGTCAGGTCAATGATCAAATTAGAGCTTACAGTGAACTCATTGGGTCAGTGGAGTGGGTATACTGAAGGCACTATATGATAAGCTGATCTGACACTGTACACTGTTGAGAGAAGATACGGTCATGGGTCTTATGGAACTTGGGATTTAATCAGTCTTGCTTCTCCTGTTCTCCTCCTTCTTCCCTCCCCCCTACCCTCCTTTCTTCTCTTTTCTCTTTCTCTTCTTCCCCTTTCCTATTATTCCTCTTTCTTCTTCTTTTTTTTTTAAATTTTGCTTTCATTATGAGATATAATATGAAACCAGGAGAGTTTCATATTATAAGCTGAAAATATGGTTTAATGAATATTATAAAGCACAAATTCATGCAGTTATCACCAGGTCAAGGAAAAGAACATTGACAGCTCTTCCATTGATAACCTCTCCCACTCCCTAATTCCTTTCCTTTTCCTTTAAATTTTACCACTGTGGGGCACCTGGCTGGCTCAGTTGGTGGAATGTGTGACTCTTGATCTTGGGCTTCTGAGTTCGGGCCCCACTCTGGGTGTAGAGTTTATTTAAAAATAAAATCTTAAGTAAAAGAAAAAATAAAATTTTGCCACTGCGAATGCACAGCTAAACAATATTGGTTGGTCTTACCTGATTTAGACTTTCATACAAATTTAATCATAATTGCCTTTTTTCATTTACCATTATGATTTATGTTATTGTGTATAGTTGTAGTTTGTTTATTCTTATTGCTATAAAATATTCTATTGCATGTCTATACTACAATTTATTTATCTGTTATGCTGTTAGTGGACTTTTGGGTTGTTTCTAGTTCTGGCTTTCAAGAACAGTGCTGCAAAGAACATTATTATACAGATATATCTGTTGATATTCCCAGTTCACGAGTTTCCCTAGGATGTATACCCCAGAGTGGAATTTCTATAGCATGTGAATTTCTTCAGCTTTACTAGAAAAGGCCAAATGCTTTCTGAAGCATTTTTTAAAATCAATTTATATTCATATTGGAAGGGCACGAGAGGTTTTGTTTCTTAATTCTCAAAAACATGTCCCATTCCCAGGCTTCATCATCAAGCAATCAGGAGTGTATGTAGTGTCTTTAATTGTGGCTTTTTAAAAAAAAATTTCCCTGATTATTAAGAAGGTAGAGCACCTTTTCATGTATTTTCACCAATTTAGATTTACTCTTTGTGAACCATCTGTATAAACTCTATATTCTGGATACTAGTTCTTTGTCTCTTACATGGGTTGCAAATTCTTTTCCCATCTACTGTCTTCCTTTTTTTCCTATCTTTATGATGTCTTTTGGTGAACAGAAGTAGTTTATTTGAACATAGTCACATTTAGCTGAGTTCTGGAATTAAGCTAACTTCTTCTGGAAAGAATCTATGTTTGCTTCTGCTGGGCATGAGGCGATACTTTGAGTCTAGCACCACCCATATTTAAGGCTTGAATTTCTTTGGAAGATCTTCATAATGCCAATTTGGGCTGCAAATCCATTCTATTTCACCTGTGCACTAAATTTAAGTTGGGATCCCGAAAGGAAAAACTTTGCTTCTACCAGGGTGATCTGTTAAATCCTCCACCCTTTGTCAGTTTGGGGCTTTGATTCAGTCACCTTTTGCTAATGAGACCATGAAAACAGAGGTCAGATCTGCAGGAACTTTAAAGTAAGAACTGGCTAATAGACTTGTGGAAGAAAACTTCCATCTCTAGCTTATCTCTCTGGGTTCCTGCAGTATTGAGCTAATGATTCCTTATTATCTTGTCAGTTCTTTGATATATTTAAAGTGATTTATCTTAAAAAAGAAACTACCCACCATATATATATATATATAGATATAGATCTATATCTATATCTATATATGTATATATAGATACAGATATAGATATAGATCTATATCTATATATATATATCTCCATCTATCCCCAGTGGAGGAAGATTGGTTTGAAACTCTAGGTTGTCATTATCTCAAACTGGCAGTTTCCAGTAATTCTTTATCAAGAGTGTACATCAGAGCTGAATAGGATCTTCCCATTTTTAACCCTTCAACTATGCATTCTTGGGTCCCACCATGGACATTCCGATTCATTATGTTTGTGGGATAAGATAAGTTTCCCTAGGTGATTCTGTTCTGCAGATAAGTTATCATTGTAAAAACAAAATCAATCTATCTGCAAAAAAAAAAAGTATTCTAATTTATAAATTTAAAGCAGATTATAATTAACAAATAAGAGAAAGAGAGGGGTAATTGCTTAGATTGCATTTAGATCCAGAATGAGCCAAAAGTCACAAGACAATGTGTATTAACTAGATGAGGAGCTAGTGTAGCCAGTTCTCTATGCACATTCCACAGCAGAGAGAATCACAGGGGAGAAATGAGGTCTTAGGTGCTCAGCCCTTTGTCCATTCTATGGCTCCTGTGAGGAGCAAATCATGTCCTGAGTACTTTGAACACCTATGGAAGACCCTGGGGCACCATCCAAGGCCATGGGAGCTATGTTTCCTGGATGTGAAGCTTCTGCCTTTTGTTCTCCCTACCACAAGGAACACAAAATTAACAATAATCACAACCACCCCTCCTGATTACTAATCTGTAATTTACTTTTAAAATACTTCAGTATGGATGGTCATATATGTATAGAAGTTGACTCTCCATGGTTGTCATGGCTAGTTATATAAGAAGGACTTTTAAGGGGAGTCTGCAATCTAAAATAGTCACTACTAAAATGAAACAAGATGGGACGGGGGAGGGAGACAAACCGTAAGAGACCATTAATCTCAGGAAACAAACTGAGGGTTGCTGGAGGGGAGGGGGGGATGAGAGGGACGGGGTGGCTGGAGGATGGACGTTGGGGAGGGTATATGCTATGGTGAGTACTGTGAATTGTATAAGACTGATCTGTATCCCTGAAACAAATAATATATTATATGTTAATATTAGTCCAACATAAAAGTTAAAATGGTCACTAAGAATACTTCAATATTGAACCACAAAACTTATATAATATATACAAATGTATAAATGTATATGAACTACATATAAATACGAATCACAGAATTCTAATTAGTAAAATGGATGCTAGAATTCTTCAATGATGAGACAAGATTTTTTGGGAGTTTTATAGGTACCTCCATCCTTGGAATGAAAGGTGTATAGGAATCTTGCAAGTGGAACAGGTAACCCTTCAGAGTAAAGCCCCTTGATTGAGAATTCTAATGGGTTCACTCAAAGGAGCATTCTGTCTTCTTCTTTTTTTTTTTTTTTTAAGATTTTATTTATTTATCTGACAGAGAGAGAGATCACAAGTAGGTAGAGAGGCAGGCCGAGAGAGAGGGGGAAGCAGGCTCCCCGCTGAGTGGAGAGCCCGATGTGGGGCTCCATCCCAGGACCCTGAGATCATGACCTGAGCCGAAGGCAGAGGCTTAACCCACTGAGTCACTCAGGTGCCCCGAAGCATTCTGTCTTCTGATTTGATTAGAGGCTAGCTGATTCTTGTGAAATGGCACGTCTTTCATGCAGATTGGTATATGGAGTGCCTAAAAAGACTAAGAGAGGGGAGGGGCACCTACGTGTGGTGCAATTGATTAAGACTCTGACTCTTAGTTTCCACTCAGGTCCTGATCGCAAGCCTGTGAGATTGAGCTTTGCATTGGGCTCCACGCTCGGCATGGAGTCCGCTTGGGATTCTCTGTCCCTCTCCCTCTGTCCACCTCCTCCCCCCTCTCTCCTCTCTTCCTCTTCCTCTAATAAATAAATAAATCTTTAAAAAGACAGAGAGAGAGAGAGAGAAGACTAAGAGAGGGGAGTTGAAGAGTGTGTAGTAACAGGTGGTATGATGGTTTATGCCTGCTTGCCAATTCTTGTTTGAACTTGTGGTTTGGTTCAATCGAGGACTTGTTTTCATTAAAACACATCTTGCTGTTATCCGAGGCTACTCATATGTTTACCAAAAGAATTGGGCAGCTGTGACTGGCCCAGTTGGTGTAGATCAGTTTCAAACACCTCTTCTCCCATTTTCCCACAGGACCCTCTTTATTTAGGGAAACTCACTTGTCTTGCTCACAAGAGGAAGGAGAACTCTTGTGTGTGTATAGGAAGCTTCTTTTATTTATTGTATCCTGTGCCCCCTTTTCATTTTACCCGTTAGACCACTGGCTAATATAATGATACCAGTAACAGCGTGAGCTTATGATAGCATGACAGATAGTCAAAAGTAATAAAATCAAGCCTGAACACTCTAAAAGTGCAGTAGTATGGTGCTATTTAGACTAGAAGCAAACATTTCACCTATCTCAGCAGATTCTGAGTATACTCCAGCCTTCTAGAGAAATGATGAAGACTTGTTTTTTGAGTACTGTTAATTATCTAACTCAGTCATCCCAACAGCCAGATGAGAAATGTGTTCTTATTCCCACTTGGTGGATAAGCAATCCAAGGCTCCGAGAATCCCAATTTAGTTGATGAATTTGAGCATTGAGCCCAGGGCTTTAAAATGCCTCTGCTTTTGATGGCCCACTCTGTTCCTTTCAGTAATTATTGATGTTTATTATGGTGACTTCAAGCTAATGTTTAAAATTTCAAGTTATGTTTAACAAGTTATACTTAAGGAGGCAAGGAAACATTTTCTACTTTAAAGGAATTTCAATACTGGTTACTTAAAATAAGAGGTTAGAATGATAATTAAAATTAAAACATTATAAAATCTAGAGAACAAGGGTGTGTCTCGAGCCACCAGTTCTATAAGAATTTTATTTAGGATTGGGGCGCCTGGGTGGCTCAGTGGGTTGGGGCCTCTGCCTTCCGCTCGGGTCATGATCCCGGGGTCCTGGGATTGAGCCCCGCATCGGGCTCTCTGCTCAGCAGGGAGCCTACTTTCCCCTCTCTCTCTGCCTACTTGTGACTCCTCTCTCTCTCTCTGTCAAGTAAATAAAAAATAGCTTTAAAAATTAAAAAAAAAAAGAATCTTATTTAGGATTAACTTTTACACTGTAACTATATAAATATAAGCTACCAAAACAAAAACTAACAAAGTATCTAGTATTATATAGCTATTACTGTATCTCTATTATAGAATAGCTGTCTACTGTTACATAAATATAAGCCACAAAAACAAAAACTAATAAGAAACTATTATTAGGGTGTGTGTGTGTGTGTGTGTGTGTGCGCACGCGCGCATGTGTGTATTTTGTCGCAAAGGATCTAGAAAGAAAGACTGAGTGGAATGAGTTGTGTTGTAAGGCTCGATAGAATGGCGCTTCTGGGTAGTAATCAAAAAATCATTTCCCAATATGTATTTTAGTTAATGTGCTGAATGTTAGTTGAAGGTGAAAACATTCCAGTTGGTGAAATAAAAGTGCCCCTTAAAGTGGATTTGAAATGCAGAAGCTGTTCTAATGAGCCACTGGTGCAAGCAGGCTGGAGCTGTGTGAGCTCGAATCATTGGCATAACTCAGTAGAATGCAGAACAATTTCTCCAATCTGAGGAAAGAGGGAATTTGGGGTTGGCTGAATGGAATGCTGCCTATTAAAAAGAAGATAAGAGAGCTATTGAAAACTGCCATCATGCAAAAATAGTAAACCGCGCTGCTTGCCCATTCACTGGACACAGTAGTCTCTGATTTAATAACATTAGGGAGGTCTGTCTGTATTTCCCAAGCCTTTGCATGTGTTTACAATCAAGTGTAGGTCAGCCAGATTATTTTAACTTTTGACCATAAGCCTCTGAATGTGAAAAAAGTTGAAATTCATTTTTATAAATAAGAAGTGTTTGCCAGTGACATGCAGTTTCTTAGTCATGAAGAAAAATAGATGTATGAAATTTCTGTAAGAGTGCTCTCTTTTAAGAATAAGAGTACTCTCTTTTAAGAATTTTCACTCAGCGAATGTTGCCACAGAGTACCAGTTTTGCGTACGTGTAAGGCTGGCGCCTTCGACGCACCATCCCAACTTCAGTCACCCAGCCTGTGGAGGCTCTTCTAGTTCCTGTGTGTTTGGTGAGTTCTTGTACATCTTACGTGGAAGTACAGCGTTGTGCATCTCAATAGAAGCCTCCCTTTTGTGCTAAAATAACTCCCAGACGTATTCTTTTTTTTTTTTTTTTTTAGCACTCTTCACAACACATAGGTACTTTTATTATCATTTAAAGCTGAGGCATAAAAAATGAGGTACAGAAATGTTCAGTAACTTGCCACAGGTCACGTAACAATTTACCATCAGTACCCTTAACTGCTATATAATGCTGATGTAGATACCAGGAAAATTTCTGTCCTGAAGGGGAAAAACACCAACAAATTGACAGAGGAACAGTTGGACAATAGGCAATTGACATCAGGGAAGTCTAGCAGTGATGGAGGAATGAGAGGGTGGCAGGCAGGGTATTGTGTAGGAGAAGTAAAGCAGAACTTAACAAGGATCCTATCATTGGGCCTGGAATCAAGATGTAAGCATCTAATGCCTGGGAGGACAGGTTAGCACAAGACAAGAGCACAACCACACCAGGATAGGCACTTAAGCATGGGAGGGATCTATTGGGAAGAAAAGGCTGACTCAATGCTGAGCTGTGTGCTATGGGTCCAGGACTCCATGGATTTTCCCTGATTAGAAAGAGTATATGAGATAGGGCTGGTCCTTCATATATGTGGAAACTAAGTGATGCAGCTATGGGGCCAAGAATCCAGCTAGGATTAGTTCTAATCCCAGACGTATTCTGAGGATCACTAAGTTGCACAAGCTCCAAACCCCTGCCGAAATGAGGAGGACTGGTGACATAGTCTCTTCCGCATCTGTGGTGGCTTCTGAGATTATTATATTTTCAGATTAGTGTTAGGACAGTGGTTAAAGTTACCTAAAGTGTCGAGCCATGTTAACCCATGTTTTTGAATGTGATCAGTTTCATCATGGAGTTTACTTTCATACTAATAGATAGATTGCTATTTTAAAATTAGAGTCCGTTATATGAGCCCTGTGCCTTCCACACACCAGGTGATCCACATGCCCTTTGAGGCGAATTCCATGTGTACTTGGCATTGTCTCAATTACTGGTTTTCATTTTTTTCTCTTCTTTAGTTTGCTTCCTACTAGTGTAAGGAAGTGCTGCTCAGTACCACCTTCCACTCTTACTGCCTATGCACCTAATCTCAGTTGTGTGTGCTGACTACAGTTGTGGAACCTTTAACACCCAACACAATTACAAGCCTCCTTAGACGTTAGAACCATGTGACGATTAAGACCAAAATGGCCACATATGACTGAGGGACACCACCTGAACAATGTTGACATGCTGTCGCTCTGGGGCACAGCTTTAGTCTTATATATAAAATTTATAAATTGAGAATTCTTGAGGATAGGAACTCTTGTATTTAAAAACTTCTCTCTACTGGAAGAGAATGTGCTTCTATCAAAGAATATAACTGCAGTATGAAAAATAATTGATGTGACAAGAATACTCTTTCCTTCAAGAGTGATAGATTAAGGTTTCAAAAATCATCCTGTTTCTGCATTTGAAGGCCTCTCTTGGTCCCAACTTTGGAGAAATCAGAAATGATACGAAATCTCCCAGTTTTAACATATTGGCTAACAAAATAAAGTATGAACTACACCCACCACCTTGGTGGAATTTGAACCTCATGTGCTCTAAAGCTTGTTGAGGAATTGACTTTTTATAAATAGAATGTAAATAAGTCCTGACCTTGCAATTAAACTTCTATAGTAATATATTTGCCAGCTGTCTGCAAATATGGAAAAAGAAGTAAAATACACACAGTTCAATCCCTTCCCTCCTTGGCTTCCTCAGAGAGAGAACAGGCTTTTACTAAAAGAGATGTCTGAGTTGTCTGACCTCCTGCTGAACCACCAGCTATGTCTGGAAGTTTTATTGTCATGGTTTGCTGGTCGCCAGACTTTGAAGACTCACTTGTAGCCACCTTGGAGTCACATCTGGGCAACTGCTCAGGTTTGGCTCACACTCTATTGTCTTTCTACTCTCTGTGGTTAGCACTTCCACCTTCTTCCCTTCCTCTCTCCTTTCCTTCCTTCCTTCCTTCCTTCCTTCCTTCTCTCCCTCTGTTTTGAACCAAGAGAAATAATTTACTTTTTTTATTGAAGTATAGTTGACATACGACATTCTATTACTTTCAGATGTACAACATAGTGATTCTATAGTTCTGTACATTACTCAGTGCTCACCATGCTAAGTCTAGTAACCATCTCTCACCATCCGAAGTTATTATAATATGATTAACTACATGCCTATGCTGTACATCACTGTGACTTATTTATTTTTATATCTAGAAGCTTGTACCTCGTAATCCCCTTCCCCTATTTTGTGCATTCCCCCCACCCCTCTGCTCTGACAACCGCTTTCACTTTTCCCTTCTTTCACATTCTTCACTCTGTTCATTGATGTATCTTTTTTTTCTTTTCTTCTTTTTTTTTTCTTTCCATGCTTTTATCCTCCTCTCTTGGTGAGAAGAGCTTTTTATTTATCCCATAGGAAACTATAATTTTGGCAGAAAATTACTGGCTTTTGAGCAGTGCATTCAGAAAGTGAGGCACACCCAGAAAACAGACCTTGTGTCCTGGCATTTCATCGCTCCTAGAACAATTCCTCATCTCCTCGCCAGTCTGTTCTGCCCCTAGATTCCTAATTTCAAAGTATTTCAACATCAACCGTCTGGTGATTGAATCCCCATTTCTGAGCGTTGTCTCGACTCTGCCATTTCCCTGGGCACACCTCACCCTCCTTATCCGGTCTGCTGCCCTTCACTGTGCCCTCACTGCTCTGCCCTTGGGGAGGCCCTTAGCATTTCCTGTGTGGATCACTGCTGCTTCTACTCTCACTCGCTGTAAGCCAGTCTGTGGGAAACCTCGTTCGTGATCAGGCCATGTTTCTAGTTAAAAATAAAAAACAATCAAACTCTTTTGTGTCCACAATAAAACAGACACTCCTTGTTGTAGCAATCAAGGACTGTTCCCTGCCTAGCTCTCCTGCCGTTTTCCTGAAATACGATTTGATACGGCTGTACTCAATCCTTAGTCATTCACATGGGGAGTATATATTTGCACATGTCCCTCCCTGTTTGTACAGCTTCACCTCATGCTTCAAAACTCAGGTGAGATGACACTTTCTCCATGTAGCTTTCAGGTGGAGCTGGGTACCCCCCAACCACGCTCCCTTGGCACCCTGCATCATTATGTAAATACTGCATGGCTCTTAAGCTCTCTTACTAGACTGGGAGCTCCTTGAAAGCAAGAAAGAGCTTTCATTCCAGAATCCTTAGGCTTTAATATGATGCTTGTCTGTATGCCCACACACCGTGCTAGAACCTGAGAATGGTGGAACAGCTAACCGGCTTCAGTTGCTCCATACTGGGGTATGGAGCTCTTGCAATCTCCTAGCAATATGATATTGACTCTGCTGATCCTTGTTCATACTCATATACAATATCCTACAATTATTATTTTTTATATAGTTGAAAACTCTGGGTTATAATTACATGATTTTTAGTCTTTTGACTACACAGACAAATGAATCAAAAATTAAAAAGATGAAATTCATATGGTATAAGGGTGCTGTGGTCTGAATGTTTGCGTCCTGAAGTTTCATATGCTAAAATCCTAATGCCCAGTGGGATGGTATTAGGAAATGTGGCCTTTGGGAGGTGCTTAAGTCACTAGAGTAGAACCCTCCTGAATGGGATAAGTGTTCTTTCAAAAGAAAAAAAAAATTGAATATACTTGACACGTACTGTTACATTAATTTCAGGTATACGGTGCAGTGACTTGACATCTTTATACATTATGCAATGCCCACCGCAAGTGTAGCTCCCATCTGTCATTATACATCACTATTAAAATATCATTGACTGTTTTCCCTATGCTCTACCTTTTATTCCTGAGATATATTCATTCCATAACTGGAAGACTGTAACTTTCACTCCCCTTCACCCATTTTGCCCATCTCCCCCATCTCCATCCCGTCTGACAACCATCAGTTTGTTCTCTGTATTTATGGATCTGATTCTTTTTTTTTTTTTTGCTTGTTTATTCATTTGTTTTATTTTTTGGATTAGTTTTCTTATAAAAAGAGACCCCATGGAGCTCCCTATCTCCTTCTTCCCTGTGAAGAAATAGAATTTTGCCATCCAGCCATCCAGAAGAGGGCCCTTACCCAATCATATTGGCACTCTCCTCTTGACGACCAGCCTCTAGAACTGTGAGAGTAAATTCTGTTGTTTATAAGCTGCCCCGCCTGAATGGACTAAGACCCAGGGGCTTCAAAGTCAAAAAGTCTATTCTACCAGAGAATATATTTAAGTTAAAAATAGCATAGAGATTTGTCCTTGGCTACTCTACCCTTTTCATAAAAATTCATAAACAGCTGTCTCAAAGGGCAGTAGTTTCGGTGAGTCCCAAGACTGTCACATAATTTCTGAAAGAACACATCTCTTAAGTCTGGGACTACTACTGCGGTTTTGCCACTAGGCAGGTTCACAGAGCTTTGTCTGCAGAACCTCAGACTTTCTGATAACATGGTAAAAACTCCAGCCTGCAGTGAGGTTTACGAAGAAATAGTGTCATAGTTCCTTAAATCACATGAGTACTCCATATCCACACTGTTCCTATTTTCGTCCATCAAGGATAGAATAAAGGACAGACACTGGGCAATTTTGGTGAAAGTTTTATCTTGCTTTAAAGTAATAGCCAAAGAATATTAGTTTTTTTTTCTTTGTAATGTTGCTTTTATTCTTGAAAGTTTAATTTGTAAAAGAGGAACTACCATGTGTATGTTTTCAAAATGTACAAGAAGAAATCCTCAAAATCTTGAATATACCTTCATCACTGATCGATTTTTGATTTAGATTTTGATTTAAAAACATAGAAAGTCTTTATGCATAGTACGGAGAAAGAACACTTCAAACAGACTTTGGCAGCATGTGTCATTGTTTCTAAATGTAAAGTTTTTAAACATAGCTTGGTACAACAGTTTGTTACAGTTAAAATTCAGTTTGTGTCACTTTTAGAAATCTAAACATTGTTTCTCTGTCATATGTCTTTGAAATGATATCATATGTTCTAGAAGCTCAGTGGGGGTATTGTGAGTGCCAGAACTTACCAGAGGAAAAAAATATATGTATTACCATTATAGATATAGATAAAGATATGACTATATATCAAGATATTTTTCCTGTTTTTTTTTCTCTCATTAGATTGTGAAACTGTTATGTTATACTATGTCCACACTAACTGTGAAAACTGAGTGAAGAATGTGAGTGGTAATTGGTAAATCTCCACTTTATCTGCAAATCGGTGACTCTGTGACCTGGGCATTGTGAGGCTATGCTGATTGAGTGGAGAGCTAAAGAGAAAGCTGGTTGTTCACGGGGTCAAAAGCAAGCCATGGTCTGAAAGTGAGATCAAGGCTATTGAGTAAGAAGGCTCTGTCCCAGCACATTTGAGAACAAGGGCCACAGAGTTGTCAGCTTCCCTCAGGCAGTGTTTTAGGGAGCAGGAGGTCAGTAATCCACAAAGAACCAGGGAGGATCCAAGTTTCCAGGCTGAGGCTTTAAGACCAAATTTTTAGAACTGTGTGATTACAAATGCAGAAGCTAGTTGAAAAACTTTTTCTTGAGGAACTTGGTACACCAAACCATATTGAGCGGGGTGGATTTGGTTTTATCCAGAACTCAAACAGTACTACCAGGGTTTATCTCCTGGCTTAGTTGACCTTACAGTTGCCTCCAGTCCTACACAGTGAACCCCTAAATTCCCGTCTCTCCCCTTATGATTTCAAGGTTCATATTCTTATACCACTAGGCCAGACAATGAAGAGCTTCATTTTTCCAACCCTTCACAAACACACAAAAAATCTGGGTTTTATTTTATCTGAGCCGTTAAGGTGATATACCCAATCCCTGAATTACTCACTGTAACAAAGGTAACAGATTTTGCAGACTGGTAGGTTTAAAATACATGCCCCACCTGGAGAGCTGAGGGGTATACTCACTGCAATGATGGGTTGAATTAACCAATTAACTAAAAACTATTAAAAACACATAATCTATGCCTTGTTGGCTTTGTAAGTCAAACATACCAAACTTTTAAGGAACTCTAATTCCTGTTGCTGAAAATTGTTCCAGAAAATTGAAATGAGCAAAAATTGTCCAGCTCACTAAATGAGACTAGTGTAATCTTAACTTTAAAGCCTGATGAGCACAACAGAGGAAAAGATCATTATAGGTCTGTTTCTCATGTGATATAGACAGCACAACCCAAAGTAAACCAATAGCTAAGCAGATCCTTTGGTGTATTACAAATAATGCCTCACGATAAAGTAGAACTTGATATTTGATATATATATATATTTTTTTAAGTCAGAATGGGGGTACCTGGGTGGCTCAGTGGGTTAAGCCTCTGCCTTCGGGTCTGGTCATGATCTCGGGGTCCTGGGATCGAGCCCCACATCAGGCTCCCTGCTCAGCGGGGAGCTTGCTTCCCCCACCCCCCCGCCTGCTTCTCTGCCTACTTGTGATCTCTGTCTGTCAAATAAATAATTAAAATCTTTAAAAAAATAAAAAAATAAAAAGTAAGAATAATTCATCTACTATTAGATCAAAGGAGGAAAAAAGCCCAAATGATTATCTTGATTAATTCCAGGAAAGCAATTGATAAGGTTCAATACCTGTTTATGAAAAATATATCTTGGGAATAAAGGATTAGAATGGCATTTCTTAATATAGGAAATATCATGTACAAAAAACAAATAATTATATTTCATGGAAAAGTTTAGTACATATTTTGGAACATTAAAAAGTGAGTAGGTAAAGAACAATGCTTTAGAAAAAAAAAAGAAATGGGAGGATTGGAATGAGAGAGAGAAAGCTCTCACTATTTGTAGATGAAATGACCATCTATCTTAAAAGAAAAAACCCTGAAGAATTTACAGGCATACTTCTAGAACCATTAACAGAGTCAGCTAAGGTCTTGGTTGCAAAATCGGCTTTCATAAATCAATAATATTTTTCTATACTAGGAGACATCAACTAGATATTACAATGGGAAAAAAAGCAATATGAAGTATTAAATATCTAGAAATTAACATAGTTGAGTTTGTATAAGTCTTCCATGGGGAATATTAAAATTTAGTAAATAGCATAATAGATGATGTGTATAAAAAGAGACAGTCCATGCTCTTTGGATGATATTATTCAATATAAAGTTGTCAAACCTCGCTAAATTAACATTGATCACCATTTCAGTTCGTTTAAAAAATACTAATTTTATTACAGTTTTTTATGGAAAAGTACAAATTCAGAAGTAAATAAACAACCTCAAGAAGAAGAAAACAGATGCAGCCATCAAATATTAATATGATACCAAGTCATAGTAATTTTTTTAAAAATTTTGTTGGTATAAGAACAGAGAGATAGACTGAAAAGATTGAATGAAGGGCTCAGAACTAAACTGATATATATGGAAAATTTTTATATATGATAAAGACTTGCAACACAAATCAATTAGGAATAGATGAATTAGTTAGATGATATTGGGGAAAATTGGCTTATAATATGGAAAAAATAAAACATGCATTTATAATCTCATACACAAAGGTGTATTCCAAATAGATGAATGACCTAAGTGTAAAAGCTAAAATTATAAATTGATCCAAGAAAATTTAGGAGACTGACTTGTAGTGGAGAGAAGGAAGAAGGCTATCATAAACAAAATTTCAAAACAAATCATAAAATGAAAAACTGATGAAATTGGTGACATCACTTTCAGGATTTCTACTCACTAAAAGACCCCATCAGGGACATTAATAAATGTGTGTCTAAATGGCTGAAGATAGTCCTCATATCTAAAACCCAATATATAGAATACAAGGAGTTCCAAACAATCAACAGCAGAAAGAAAGCAACACCAAAAGAAAAATAAACAAAGAATATGAAGAGCTAACTTACAGAGGAAGAAACTCCTAATGCCCACAATCTTAAATCATTTTGTAATTAGGTAAAGGCAAACTAAAAGAATTTTGAGATGTCACCTTTCACCTATTAAAATGCAAAAATGTTAAAGCTGGATAATGCCAAGTGTTGGGAAGCATTTGTATATTTAGGAAGCCTCAGGTTTTGCTGGTGAAAGTGTAGACTGGTGTAGCCATCCTAGGGAGCATTCCAGTACTATTTCATTGAATCAAACAATACAAATATCATAACTCAGCAGTTTGGGTACATATGGCCTCAAGAAATTTTTCTTTTTCTTTTTTTTTTTTTTAAAGGTTTTATTTATTTATTTGACAGACAGAGATCACAAGTAGGCAGAGAGGCAGGCAGAGAGAGGGGGAGGCAGGCTTCCTGCTGAGCAGAGAGCCGATACGGGGGCTCGATCCCAGGACCCTGGGATCATGACCCGAGCCGAAGGCAAGGCTTAACCCACTGAGCCACCCAGGCGCCCCAAGAAATTTCTTACACAGATACATGAAGAGCAGGGATCAATCTATTTATTGTCGCATTGTTTGAAGGGGCAGTGAGTTGGTAGAAATCTGGATCATCACTAGAAAAGTTGGTAAGTAGTTTATAGTGGACACCAGGGAATAGAATGAAGCTGGTAGAAACTATGAATTTGATGTGCATATAGCAACATGGCTGCATCTCAAAAGCAAAAAAAGGACTAAAATGAAATGTTGCATAATGTTATTTTATAAATCAAATATACGCATGCATATACACACCAAAGATACACATGAAACATATTACAATGGCTTGGCTTTCCCTGGGGTGGAAAGAGAAAAGGAAGTAAGTTGTAGGAATAAAAGAGAGAGAGAGAGAGAGACATGCCAAAGGAAGCAGGAAGCATAGATATCATTTCCAAAAGAAGGAAAAATGAATCCTATCTGCCAAAAATAGCAAGTGTCTACTGTCTCAGGAATGTCTCAAGAAGTCAGGATATCAAAAGTAGACTAACAGACAGAATATGTAATACTGTGTGAACACCAGCCTCCTGTTGACTTCATTTACAGCTACTATCAAACTAAGAGCCACTCAAAGACCCATACCCCTAAAATGTGGGGGGAGATGGCCAGCTACTTAAATTTAAGGAGAAGGTAAGGAGAAATTTAAGGAGAAGCATTAGCAGAATGGATTTTGAAGTACTCATCATGGCACAGTAAATTGGAAACTAATCATTCTCTCTGGCTCTTTTTTTTTTTTTCCTCTTCCTGTTTCTTTTATATGCCACCTTATTTTTTCTAGAACGCTATTTACATTTCTTGGCCCTGTCCTTTCACAAGTTTTTTTTTCACCACATCAACTTGTCTTTTCCAATTTGTTTTTTTTCCTTTCTCTGTTAAAAACAAAACAAAATTTAAAAAAAACCCTACTGTCTTATTTCTCTTTCTACATTTTTCCTGTTCCAAACAGTCACACAAGGTCTCTCCCATTTCTTTCTACTAAGAGGTTGATTTTCCTCAGCCTGGAGATCTGTCTTGCACACCTCCCACACTCTATTCCTAATATGACTTTGGGAGGAAAATGGTGGGAAGGAATAAACTACTAGGTTACTTGATCTTATTTTCATGCACATATTTTGGCAATAGTAAGTAAAGTTTATGAAAAAAATTAGGAAATCAGGAAAGATTTTTTCTAAATACATTTCTTTTACCTTTTTTTTTTTTAGCACTCTAGGTTGTTCTTTGATGATTTCACAGATGGAAAAATTAAATTGAATCACTGTTATCAATTAATATCGTATATTGACCTTTGGCCTTATGTTAAGCTGGTGATGCCCTCATAGGTCCTCAGAAATGGTCCCATATAAGAAGTTGTTACCTGATTCCTATTTCTAATTGGTGCAAACATTTGAGAGAGCCTGGATATAATAATAAGAAAAAATTGTTCATTCATAGGGAGGAATGAAAATAAAATTGTTTTTAGAAATCCAGCTCCCCACCTCACCTCCAAGCATTATTCTAGCTTTTCCTTCAGGTTTATAAGGAAGTTGCAGCCCACTTTTACTAACTATGTCATCCTTTCCTAAAGAGTTGAGCACCATTTCCTTGAGGAAGATAATTTAATTTATTATTATATATATTATATATTTTTATGATGGAGAACTGGAAGAATCTACTTTGTCTCTTCCTCTGGGATTTATGGTGCAAGATGGCACATTATATCATACTCAGTAGTATGCTGGTAAATGATTAACAAGAAATGCTGAAAAAATAATTTATTGTTAATTTTAATGATATAAAAGGTAGTATAGCATATAATTTACAAATAATAATGAAATGTTCAGTACCCTTTATTATAAATTCCATATAGCCAATTATATCTCATAGAATAATTGTGTCTATTTTTTTCCAAACTCTTGTATCTTATGGTGGCAATCTGTGGTTGCAAATGATAAGGAGTTGTAGTTCTGACATGACCGTTGGTTTATAATTTTATGTGACTAAGATGAAAATGAAACAAAGGTGGAGGGCAGAACTTCACATGGTCATCAATGACAGGAATGAGTTCTTTGCTGAACCAAATAATAGTTTCAAATACTGGAAGAAAAGTTTCTCAGTTTGTGTGTGTATGTGTGTGTGTATGCATGTGTGTGCTGGTCACATGGCAGTGGCAGGTTTCCCGGGCAGCAAGAGAACACAAATGCTAATCTACACAACTTGAATTGTGCTCACTTATATCCTGTTGGCTAAAGCAAGTCACGTGGTCGATCTCAGCACCAGAGTGGGAAGGCACTAAAGATTACAGGATAGCTAAATAGACATGGAGACAGGGAAGGAAATAATTAGTGGTCATTTTTATGTTTCATCCATCATAGATACCTTCAGCGCCACATCACAGAAAACCCTCAGAATAATCCTGAACAATAAGGCATGTAGTGTATTTAACATGGAGTTTGTGTTGTGGGTAGGGGACTCTAGGGTCTCCTCTGCTGCTCCACAATGTCAGGTTGCAGGGATAGTATTTCTGTGATTCCTTTGACTTTATCCCCTTGGTCATGAGATTGTTACCCATCTTCCTAGACTTCATGGCCTCACAAACCTTGATTAAAAGCAGAAGATATCTGAGGGATCAAGGCTGTGAGAAGCTTAATTGGCATGCCTCATCTTTTTTTTAAGCTTTAATTCAATTCCAGTTAGTTAATATACAGGGTAATACTAGCTTCAGGTGGTGATTTAACAGTATGGTGATTTGACACTTGCATATATCACCCAGCGATGCAGATAGCCACATGATTTTTTGCACATAGGTAAGGAAGCTGACAGCAAGCATGGATCAGTAATGATCAATAAGCAGGTACTTGAGCAAAGTGTGGCTGACCTTGGTGGTGTTCTTTCCAAGATCTTATCTTGGTGCTTGTGACTGTACCGTGGTGGGGGAAGCACCTATACCTGTATACCATTCCAACATAGACATATATACATACATACAGATGTATCTGGCCTATATTCTAACCTGGATAGGCTATGAAATTCTATCCTAGAATGCAGAGCACACCCCATAGCCTGGTTCTTGCCTGTCTATGAAACTGCATCCTTGTCACACCTCCATTTTTTCCCTCCTTTCCTGTGTGAAGAGTGGGACTACAGTCTGGCACATAACATGGTATGAGCTGGCTGGCTTCAGAGTGGGAGAAAAGATATAGCATAGTACTTCCAAGAGAATGGCAGAACTAAAGCCTTCTGTTATACAATAGCTTCCCCCGCTCCTTAATTACAAAGGGATTATACATATGTAGTGAGAAACTTGAAAAATGCAAAAAAGCACAAAAGATAATACAGTCTTTCATAATCCCTTTGCTAGATATATCTTCAGTTGGTAATTTTGGATTCTCCTCAAGTTCTTTTTCTATGAATGCATTTATTTTTAACAACAAATGGGGTTCATTGTCTATACTATTTTATGATCTTTTTCACTTGCTGGAACATCATGGCAAATTTTTCACAACATTAAAGATTTTATTTCCACCATTTGTTTATTTGTTCAGAACATATTTATTGAGAACTTCTTTTGTGATTGGCATTGAATTTTAAAGGTGGTATAGGAATACATTAGGATAACTCATCTTTGTTTCTTTAATTTTCTGTTGATGGCTATTCATTCATTCAATAGATAAATGTGCATTGAGCACCTCTTATGTACTTGGAGTGTACTAGGTGCTGACGATGTAGAAGGGAATGATGCAGATGAGACTCCCACTCCCTGAGCTGATACTCAGGGAAACCCAGTCAGAGTCTCCATGTAAACATATGCATGGGAAAGGTGACAACCTGTATGTGATTGGTTTCCATCAGATTTCCACCTTCTTGATACTTGTTAGAAGTTTTGGTGCTTCTGTTGCTCTCTCCACTTCCAAGTTTGGGGTAATACGGATTAAATTCCCTTTGTACTTTACTATTGTTTCAGTAGAATTTGTAGAAATGAAATTTTATTTTTAAATTTCTCTTAGATATGAAAGTTTAATGTGTATGCTTCATCTGCCACCCTGGACCAGAAGGCTTAATGGGTTAAATGTTTAGAAAAGACTCTCCCCAATCAGACAGATATACTTTTATATTTCTTTCTGATTTATTTATTTAACTATTTGTTTTATATTTAATTCCTTTAGCATGCATTTTGGTTGGTTGTAGCAATTTCAGTTTATTTTTCTCCAGTATTTTAAAATCCAAAATCATAGCACATTATAGGTATTCAATAATTATAGCTTTAACTCTGGTTTTTTTTTTTTTTTTTAAGATTTATTCATTTACTTGAGTGGGGGAAGGGGCAGAAGGAGAGGGAAAGACAGTCTGAAGCAGACTCCTTGCTGTGTGTGGAGCCCAACATGGGGCTCGATCCCACAACCCTGAGACCACGATCTGAGACAAATGCCCAACTGACTGTACCACTGAGGGACCTCAACTGTGACTCTAATTATTAATGGAATTAGTATATTGTATTGATATTTTTTATTGGGAAATCCTGCAGATAGTAGTTCTATAGCCAAATTATACAGTACCCATAGACATGTACATAAAGTATTTAGCGTGGTTTTGATATATGAGTTTAAGAATTCTATTTTTAAAATTCTAGTTCTTTGAAGCTACCTAAGCTAAAATTATTTACAGTACATTGGCAGTAGGAACATATAGAATGAAACTGGGGAAATTATTCCAGAGAAGTAGTGAAACAAAATCATGGATTCCTAAAATATGACAGTTCACAAATTAGCAAACTATATTAATAATCGTTAGCTGTGAGTAATATTTGTTTACATTCCAATAATATTCTCCAAATCAATAAAGTGAGTTGTTTCATAACTAAGAGAAGAAATTATACTTTAAGGGTGTCAAAATAGGCTGCTAGTGCCAAAGTAAGTGAAAATTCATTCAGTGAATAATGGGGGGAATAGGAAAGGGATGATGAAGATATGCTGTTTATAGAACATTCATTTGACAACCGTTAATTGACTACTACTCTGTGCCTGGCCTTGTCCTGGGTGATGGGATACAACAATGAATCAAACACATTGTCCCTGTTCAAGTGAGGTCACATTTTACTGATTAGAGAGATACTATACATATACACAGCGAGGTAAATGATATAAAGGTGTTTGATCAGAGACCTGAATTAAGTGAGGGTGTGTGCTAGTAGACTGTTAGGTGGAAAAGTGTTCCAGACAAAAGGAACAGCAAGAACGAGACCATGAGTTAGCTGTGCTTCATGGCTGAAGCTTCACAAGAAGAGTGGCTGAGAGGAGAGTAGAAATTGGTAGTTGGTAAGGGAGAGAGGTAAACTGAACCAAGATTGGTGGTTGTCTGTTGACTTGGTGAATCAGCATATTCACTTTTCTTTGCTTAATCTAAAGTTTCTAGAGGTGATAAGATATTCTGATAAGCCAACTGAGGAAATACCCACAGTGGCACAGAATATGAGAATTAGACCCTCAGAGATCTGGACTTTCTAAATTGGGGAAACATGCTTCTTCGGTGTGAGCAGTCTGCCAAAGTCATTGTCAACATTTGAGTGTTTCAATGTGTCTGGGCTGTAACCTCTGCAGGGAAAGGAAATCCTGGTTTCTAAAAATAAAGACTGTTTTTATTTTAAGAGTCAAAGGGGAACAGATCGTCCCAATAAATACAGGTCATTGACATGTGTTAGTTGTGGATTTAGAGTATGAAGAGAGCTCATCTCTTTAAATATATGGACAGCTAGGTACCCATTTTTAAAAACATCTCCAGATAGATTTTAAAACCTTTACTGAGAAGTCATGAATTAGTTTTAGGTACTTCAGTACTTACCCAACTTTCGGTTGGGTTGATAATGTTAAAGAAAAGTGAAGTAACCAATTCCTCTAATACTTTCATGAGGTAAAATAGCTTGCTTTGTCATGTTATTTATTCATGCATTCAACACTATATATTGATGAGCACATACTATGTACCAGACACTATTCTAGGCTGTTGAGTTGGAATAGTGAATCAGACGGAATAAGTTCCTGCTTTAATGGAGTTTTTGTTGTGGTTGAGAAACAGATAATTTTTTAAAGTGAAGATAGATCTCTAACTTCGGGTCGTGATGATTTCTCTGATATGAAAGGAAACTGGATAAAAGAAAGGCATTAGAGAAGCTGTATTTTACTTAGGGTAGTCATGGAAAGCCTTGCTGTTTACTTAGGGTGGTCAGGGAAAGCCTTGCTGAGGAGGTGACACTTGAGCAACATGAAGGAATTAGGGAATTAGCCATGTAAATATCAAGCAGGAGGAAAAGAGCAGGTGTAGAAGCCTTCAGGAGGAACAATCTCTGATTAACTTGAAAAACAATAATGGGACCAGAGTGGAGGAAGGGTGGCAGAAGATGAGGGCAGAGACTGGTTATGACTGAAGGATAATTCGAAATGTGAAGGGAAGCCATTGGAAGGCTCTGACCTCATAGACGATTTTAAAGGGCGAATCCAGTTCCTGTGTGTAGAATAGATTGTGCAGCCAAGAGGAGGAGCAGGTGGCTTGAGCAGTTATGGCAGTATGGGCAAGACATGGTGGCTTGGACTTGGGAGATAGCAGAGGAAATGGTGACAGATTTTAGATTTGGAGTATATCATGCTTTTATTGTAGAGCCAATAGGATTTGTTGATGGGTTCCATGTGAAATGAGAGAGAAAGAGAAAATTTAAAGATGATTCCAAGCTTTTTGACCCAAACAAGTGGATGTTGGGGCTATTTCTCAAGATAAGGACAGTGAAGGGGAAAAAATCAGGGATGAGTAGTCAAGAGTTCTGTTGTAAATCTCGTAGATGTAGCCACACAGAGATGTTGATTAGTGTTAGATAAATTGGTCTGTGTTTTAGGGAAATGCTCATTGCTAGAGATAGACATTTGTGCCATCTGAGTATATGTGGTATCTAAAGCCAGTGGACTGGATGAGATCCTCTGGGGTGATTATAAATAGAGAAAATCGACTTACTGCAGAATGAGCCCAGACCACTCCAGCATTTATCTACTAGGTTGGAAAAAAGAGAAAGATTCAGTAGTAGTGACTGAAAAGTTATAGCCTTTCAAGTAGAAGGAAAACCAAGAGAATGCACTATTCTGGAATCAAAGGAAGGAAGTGTTGGAAGGAGGGAGTGATTCCCTGGGGCAAATGCTTCTGACATGTTGCCCAAGAGGATGGAGGGTTACCCGCAGAACCTGGCAATGTGAAGAACAGCTCGCCTGGAGGCCATTCCAGTGAGAATGTATGCAAGGAGGGCTGAGGACAATTTCTGTAAACAGGCTGAGGGAAATGGGGTGCAATTTGGAGTGCAATACATCTTGAGTATTTTGCTGCTGATGTGAATTCTGACAAATATTTTTGAAGTTTTGTGAAGGATAGTGTTTTGATTCTTAATGTGTTTCAGTCTCAACTAATGAATTTTATTTTCTATGAATTTAGAGTGAGATAGATAGATATATATATAAATTTATATACACATACATTTGGTGAACTTTAAAATATTATGTTCAATTCAAATGTCTCAGTTCTGATTTTTGTATGCTCCCATTCCCTCCCTGTGGAAAGGAATATGAGTTAATGCAATGATTGGACCCAGATGAGATAACGTAGTCACAGACCGCCCTCTTATTAACTCCCAGTTGCCTCAAGAATACAATAGGCGGCTTTGACAACTTGCAGTTGCTCGGCTATTGAGATGGCCCAGATTTCTCAGCTATTACAGTGTAAACCAGGTTCTTCTCTAGAGGGTTTTGTTGTGTCCCCTTTCAAAGTCAGAAAGAAGGAGCGCCTGGGTGGCTCAGTCAGTTAAGCATCAGACTCTTGATTTCGGCTCGGGTCATTATCTCGGGGTGGTGAGACCCCTGTTGGGCTCTGCTCTCATGAGGAGTCTGCTGTAGATTCTCTCTCTTCCTCTGCTCCTCCCCACCTCCCTCAAAATAAATAAATCTCTGAAAAAAATAGTAAATAGGAACTTCTCTCACAATGTCTCACTTAAAACATTTCCTAAACTGACTTCTTCCATCTTTACTGTCTTGTGATTATTGGCAGATTGGATCATACAGGTGCAAAGGGAATAGGAAGTTAACTCTTGGGGGATTGCCTCTGGCAACTCTAAGAAATTCTTGAAGTTCCCGCGGAGATAACGGAGAAGGGCATCTCAGATCTTCTTGAAGTTGGGGGATCTTTGTCTATATTGTTTACCACCATTCTCCAAGCAGCCAAAACATAAAAATATAAACTTGTATTGGAATCATTTCTGTCACAAGGTATTAGTATAGTGTCATTGCTTTTCTTCTTAAAAAATCGTTATTTTATATTAGCATATATATTTATAGATCACTTGTGATATGTATGATAAATGAAAGCAATTAACCTACTTAATGCTAAGTCAGAGTATAAGATTTCACTTACATATAGGTATTCCTCTCCCACTTTTTGAAAGTTCTTGTCAAGCCACTTTGCTTTTATGAAAGACCTACATTAGGCTTGTTTTAGCTACCTGAAAGGAATTTGAAGAGCCTTCTTGCTTTTACCAAAAGAAAGGCAAAAAGAAAAATAGTGTTGAACATTGGCTTAGCAGGGGCAGATAAAGAGGCAGTGTACTCCCCAGTCAGTGAGAGGGGCCCCGCAAATAACCTTCCCCTGGGCTAGACTCTGAGTGTGTCAGCACCCGGTCTCTACAGCTTTGAACTGTACCTGTGAGCATCTGTGCTTTATCTCGATTTATTTTGTGCATCCCTTGGCAAGATGTGTCCTCTGGCATCAGATGAGCCTAAGAAAGGTTATTTTTTTTGTGTCTGAGAATGCTCAACAATTCTCCCATGTAAATTAATGGTAATTGCTTCTTCCCTTTACCAACATTTCAGCTTAAGAAAGGTTTTCTAGGAATGTCCTACTTTTGGATAGTTGGGGGAGACTTACTCATTTTTTTGTGCCCTTCATCAAAGAACACAAATGTCTATAGATTTTTTCTTTTTTTGTTTTTTCTCAACATCTCACTCTTTAATTCTTTCTCTCTTGGGATCAGCTGAACTTGCTCTCTCTCACCATTTTTCAGATTTCATCTTTGTAAATTATCTACACCTGCCTTTATGAGAGACAGCAATAGACCATTAGTCAGTTTTACTGGAAATAGAAAACATTTCTCTCTGACCCAATAACCTGAATCAAGGTTATAAGGCATCACAGATATCCTTAAGAGCTTTTGCAGATACCCTTTTAATATAACCATAAAGAGGTCTCTGTAGGAGAGGCCAAAGCTGCTCTTGCCTAAAAGCCCAGCTGAGGACATCTGGCCCCTTGGGAGTTAACTGAAAGGCCAATTTATTAAATGTTACTTCTGGTAGGGGTGGCAGGTGGTTTTATTATCTTTGGCCCCTACTAACTCTTCCACAAGCTACAGCATTCTTTCCAGAAGCTGTATGGCATTTTACAGGGGGTGAAGAAATTCTTTCCTATCATGAGGAACATCAAAGTAATTGAGAGAAATTGTTTTCATTTTGATCCTTTAAATCAGATGCACTGCCTGCTTATCAGTACAAAGAAGAAAAAAAAAAATACAGCAGCTCCTTGGGGATTTGGTTTTCAGGAAATGAGATTTCTATCCATGGAACCAAAGGATCATTAGCAGCACAATCAGAACAATGGCATTCCACAATATCAATGCCAACATCCAAATCTGTAGTCTTTGCTTTTTTTCTAGTACAGTACGTGAAATTAACACAAAAATGTCATAGTATGAATATATACAAGGGAGTTGTTTAAAAAACTAGTTAATTTTAAAACTTTCACCAAATATCGGTTAGTTTTGAAGGAAAATAATAGGTATCTTAGGTGTAATGAATATTTGTATCAGAAAATGCACAACACTGGAAGTGAAGAAAGCCTTAGTGTAGGTTTCCAGCTTCAGGGTCTGGCTAGAGCAAATTAGAAATCATGTGAGCTGTGTTGAAGCTACAGGAACTAAGCAGAAACTGTAGGACAGTAAGCATGCCTTCCTGTGCATCCAAGTGGTCCCTCATCTGGAGTTTTTGATGAAGAACAGAGTGGACTAGAAAATCTTGGTTTTCTTATAACTAACTTACTTATAACTAAGTAATAACAGCAACAAACATTATCATTTTCCATGGGTCTGTTATAAATGTTGTAGAGTTAGTTTATTTAATCTCTACAGTGGTTCTGGGAAGCAATCAGGAAAAAGGATATATATATATATATATATATGCCTATCATACATATGATATATGTCACATATATACACATATATGTGTCAAATATGGAAGTAGACTCAGAAGCAAGTTTCTTTATAAATATTATGATAAAATGCATGGTGAATTTTCAGGAAGGGTATAGTAGATACCACATTTTCCAAACTTTTTTCAGACCTTCTTGTCAGAGAGCTTCTCATGGAGTAAGTATATAGGCTTTAGGAAATGTTAATTTTATCACTGAATTCAGATCTTGATCTAGGTCCAGGGGATTCTTAATGAAGAAGCAGTTTGTGGGGTCTCCTATGGTATCAGAGCTCTAAGGTAGATCCTGACACAGGCATTGGTCCCAATGTGGATCACCAGGCGGTATGAAGGGGTAATGATGTGGGAACCGGAAATACTTTTTTCTACCCTTGATCAAAGGAGACTTATCACCACGACTGTTAAAGAACATGTAAAATTTTTGCACAGTTGCTTGCACTGCCAGCCCCTCTGACCCTTTACCGCCCTCCTTCTGAAGTTAACTACTTTTGAGCTTTGGATCTGAGCTGCAACACCATTTCTTCAGGGAAGCCTTTCCTCATTCCATCTGGTCCTTTGTTGTATGCTTTCTTCAGAAGGTGCCCGTTTCTTCGTTATCCTTATCTCACTGTGCTGTTATACCTTCATTTGTGGGATTAGCTGTCTGATGTTTGCCACCCGCCCCAACTTGTGCTCTCCTGCTTTAGACAGTCTCCCCTTCCTTAGCTTCTGAGAAGAAGGGACTGTATCTGTTTTGATTTATCATTGCTTCTCTAGCTAGGGACACAGTACCTAAAAGTTTGGGTGCATGAACTTGTGGTATGCCATGACACGTCTCCCGACCTCTTAAGAGAGTTGTTCTGTGTGTCATGTGTGCTGTAGTGATCCAGGTGGATGCTCAGCAGGACCATTACATTTGTGGCATCAGCTTTTCCGCTTGACTTAGAAGGTCTGTGTCCCATACCCATTTCTTGTTCCTTTATGTACACCATTCAAAGAGCTTTCATAAGAAAAGTATTTTACTACTAAATACTTCTTCCTAACCTCCATTTCTAGATTTATGATCTGGGGCATAATCCAGGCAGTTCGCCTCTCTCCCGTGCATTATATCCCTGATGATTATACATACTTAGATCTATCCAATTATTGTGTAAAAGAAAATTGCCTGGAATAAAATTAATTTGGTCAGAATCAAACATTTTAGAACATAAGAGTAAAACAGTTAAAAAGGAGATGGTTCACTCATTTAGGTATTCTACTAAAAATTGATTTTTTTTAACTGAGTTTCATAAATTGGCCAACTGTTTATATAGTCCACAACAATTGGAGGATTAATGCCATATTAAAGTTTACATAAATACTTCGTTGTAAATGTGTGTAATTAAATTAGCATTTTCTGGTCATTGGTCTATGTATATTTAATATTAAAATTTAGTTTTAACTTAATGAAAAGTTACCCCTCTTGCATCTGAAATACAAACTCAGATTGTAATACACTAATTATCTCCCATTTATTATCATCAAAGAACATGATAGACATATGTACAAATTTTCCAAATAATAGTACATTTTTTTTTCCAATTTTATCTTCAGTAATTTAGTGGAAATCTTTTCAAACATATTACTCAACAATATGCTTATGTTTCTTTTTCTCTAAAGGACCAAAAATTCTATAAATATTAACTATGGTTCTCTTAAAATAAACCTTTCCTTTGAGGATAGGATGTGGAAGACTGCCTGCCCTTGTCTTAAATGACCCCAAACAGGTTTTCTTCTGCTATAAGCTGTCCATTCTGCTGTCATCTAGCCTTCAGTGGGGTGCCTCAGTGCCACTACCCTTTTAATGACTTATCTATCTAGTAAGAACTGAAGATTGCCATGGAATAGCTGTTTTAAAGTTCATTAAGTCATTTACCTTAGTTTTGTTCAAAATCCAAAATCTATATGCCTGGGTCTAGCACTTTCTGGCCAAAAAAAGTGCTCAGGGTCTTCAGTTCTGAATCACTGTTGGCTGGACATTTGGCCACTCTTCCTGTGTTTCCTTCCTAGGAGAAATGGACTGAGAGGGACGATCAAGCAGTATGAGTTAGGAGACTAGGCTTTTCATCCTTGTTCTGACATTACCTAGTATTGTGACCTTGGATAGATTCCTTAGTAAATTCTGGGTCAATCCAATCATCTCTAAATGAAAAGAAAATAAATTAACTCTGGGTATTTTTCTTCTCCAAAATTAATGATTTTTTAAATTTTGGTAAAACCTTTTAATTGCTGTCATAGTCTTCATTTTATCCAATACATGCTCCCATCATCATCAATTCATTAAGTAATGAACAACCATGTAGCCTTATTAAGAAATGCAAAAAATATACAGTATTCTATAATGACAGTTGAATTCAGAATAAGGCAAAGAGTACAAAGTACATTTTTTTCCATTTCCAAGCTGCACATCTACACACCTAATTACTGTTGTGTAATTTCAGAGTGCCTACTAAGACTTGTAATAGCTATTACTGACTAGTAATCTGTCAAGGTATAATGCAGTATAATGTGTTTTTACACAACAGTGGTGAGGCTCTCATTAATTATTACCACCTATAATTGCCTAGATATGAACATTTATTTTAAACCTTAAAAATTATAGACAACAAAATAATGATTTAAAATATCTCCAGGAAGTCTATACACAGAAGTTGCGGCGCTAGAGTTAATGATGTATTAAGTCATTTCTTACTGCTTTTGTCTTTTTAATAGATGACATATTATTCAAATTAACGTAGAAGAAAAGTTTCTACTAACAATTAAGCATCACACTGAGTCACATCTGCTGTCTTAAAGATAAGCGTGTAATTTATTAAACAGACTTCTTTAGCAATATCTAGTATATAACGTCAATATATTTATATGCTCTAGGGAGAAGAATTTCTAGTCTAGCTTTATTTCCCAAAGGTGTTGCAAGTTCAAGTTATATGCATGTTTCTGTGTCTGGTAGTACAGCCAACTTTTAAATCTCATAACCAAAATCTACCATTTCACTTTAAAGATTCTAAGCAAACCTCTCCTTGATGAAGTATATTCCTTTTTTTCCCCTCAGATATCTTTTTCTCTTTATTTTTCTTTGCTGTAATGCAAATGGAAAGTAAGTCTAAGGTCGAAATGTAAAATTGTGAACGAAAATGATTGTGTAAACCTGGGATTTTGAACTTAATGGAAAGGAGAGTGACTAAAAAAAGAAAATCTAAGCAGAAGAAAGTGCGTGGGTCATCTGCCTTTAGGAAAGCAAAAGTGGAATAAATTAAAGCCCTGTCTTGAATGAGAAAAGGAAGTGTTTTGGCACTAGAGCTGAGAGAGGAGGACTAGCCACAGTGACTTCTGTGTTTGTAAATTCAGACCTTGAAGACTTCTGAAGTTGATAGACCCTTGGTGTTAGGCATCCAGTTTCAAAGGAAGCATTGGGTTAGTAGAGCAGAGAGTCATATGATTGCTGCTGCTGGTGAGAGAAAGAACTACAGAGGGAGCAAGGGCTGTGATTGTTCACCAGGGTTCTTGGCATTTGGACGGCATGCCCATGGCCCAGAAAATAGCAAAGTAAAATGGAGAATGCCTGCACTCCTGGCTCTGCAGGGGACAGTTATGCTGCTTTTCATGGCTTGGGCAGTATATAGTGCATCTTCTTGTGGCAGCGCTATAACTATCATTTAGTCGTCATTTCAGAAACTGAAATTCTGCAAAGACTTTTTAAAATATTTCTTGAAAATAGGCATTTCTTGAAAATAGGCAAAAAAGATTTATTTTCATGAATCATATATTTTGGACTGAGAGATCCATGATTCAACCAAGAATCTATACCAACAGTTGCCACTAGGAGAGATAGCAAAGGTCTGCCTTTGACAGTGATTCTTAGTGACTGTGATGGAACACTAGTCAGTGTCCTGCCTGGCTTGGAGGGGTGGTTGGGTAGAGGAGGGAGGGAGTTAAAAAGAAAAAGTTAAAAATTTTTTCTCTGGTTTCTGTTTCCTAAGATTAGATTCAGAAACTAGTCACATAGCTATGTGGTCATAGGGTGGAATTCTTTTCGTGTGTGCCTTTTTGAGGATATGAAATCACCAAATCAAAGAGCCTGTGCCCAAATTTGAATGCATTTCAGAAATATGCCTCCAGATAATATAGAGTATTCACTTTTTCTTTTCCCCTTCATTTACACTTCATAACTTGTGTTTCTAAATGACAATTTAGTGTTCATGCTTTTGGTGGGCTTGAACCAGCTCATAATTTTATTGCTACAGCTGTAGCGCTGGGTACATGATAATCACCAGTGGTTATTCACTAAGTATTTGTTGTTTTTTTTTCACACACTTAACTTTCTTATATACTTAAATTTTCAATGTCATTAGACTTTTTTTTAAAATTTAGATTGTGAGGTTATTAAAAAGGGGATGCCTTAGTTGCCTGGGCAAAGTTAAGAATACGAATTTACCACTATTGTCTTAGGTCTCACTCACCACATCCGTCAGCAGGATCCAGGATCTGCTTTCAGAGCCATTATCAGCCGCCTAATCGTTTCTGCTTTTCACAGCTCAGTGCTAACGCCATTCAGGGGCAACTCCAACAAGGGACACCAGAGAAAGTTTCACCGAGCTCTTTAGCTATTCTCTTAAGATAGTTGCTCATCCTTGTTGTCCCAGTACTCCCGGAACAGTACTTAGGGAGTATTTTGGCCCAACTAGTAAGTGGTAGCACCTTTTTTATCTCTCTGCTCCTTAAGGGTGGCCAGTCATGGCACCACTTGTTAGCAATGAGAGAGTTCTTGGAAAATAATATGGAAAGCGCCTTCGATGAGAAGAGTGCAATATTCACCTGCCTGATGTGTTCCATTATTGAGCAGAATAATTTAATCCCAGGATTTTCATCACCTTTTAGCAAAAGTAAACTGGCAGTGTATTTTCATTTCCTAATCAGGCCATCTCTCTCGCTCCCTTTTTTTTTTTTCTACTTGACTGAATCATGGATTAATTTGTTTCTGGTATTGCTTGTTGCTTGCCCTTTGTGATTGGCCTCAACTGTGGAAAAGCACCCTTTGTTCCTCCGAGTTCCCGTCGGCCAGGTCACATTTCAGCAACTCATTAAAACATGTATTTATTCTACTCTGGAGCACATTGTCTGGCCAGCCATGAATTTATAGTGAAATGTAACAGTAAATTGTGCTCTGTGGTCAAAAATGCCAAATGATACACACAGCAGCACAGAGGTTTCCAGCATAGGGTTGAATTAAAGAGCTTAGGACCAGTGCCGTAATTGTTGGCCGTGTTTTCACAGTGGCCAGTTTTGTTACAGTCGAACTTGGAGAGAGCTTGAAATCACTTATCTCAGATGTTTGCGCTCACAACCACAAAGCCTCTGAGAAACACAGAACTGATCTGGTAATAAGCTCCAGCTGAGTTTACAAGCCTCTGAGCCTTTCTGAAAGCCTGTTTAGTTTAATGAGGGTTTTCAGATTTCAAAGCTCACACACCTTCACATAAAAACAGATGATTATGACCAAATTAGGGAATGTTGTTCCATGAATATTTTTCCCCCAATATGTTCTCTTCTCAGTTGTCAGGCATTGTTTCATTATACTTTCCACCTTCCTGACATCATTTTTAAATATAATTTTTGGAAGTCTTATTGTATAGTTTCTGTTCAAGCAGAATGTTATGTTACATCAAAGAAAAGATTTTTTTTTTTTTCTCTTAACAGTAAAAGGCAAATGTGCGTATATTTTTTTTCTGGCCAAAAAGAAAAGGTACAATTTGGGAAAAAAAAAAAATCGAATCCTCAGTTTCTTCTGCTGCCATGACAACTGTCCCATGAGGCAAGGCCTTCATGTTCACCCCTATGCCCTGCTTCACAGGGCTCTACAACCTGATTTTGAATGGCTTGTTAATGAAGAGAGAAAAGCCTTGTTTATGTCCCAGTAAAATGGAATGTGGAAGAGAGGATATCCACACCTCAGTGCTCTATATCTTGGACAAATAACTTCTATGAATATTTATAATGCTATCTTTATTTTTTAAATTCAGCTTTTAAAATAATAGTTTTAATATGGGTTGTATATCTTGATATTATTCTATCTATTCTTATTTTTAAAAGTGTTTTGTGAGTCACCCTCAGAAAGAAATATAATAATTAGGATGTGAGGCACTCAAGCCTTACTTGAGTACAAATCATCCATTCCATATACCCATGGTTTTACGAAGAGGCACAGTATAGACTGGGATACTCAAATGTCAGCAATCTAAGACCATAGAGAAATAGAATTTAGAAATGTCCTTGAAGAAAGGACAAATTCCTTGTTGAAGAAAGCAAGAGGTATGTGGACATGTTGACAGAAATTGTGATGAGGTGGCAGAATCCTTGCCTCCTGAGCCCCTCTTCAGTATTGCCACCTGATGTTTCCTCTATATAGCACATCCTTAAGACATTAGTTAGAAGACACTGTAAAGTTTGGCTCATCTTTGGGAAGACAATTGCTGTTTCATCTCTCTTCCTCTCCAGCTATTATTGTCTACTCATCCCACCTCAGACACTAAATCCCTTGAATTTTCTCTCCCCTATCTTGAGTCAGAATCAGCTACCCATGGTTTTGGAAAGGATATGCTAAGATGATCTGTGCATTAATTAATGTATTGTATTTTGAAGAACATTTGTGATCAAATCATGGAAGATTCTTTAAGTTAAAGTATAATTCAAACTCTCAAACTGAGGTTTAAGAGTTTTATGATTATTAAATTTTTAAATTTTATTTCATTAATGTATTTTTTATATTTATTTCTACATAATCTTAAAATGTACTCTAACCAATTGTGGACATTTTATTTGTCTTTAACTGACTTTTCTTGCAAATGCTATTTACATAGAATTGGGTAGTCAAAAGGTTAGATAGAAAAGATTAGCAATCTATATTTTAAAAGCATATGAAACTTTGAGGTCTGCTTACAAGGAGTATCTGGTATAAGACATGCTCACCTGCTCCAAACAAATAGAAAACACTACAAAATGTGTAGAATGCCTGTTTTTGGACATTGTCCAACAGGCAGTGCAGAACTGTCATCCCTGAAAAGAGAAACAAACAAGGTGAGCACTACAGTCATGTGAGCTTTCTGCCTGGAGGCAGGATCCAAAGTGTAGTGTGGGGAGAAAGAACCTAAGAGGAGCCTAGTTGTCTGGCTGTGGGGAAGACACACAGAGTAGATCTCAAGGTGACCCAGTTGAAAGGATTTTTAGGGAAGAAATACTGGAAAGGTGGGACCTATACAGAAATAGAGCTTCAGAAATCTGCTTAAAGGCCCGCTTGAGTATTAGGCTGAATACAAATCTGTGTATGTGTATGATGAAAATTAGTAAGGTAGAGGAAAGAGCAGATGCCTGGAAGCTCTGAAATGAATACTTTCCAGAGCTCACATAGCACTGAGAGATGTTGAGTTTCTATCAGGCAAATGGGAGAAATTTCACTGAACACTTGAGGTATTCCATGGAGATGTTCAAGGAGTTATGTATTAGTAGTAGGGTTAAACTATCCCTAGAGAAAATACTACTCTAAAGCTAACCTAATAAAGCTTAAAAATAAGCCTTGAAAAGACAAAACTAATCTGCAATTTTCTTCATATTTTGCCAAGACATATATCAACATTCTCTAAGGGAAGACAGCAAAGGCAACTGCTCACATTAATTCGTAAAATCTGGCATCTAATTTAAAAAGTAGACGTATGTTCCACGTATAAAAAAATCACATGGTATTTGTCTTTCTCTGCTTATTTCTCTTAGCATGATACCCTGTAGGTCCATCTGTGTTGTTGCAAATGGCGAGATCTCATTCTTTTATACGCATAACATTCCATTATATAGAAACCATATTTTCTTTAACCATTCATTTGTCAGTGGGCATTTAGGTTGCTTCCGTATCTTTGCTGTTGTAAATAATGCTGCAGTAATTAGGGGCATGCCTATATCTTTTCAAATTGGTGTTTTTATTTTCTTTGGGTAAATACCCAGTAGTGGAATTACTGGATCATATGGCATTTCTATTTTTATACTTAGTGAAATAAGTCAGGCAGAGAAAGACAAATACCATATGATTTCACTTATATGTGGAATCTAAGAAATGAACAATCAAACAAACAAACAAAAACAGATACAGATCCATAAATACAGAGAACAAACTGGTGGTTTCTAGACAGTAAGGGGTTGGACAAAATGGTGAAGGGGAGTGGGAGGTAGAGGCTTCTGGTTATGGGATGAATAAATCACAGGGATGAAATGTACAACACAGAGAATGTAGTCAAGGTATTTTCATAGCATTCTATGGTAACAGATGGTAGTTACACTTTTGGTGAGCATAGCATAACAAATAGAATTGTTGAACCACTATGTTGTACACCTGAAACTAATGAAACATTGTATATTAACCAAACTTCAATTTTTAGAAAGTATACATATGAAAAAGCAGGAAATGGAGGAGGAAATGTAACCCATAAGAATCAAAAGAATTAATGAAAATAGACCAGGATGGTAGAGGTAATGGACTTAGAAGAAAAGAACTTTCAAGTATTTTAATGAAAATATGAGATGAAAGACTTGTACAATGAAAACTATAAAACATTACTAAAAGAAAGGAAACAAACACAAATAAATAGAAAGACATTGCACATTCATGTATTGGAAGAATTAATATTGTTACAATGTCTGTACTACCCAAAGCAATCTGCAGATTCAGTGAAACGCCAATCAAAATACCAATGGCATTTTTTATAGAAGTAGAAAAAACAATTCTAAAATTCATAAAGAACCACAAAAGACTCCAAATAGCTCAGGTGATTTTGAGCAAGAGAATAAAGCTAGAAGCATGATACTTCCTCATTTCAAAATATGTTACAATAATCAAAAACAAAATGGAACTGACTTAAAAACAGATAAATAGACTGATGGTCAGAGACTGATCAAACAAAAAGAGAGAAAAGACACAAATTATGAAAAAGTAATAAAGAGACATCACTATGGACCCTACAGCATTAAAAGTGTGATAAAAGAATAATATTTTTTTTAAAAAACCTTTGACCAGAAAATCAACAATTTAGATGAAATCAATTGATTCCTTGAAAGAAAACTACCAAACCTCACTTAAGAGGAAATGGAAATCTAAGTAATGCTATCTAAGTGATAAATCTTAGTAGAAATTTTTTATAAAATTACCCAGATACTCCCATACACCACAGTCAAAGAAGAACTTGTGATCACACAAAAACCTCTAAGTAAACATTTATAACAGCTTTATTTGTAGTAGTCAAAAATTGGAAATAAAATGCCCTTCAACTGAGGAATGGATACATGCACTGTGGTATATCCATACAATATAATGGAGCATTCCTCAGGAATGAAAATGAAAAGATTACTGATACATGTAGCAGAATGGACAACCTTAAATCCATTATACTACGTGAAAAACATAAGATTCAGTCACCTGAATGTCTTAACAGTGGCTGCCTTCAACTCAGGTCATGATCTCAGAGTCCTGAGATCAAGCCTGGCATCCGGCTTCGTGTTCCCTGGGGGTCTGCTTCTCCCTCTGCCCCTCCTCCCCACTCGTGCTTTCTCTTTCAAATAAATAAGAAATCTTAAAAGAAAAAGAAAAACGTCAGATTTTAAATTATACAATATAAATGGTACAATACCATTCATATGACCTTCTTGAGAAGACCAAATTATGGACGCAGAAAGATAAGTGTTTTCTAGGGGTTGGGCGTCAGGGGAGAAGTTTACAATAAAATGGGCATGGAGAAATTTTAGGGAGTAATGGAAACTGTTCTGTATCTTGACTGTTTTGTGTATACCACATATATGGTATGTAGTTCTCCTATACATTTGTCAAAACTTGCAGAACAACACACTGAAAAGGGTGAATTTTACTGAGTGTCAATTTTACCTTAACTATTTGACATAGCATAAAAATATCAATTAACTTGTATTTGTGTCCTGACACTTTTTGTTTGTTTGTTTGTTTCTATTCTAAATTTAGGAAGATTTTGACATGTAACCTATTGTGGTATTTGTATTTACAGTTCCCTGAGTGTGGTTTCTATGGAATGTATGATAAGATCCTGCTTTTTCGCCATGACCCTACCTCCGAAAACATCCTTCAGCTGGTGAAAACGGCTAGTGATATCCAGGAAGGTGATCTTATTGAAGTTGTCCTGTCAGGTAGTACACTTATTTCTCTATCCATAGATTAATAGTTTGTATTTGAAGAAATCTTTGGCATAATTTTTAAGGCAACATAGAAAACCTACATCAAACTCTGCCCTAAAAGAAAATGTTAGGCCTCTGTCTATAGGAACTTTCAAATTATTTTTTGGAAAAAGCAAACAGTTTGTCTTGAGTTGGCTGATTCTGCCCTCAGTACTGTCCCAGTCACTTTCCTCAACTTTACCATCTCCCCGACCTCCCCAGCAACACACAAGCATACTTTCCATTCATCATCTTGAATCGTTTGGGCAGCAGCAAAAGCAAAAAAAAAAACAAACCCTACCCATCGGTGAAAGACAGATGTTAGGGCCCCAAATGCATGGAGGGTCTGGAAGCCAAGAGATAGCAACAGGGCTAGGAATCCGTAGCTTTAGTTAAGTCAGATGTTTACTCACTCTAAGCCAGGACCAACTTGGAAACCTGAGTTCAGGAGTTATAGCAGGTCAAGCCATGTCATGTGATACCAGCCAGATCTGAGGAGCAGCTGTGTTTCCCTCTGCCCAGATTTATATTTCTTATTTAGGTTTTAGAATTTACTAATCAGACTGTGCATATCAATGCAGAAAAAAAATAGGCGTATTTAACTTAAAAAAAAAAAAAAGTGCCAGAGAACAGCTGTAGTGGGGGTCCTTACAACAGTGATCAGTGCAATACTAATACAAAGAGATCCAGATTTTTAATGTTGATTTTTGTGCAAATTGAGGAATTATTGAGAAACTCCGATTTTATTGCTTCTTTCTCCCCTCTTGCCATCTTTGCATGTTATCTCTTTGACTAAAGGAAATCCACTAGCTTTAGTGATTTTAGATTTCACTTCCTCAAGTTCCTCAACTTGTTCAGAGCCCAGACCTTGGTTGCCCTGTTTATAATTCAGTTGGAGTTTGCTTTGATTCACTCCAATTTGTCTTTGTCTTTGTTGATCACCTATCACTGTGGGAGGTCCTGGGATTGCCCCATTTTCACTGTATAGCTAGATCCTGTAAAACAACTTGTTTTGCTAGATAGAAGTTATAAAGTTCTTGTTTATAGGGTTGCCACTTGCTAAATCAAAAAAGCAAAAGCTTTCATGTGTTTTTTTGTAGACAATACCAACCACTTTATTATTTTTTCATATATATCTTTTATTCAAGTATAATTAACATAGAGTGTTATATTAGTTTCAGGTGTACAATATAGTGATTCAGCAATTCTTTACATTATTCCATGCTTGTTATGAGTATACTCTTTATCCTCTTCATCTGTTTTACCCATAATTCCCATTCACCTCCCCTCCAGCAAACATCAGTTTGTCCTCTAAAGTTAAGAGTCTGGTTTTTTGTTTCTTTTTTCCTTTGTTCATTGGTTCTATTTCTTAAATTCTGCATAAGTGAAATCATATGGTATTTGTCTCCCTCTGACTGACTTGTTTGACTTATCATTATACCCTCTAGATGTCTATGTTGTTACAAAGGAGGATTTCATTCTTTTTTATGGCTGAGTAATATTCCATTGTACGCACATACCACATCCTCTGTTGATGGACACTTGAGTTGCTTCCATATCTTGGCTATTGTGAATAATGCTGCAATAAACATAGAGGTGCATATATCTTTTTGATTTAGTGTTTTCATTTTCTTTGGGTAAATACCCAGTAGTGGAATCTTACTGGATCATGTGGTAGTTGTATTTTCAATTTTTTAAGAAACCTGTATGCTGTTACCTCTCATTGGCTCTTTTACAAAACTAGCGCACCTGGCCTCAAAAAACTAGTGCCTTAGACATGTTGTTTTTTAAGTTTCCTATTTCTGAATCGGAGGGGCTGCCTGAAATAAATTATTCAGAGAAATCATGCCCTGGATCCATTATCTCTAGAATTCATATTAAACTCATAGCCAGACTGCTTTGCAAATAATGTAATATGTTTTATGAATCTTTTTTTTTTGCCTCTGGCAATGTCCAGAAATATATGAGAATTTTTTAATTGCATTTCAAAATTTGATTTACTTTTCTTGCCATTTTAGTTTTGTTGTCAAGCGTTTTATAGTGATACCAGACAGATTGAATGCAAGCTGTGTGTGGGTGTGCTTGTGCTTGTGGGAGAGGGAAGAGGGTTGTCTGTTTGTATGTTACCTCAGTGAGTGGGACCTGCTCTTCAGCACACTGACCTGACACAGCCCTCTGCATTGCCCCACCGCCCAGCGAACAGCACGATGCTTCTCCTCGCCATCTCTGCAAACCAAGACCCTCATTGTGCTTATACTCCACTTCTTTTGCCAGCCACCCTTTCTGTTCCATGTTCTGCCTCTCCTGTTTCCCTGGCCACAGTTGCTGAGAGGGCTCTTAAAGGTAGCCTTTTTTTCTTACCTATTGTCCCAATGCCAGGCTCAGGAAGCCCTCTTCTACTCTTATCAGCCATCTTGTCGGTATTTAAAATGAGCCATTCTGTAACAGACTAGTTTCAGATTTGAACCCTGGAGGCTTTCAACTTTTTCAGCCCATGTAGTCTCACTTCCTCAGTGTCATTTGACCCTTAAATATACAAGCATATATGTTTAATTAAATATATATATTTATAATTAATTATATATAATATGTGTAGTATATGTGTTTTTTATATATGCACACATTCAATTATATTTAATTGATGATCTCCTGCATTTCCCTGTTAGCTTCTTTGGCGGCTGGATTCTCGTCCCTCCTCTCCCACTGTTATGCTTCACATTGTGATTTTCTCAGTAAATGTTAAAAATGGTTTTTCCTTAACCACCCCTCCCCTCATTATAACTCTGTTTTCCCCACACCCCTTTCCTTTCTGCTTGTCATAAGTTGCCTGTGCCTGAGCTCACCACAAAGGCCTGGTCCAGTTCTGAGGTCCTTGCTTGGGCACTCCTCCTCCATCTTGCTTGCTGCTACCAAATGACATCCCGGGCCCTGTTGTTTGACTATAGTTTTCAGTCCCTTACCCCCCCACCATCTTCGGACTGTATTTTTACCTTTCTTTTTCTCTCCTCCCAGCATATAGGCCACCATGGGCATGTCTTATGTCACTTGGATGCAGTCTCAACTATCTCGTGTTCCCTTCACCCTCACGGGGCCTGTTACATAGGTCTGTAATCTGAATGACTTTACCATCCATTTTTGCCATTCCTGGTCCTGAGCTACACGTGGCTTCTAGACACAGTCCCCTGCTTCTGTGTCTCAATGCAGACTCGTCTTTACCGGCCTGAACTACTGTTCAGCAATCTCTTCTTCCCCCTGCCCCCACATCCTTTTGTTACCATAGATGAGATTCTCAATAAATATGTATGAGTGGCTTTCACATTAGAAGTTATCACATTTATAAAATTTTGAAGAAAATACTGATTTGTTGTAAAACTATTATTTCTAAGGGTGTCCTCAATAGTAAGAAATAGAAAGTTCACGTCTCCTTGCTGTGCTCTGACTTAGCCCTTACCAGAAATTAGTGCCTATAATGTGGGCAGGGTTGCATTGCATTATAATTGGAGGCAGGACAAATGATTGCTAATGAAGGCACTTCAAGCATGGATGCAAGGGAGCTCATATCACTTACAAATTCCTGACCCAGTCCCGGAAGAATATGAAGTGCTGTACTTGAGAAATATGCATTTCCTGAAGGTGTGATTAAGGATCAACCTCATTCAACATGCTATGGCTGTAGGAGACAGGGGAACAAAACACTGGGTATCCTCTCTGTTGCCTTTCAACCTGTTTCAGAACATAATGCGATGGAGATTTTCGTCTTAATGACTATAATTTTATTGTTAAAATTCGTTTATCCAAATTTTCTGTTTTTCCCCATGAAAAAATAAATTTTAATCTGTAGTTCAGCATGAACATAATCTGGTTCTTTTAATGTTTAACCACTGTTCTTCTAATAGCAACATGTTCTGACATAGGAATACAGTAGAATATGAGAAAATATGGAAAAAATTAATTTTAAGGAAGGTGAAATACTCTTGTCTCTTCAGGCAACATCAAGAATTTTCTCTTGCTTATGTCATTTTATGTTGAGACCTTTCATCATCTGTTAGTACTAACCAGGCTGCTCCTGGCTAATTTGCTGATTTTCTCTCTCCTTTTCTTTTTGAAAAACAGGGCTTGTGTGAGCTAGTGTATTTAGACCCAGTAAGCCAGGAAAACATTGCTCATGGGTGGATGGGTTGGGTTCTGGAGAAAAAAAAAGAAAGAACTCCATGGAAGTTCCCCACCATGCACACTCCCACCACTGGCAAATTTTCTTTGTCTGTTAAGCAAAGGATTAGCATTGTTACTATTGTTATTGAGTAGGAAAACACTGCAAGTGGAAATTTCTCTTACTAGGGCCAAAGTCAAGTTCAAGTGTATAGTACTAGATTATAAAATAAAGTTCATGGAATTTATCTGAAGCCTTCTTCATGATGGGTCTCCATCAAAGCCTAATAATTCAGCTGAAGCAAAGCAAATTAATAACAGAACTGCATTCCCATGACTCAACTCTTTGTTTTTTTGTTTTTTGGGGATTTGATCTCTAATAATTGTGTGTGTGTGTGTGTGTATGTGTGTGTGTATCTAATAGATGGTTAAATGAAAAATAGACAAAGACTATAAGAATTTCTGTAGTAAAATTACAATTTTAAAGTCTTAGAGCTAAATGTTGAATTTTTCTTCTTTCATTGATGGTAAAAATCCATTTTTTTCCAGATATTTTTCACCAGTTTTTTACAATAGATTATGCAGTATTACTTAGAACTTTTGCAAAGCACTGTTACCACATGTGGCTGGTTAGTTATTCCACACCATCTAGAGATGAGAGCCTCATGAGAAAGCTAGTGCTATAGTCCAGGCAGAGGGGGCTGTGGGCCTATGTTCAGGCAGTGATTCAAGAGCTGGAACTAGAGAGAGGTTAAGAAGTATTTTAGCAGTAGAAGTGAAGAGATGTATACCCATTTGGATATAACTGATGAAGGAAAATGAGAATATGAAGAGGACTCCAAGGAGAGCTACAGCCACCTAAGAGTGATCACATACTCTTTTCCTCACACCAAGTCTTGCTCTCACATGTTTGATGTGTTTGTTGAGTGGTTTGGCTCCTGTTCCAAGATGCTGGAGAACTAATTTCTTGGGCATATAATATCATTGATTTCCTTTGAACAAGTTGTATAGTCTCCGAGATTCAGGGGTTTTTGTTTGTTTTTCAGTCAAAAAAGAACCTTAGAACTGGATGAAAGTGTTGAAAAGGGCTAATAGTGCGCGGGTTCCATATTTTCCTCAATCTGCAGGTTAAGTACTGTGCATTAACAATTAAACAGTTTCCAGGGCTAGATCATCTGGCTTCATATCCTTTTTCTATTCCTCACTATTCACATCTTTGCAAAGACATTTAGTCCTTATGTGCCCTAGTTTCCTCACCTGTGAAACGGAGACAACACTGGCCCTTATATTGTAAGGTTACTACAAACATTAAAAGTAAGTTAATGCGTGTAAAGCACTTCAGAGATTTCTACACACAGGCAACTACACAATAAATTTTAGCTATTCCGGTTGCTTCTCCTCTTCACCCTCTAAGCAGCCTTTCTCCTCAATGTTCATGGTTGTTAGGAAGTCCTGGTCTGATGACTTTGAGAAGTGTTGTGTCAAACAATGTTAAAAGAGTTATGTATTGCAGGACTCTTCAGAACTTTGGTGCATGCTAATATGAAGCAGGAGTCTTTAAGTTCACTTCCCAAATTCACTTTAACACAGACACACTTTTTTCCCCCTCCAAGTATATGGTGAGTCTTGGCCTCAGCAATCTACACTGGCGATACTACCCTCTCTGGGTCAAGCCCATGAATCAATGATCTGAGAGGGTGTATCTGTTCTGTCTACACAGAGGCCACTTTTCTCTCACAGAGGGGAATATTTGAACCATGGAAAAACAGGAGTTAAGAAGAAAGAGAGCTTTGTTTATATTATAGTACTGTTTACATTATAGTACAAGCTTTTCAATCAGTTTACATAAGTAAGGTTTTCTTCACAAAGACTCTGGGAGGTAGTTGAAATCAGATACCTTAAAGCTATAAAATATACATTTTAACTTGCCCACATCCTGCAGGGAGTAGTAGAGGTAGTACCAGAGCTTGAATCTAAGTGTTTAGTTGCTGTTAACATTACCTCAACTTCTGAACTTGGACCAGTAAAAATGGGATTTCTTGAGAATCTTTTCAAAGAATTCCTCCTATGGTCCATTGATATGTCAGCAAAATATTGATGGTATTTGTAACAACAAAACCAGTAATGAGCTACGGGTTCCACTGACATTTTTATCATAGAACCCTTATTCCCTCTTCTTTATTAAGAAGAATAAATATTTAATAAATATATAAACTGTGATCAGGTTAAGAAAACCCAGAGGCTCTTCTTCATACAGTTACAGTACAAAATAAGAAAAAAAGTAACCATGTCCCTGCTTAAACAGGATCCCATCATATAATTTTACAACTCTGATCGAAATTGAAATAGTGTCTTAGCATCACTGTATTTAAGGAATCCTTATGACCATGTTTTGCTATTAGTAGGATTCTGTACCTAAACCACGAGCCAAAAGCAAGATAAAACAAAACAAAGCAAAATTCTAGCAAGGTCCTTTTATTTTTATAGAAAATGCAAATTATTGATTTATATGGTACTGTCCCAGTTATATCCATTTTTCTCAGATGTAGGACATTGCTTAGCAGTGTTCTCTACTCCTCTGAAATTTGAGTGGTGGAGGAAAACCATGAGAGTGATACATTAGATAACTGTATTATTATTTCCCCAGGAATACATTAGATAGACATAGTTTTGTTTTTTTGTTTTTTTTTTTTTAAAGATTTTATTTATTTATTTGACAGAGAGATCACAAGTAGATGGAGAGGCAGGCAGAGAGAGAGAGAGGGAAGCAGGCTCCCTGCTGAGCAGAGAGCCCGACGCGGGACTCGATCCGAGGACCCTGAGATCATGACCTGAGCCGAAGGCAGCAGCTTAACCCACTGAGCCACCCAGGCACCCTGTTTGTTTGTTTTTAAGAAGGGAGAATTAATCATGGAAGCACCTCCCCAGTCTTCATACTGGTTGAGTAATTAAGGCTGTAAAAGACCTGGCCTTGAGTATTCAATTTATATTTTTTTGTAGTTGTTTTGAACATGTAAGTGTTCCAGGCTTGGTGGTGCCGATTTCTGTCCAACGTAAGTTGCAATTATCTGTGCTGGCAGTATTGTAATAATGGAAAACTGCAATGTAAGATTACAGGTCATTACTCTTTTCTTCGACCTATGGTTTATGTTAAGTGTGTCTTCAGTGTTTCCTTTTTATTATTGTTAATAGTAATCCTCTTTCCATCTTTATCTTGCAAGTAAACCTCATTTTAGATTCTTTGCATTACCTTTACTTGTTTTCATAGAAAAGTGAATACAAAGAGGAGGCTATTGGAATGTTTCCATAGACTTTCCACCTTTCCCAACTTGTGACCTCAACTAGGATGTGGTGGCTCAGAGGACTCCTTCCTTAATTTGATAGTTTTCTCTATTATTTGTCTTTTGTGTAGTGGAGTCTCTAGGGAGATGTGGCACAATAGTGCATTGTTTCTCTGTCTTTTTACACCCAAATAACCCTAATTGTCAAGGCAGAGTGAAAACATTCTCCCCAGGTAACATGGGGCATAAGACAAACCCTAAAGGGAAAAGTTCTTTGAAGAATCTTATTTCATTTGAAAACTTTATACACATTTTGCATCCTGCTATGTTCAATTTCTCTTGTTTAATTTTGAATAAATAATATTTCCCCTCATGTTGTTCTTTAAGTGAAACAACATGATGATACGAGGATGTATAGCATTCATTATGTGTTAGGCACTGTTTTAAGTGCTTTACATATATTAACTTAGAAATACACATCTCAATTATTTTATGGCATATATCCATATAAATTCAGTTTGATAGTTTGATAGTGGACTTCTAGTCAAAGACTGGAATAAGTCCTAGATCTGCCATTTATGTCTTTTGTAATGATGGGCTAGTCACCTCCTTTCCCTGAGTCCTTATAGCAATAGTAGTGTCTTTACTCTGATGTTGGGCTGCAGATTTCATGAGGGTAAATATAAAGCATTTCACAAGATGCCTAGTGAATGTGAGGTACTCTGCCTTCTTGTTCCACTGCCACCCCAATGGACTACAGATTTGTTTTTTAATTTAATTTAATTTTTTTTTCAATGTTCCAAAATTCATTGTTTGTGTACCACAAGAACCATTTATTTTTATATTGAATCCTCAGGACCTGGCATGTCACATGCAATCAACGTCTGTTTGTTTAGTGAATGAATGGATACTTGAAGTAACAAAATGAACAAACTAATAAGCACATTATTAAATTGGTACTCCAAAAGTTACTGCTGTTCTGTAGGAATTGAATTTCATTGCTTACTGTTGGCTCTCCTTGGCCTAATCTATTAGTAATATCAATATTATTAGCACTTGACTAATCCTTTTCCAGATTCTTGTGATCTTCTACATGTTGTCAAAAACTTATTATTTTTTAGAAATTACTTATTTTTAGAAATCCAGTTCTGCTTTCAAAATATTTCTGTGTATTTCACATTTCTTATGTAAAATGAGACCTAATTCATAAAACACCAGTTGTTTTCCCATCTGATTCCCACAACTCCTAGGTTATGCTCACCATGCCAAAGTAACTCATTTGTTACCTACCTCAGTTCATTCTTCCTTCAACCAGTTTTCCTAGCCATTGCTCTTTTCTTTCAAATATTCTTGCTCTTTTTCTTAAATGTATTCAGTAATCACTCCTTTTGGATGCACCTCCCCTCGTCCCCCATGCTTATCTCACCTGCCTTCATCAGTTTTGTGTCATTTCCTCATCTGGAACCTCAGTGCTCCATACCTGTGTTAGCTCTTAGGAGTGACACTGGAGCTGGCCTCAGGCCCTGACTTCTCTATTTCCATGTCTGGAAAGAACAAGGACTGATATCCTGGGATGCTGGCTGACCTTTCCTGCTCCTTCTCCTTTCCCCACCCCTAGTCCTCCCATTGGAGCACCATTGCTTTTATCCACCTAACAGAACAGCTGTCTGTGCCTAAGGGTCAGCTGGCACCATCTATAGGAAAAGCTGAGTCATGTGCTCCAAAACCAGAGTCTAAATCTCCATAGATCTCTCCATGTACATACCGTGGTTTTCAGAGACCGACATATCAAGCCCCTCTGTTCACACAGAATTAGCCTAAGGCCTAATTCTTCACCATCTGGTGAGTGGATATCCAGCCAGAAATCAGAGTTTTTCCCTCTCTTCTCTTTCCATCTATTACTTCTCTAATTGAAGCCAGTATTATAACTCATTCAGATAAACAGGAAAAGAACACAGGAATAATGAAAACCACACAAAAGGAACCTTTTCTCTGTATTTTCTAATCTCTGTTTAACCAAATATTCTTTATATTTGCTTATTAGGTTGGAGATTTAACCATCTCATGTATGTAAATCTTACCATGTTAGCACCTCAATGTGTAACAGGATCTCAGAGATCTTTGCCTATTCAGAATCATTCTAGAAAATATACTAAGATACTAGTTCATTCTTTTTGCCTTTTTACATGAATTGGTGTATAAAATACACAACACACACAAAAGTCTTATTAAGCTACCTCATTTACCAGATTTGAGTCTAAATTATGTGGGAGTTATTTAAGAAATTACACTCCAACTCAAAATTGAAGATTTTTACACATCAGAGGTAACGAAATAGGTGATTACAGAACCAGATCCTAATATTAAAAATGTTTTAGGCAATCATAGTATCTGGTAAATAGGTATTTCCTTGGCTAACTTATATATAGAGGTGATATGAATATGGTTTTTGTCATAGTCTTTGAAAAAATTATTAATATTGAGTGAGCACAAAATTCTTGTGTTCTAGGCTTAAACTGGAGAATAAAACTGTTCAGTTTTTGTTTTGTCCATCTGTTATAAAAACATGAAATTCTGTTCATGAGAATTGGCTGAGAGATAGGCAACCCAACCATTTCTCTAGTTCCGTCCCGTCCACACTATGAGTGGCTATACTAAATTTAACTAAAAATAGGTAAAATTAAAGCTGAGATCCTTAGTCACACTCTATTTCAAGTGTTTAATAGACACATTGACTAGTAGCTGCCATACTGATATAAACATTTCACTATCAAAAAAAATTTTCTGTTAGAGCAGGGAGGTAAACCAAATTTACTCCTAAAGATCTAAAACACATTGTTTGCACACACACATACACACCCCGCCACACATGCTGCAGAAATGCCTCTACTGAAATGTTCTTTGATATGACATTTAGAGGAATATTAGAAATAACACACCTGAATGCTTTGGTAGTATATTTATTACCAAAATCGCAGGGGAGAAATTGTCCACTATATTACCCTGTGACTTCCTTATAGGACAAATTCCTAAGACTCTAGTACCCCTAAACAGCTTTATTTTATGAGTAATGTTACTCTTATATGATGTCTGGTTTTTCTTCTTGCTTTGACCTCACCCTCTGAGACTGGAATTCATGGGCCATCTTTGATATGGCACACGTCAATGCTATGTTACTTTCACTGTACTAATTCTTTGTATTTGCCACAAGATTCCATTTCCCCAAGTTCCTTAATTTCTTTATCTTGTTTCATTGCATGCTACACAAAATACCTTAGTGCTTAAAAGCATAGACTCTGGAAATGAACTCCCTGAGTTCAGTTCCCAGCACTGCATTTATTAGCTCTGTGGCACTGGGAAGGCTAGTTAGGGTCTGGGTGTCAGGTTCCTCACCTTCAAACTGAGGAAGCACATGATAATAATGTATAGTATCTAACACACTCCCTAGGACATAAGGATCTTGTAAAATCATAATAGAAATGAAGGAAATGGGAAGTGTTGTTAGGAGAAAAAAAAAGGTCAGGAAGAAGAGCACAGCATCATGGTGTAATACATAGACTAATTGTACAACTGATGAATGGCTTTATTTGTTTTACCTCACCTTTTTTCCAACATAAATTTTTGCTGGCTTACGAAAACATAAAAAAAAATAATAAAAATATCATTAATTGACAGTGGACGTTGTCTGAGTTTAAAAAGACAACATTCTTTTTCCTTTTTTTCTTTGAGAGAGGGAGAGAGAGCACAAGCAGTGATCGCGGCAGAGGGAGAGGGAGAAGCGAATTCCCTGATAAGCAGTGAGCTGGACGTAGGACTTGATCCCAGGACCCTGGGATCATGACCTGAGCTGAAGGCAGATGCCTAACCAACTGAGCCACCCAGGTGCCCAGAAAAGATACCATTTAATTAATGTAAATTCTAGAATATTTATTAAGAAGCAGTCATATCACTTTATCCTCATACTTCATAAGCTGCTTTGAATTCAAGGAAAGCCTGGTTTTGAAGGCCAAACCTTTTGTTGGTATAGTGCCCATCTGTTTATTCTCAGGAAAATCACCTCTCTAGGTTTTGGGGAAATTGACATAGCAGCATTCTGAATGCAGTTTTTAAAATGTTTTGGTCAAGATTGGTCAGTAAAAATTGATACTGATCAAGACTATTTATGATCTTATATCTTTTTCCTTTTTCACTGTGAAGGCATTGGAATGCTTTCTTGTCTTCTGCAGGGATAATTCCCTTAGTAATGGGAAGAATTATGACATACACATTGTTTCCCTATATATCTCTCTCTTTTCCTCTCCTTCTCTCTCCAACACACACACACACACACACACACACACACACACACACACACCACGTGACAGGAGAGTTTGGAGGAGGAAAGGAAGGAAGGAAAGTCAGAATTGTATATACCATCAAAATCAGTGAAATGAAGGCATGGAAGGCTGCCTCTGTTAACAAAGGCCAATTGGAGAATGGCCACTGCATGGCCCTCTGGAGACCTCATGGACATGGATTATTTTTGTTTGAGGTAAAGGATTGGGCTTCACTTGAAAAGCGGCCACATGCCCCTTTTGGATGTCCCACGATGGGTGGTGACTCGTAGCACTTCTATTCAATAGCTCCGCCGTGCCGCCATCTGCCCAGCACTTTCATTCTGCCGGGTGGCGTGTCGTTTCTTTGCTTTTAACATGCAACCCATGTAAAAATCCCTCATAATCTGCCAAAATTAGAAATGCAGCTGTTTTAAGTCTTCAACAGCAATAGCACTATTCATTATGCAGTATGGAGGAATAAAATAGAAAGATGTATTTGAAAAGAGCAGTACTACACCAGAATGGATTTGTACCTCCACTTTTCTTAGTTATTTTTAAGACAGCTATAGCCTGTTACCAGTGTTGACTTCAGGCTTCAAGTGAAGTTGCCACATAAATAAATATACCAAATATTTCTTTTCCTACATGTATTTTAATACAAGAATTGAGATTTGAATCGAGCTCTGAGCTCATAATTTTTTTTTTCATGTTGTGAGGCAATTTCAGCTTTTCAGTTTCTAGAAAATGACAATTTTTTTTGGCTAACTCTGGGTCTCATCTTACTCTATTTTTATTTTCCTCAGAAGTTTTTTGAGGTTCTGATTATTACAGCTTGTTAATCCTGAGAGCATGGTAATATAAAGCTGTGTGGAGAATTCTCAATGATTCCAAACCGTTGATCCTCTATTAAAAAAAAAAAAAAAATCAAGAGAAAAAAGATTTTTCTCCCTGCACAGTAATCCCTTGATGTTGAAAAACAAAAACAAAAAAGCAAAGCAAAAACTACCCCTTGCTTCACTATGTTATCCACAAGCAATATTTGTCTAGGGATGATAGATATTAGGAAACCATGAAGATTTGTTATGGGGCAAACCATCTGGAGACACCTTTTTTCACAGTGATTAGACATAACCCTTCTGAAACTAAACTTTGAAATTAGTTTGCTCAACCTTTACACTTTGATATTCATATAGGTTTAAAGGTCTAAGTTGAATTCATTTGGTGATAATATTTCTTCCACATGAGATCTTACACCATGTGAATTTTGAGCACTTAAGGTCATTTGTATTTGTGAGAACTGACCTATAAAAAATTACTTCCTATGGAATCAGGTCATGAAGAGCAATGACAAAGCAAGACACAAGTTTGCTGAAATGGATGTACTTGATATGCAAATATCTCATATTCAACAAGATTAATAATCCTGAAGGACAGAACAGTAGATTATTATTCGTAGAAAAAAAGCTTGTAACAATTAGCTCAGTGCTAGATACATAGTAGACAGTCCAGAAATACTTGTTCATGATTGATATACTTTACTTTCTAATTAAAGACTTTGTATATGGTTCTCAACATGAAAGGAAAAATTTAAGTTTGATTTTAGGGAATTAAAATATTTGAAAATTTCCAAGCTAAAGGAGACATTATTCCTTATGATATGTTATTCTGATGGTTATCATACTTTTTTTTGTAAAAAATGTGGTAAAATTTTAATAAAAAATATGTTTAATCTATAGCCTTATTATACTACCTTTTCCATGTAGAAAAAATGTGTAATGTTTATATATGGAGCCAAATAGATTCATCTTGTCCTTCAAGCTTAATAGCAATTTCAGGATTATCTCCTGTGTAAATCTCTACTCTTGCTGGTTTTATGCTTTTAAAAACATTTAGTGCTGAGCATAGGTCTTGGTTTGCTATCTGTAATGATTGAAATCTATTTTTGGTCTCCTGGAGTACTTAACATGCAGAACAAGTGAGACAAGCCCAAATGCATCTTTCCAGCTTTAAAATCAGACTAGCCTCCATAGAGGATACCAGTCTAGCAAGTGAATCAACAGTCAAAACCTAAATGCTTTTTAACAAACTTTTTAATTTTTGAATAGTTTTAGATTTACAGAAAAGTTGTAAAGATAGTACAGAGAGTTCACCTCACCCAGATTTGCTTTCCTCTAATGTTATATCATCTTACACCGTCATGGTACATTTGTGAAAACTAAGAAATCAACATTGGTCCATGATTTGAACTTAACAGTTTTGTGGACCCCCAACCCCATAAAGTCCTATTTCTGATCCAGGACCCAGTCATAGTACATCATTGCATTTAGTTATGTTTTTCCAGTGTCCACTGGTCAGTGACAATTTCTCAGACTTTCCTTGTTTTTCTCTTGACTTTGACAGTATTGAGGGAGACAGACCAGATAGTCTGTAGCATGTCTCCTATTTGGGTTTACCTGATGGATTTCTCATGAATAAACTGGGTTATGGATGTTTTGTATAAAGTACCAGGGAAGTGCTATATACTTCTCAGGTGTCAACACAATCTCACTGATGATGTGGGTCTTCCATCGCCAGGTTAGGGTGGTATTAGCCAGGTTTCTCCACTGTAATCTTACTGTCATTCTTCCCCCACTCTGTCACTAAGTTTAGCCTTCAAGGGAAGAGGTGAGGATAAGTTTCACCTCTGGAAAGGGAACTACCTATATATATTAAGTTTAATTCTTTGGGAAGGAGAATTTGTCTCTTCTCCATTTATTTATTCAAAACACAACTTTAGGGCTTTTTTTGTTTTGGGTTTGTTTTGGTTTTTTTTGTTTGTGTTTTTTTTTTTTTTTTACTACATCTGGCAACACAAGTTTTAATGCCACTTGTCATCAATATCTTTGAGTACAGCTTTTATTACTGTACATATAAAAGAGTACACACACATATGTATAATTTAAGGAGATAATTGTGAATACCAATGAATACCAGTATGGTCAACTGTGATGGCTAATTTTCTGTTAGTTTGACTGGGCCATGGGTGCCCAAAATTTTGGCTAAACATTCTGGTTATGCCTTTGAGGATATTTCTGGATAAGATTAACATTTGAATCAATAGAATGAGTGAAGCAGAGAGCCCTCCCCAGTGTGGGTGCGCCTCCTCACCCAATCTCTTGTAGTCCTGACCAGTAAAAAGGCAGAGCAAGGGAACAAAATCCGCTTGACTGTCCCTGAGCTAGAACATTGCTCTTCTCCTGCCTTCGGACTGGGATTGGGATTGGGACTGTTTCATTGGCTCTAGGGTTTGCTGACTGCTGATCTTGGGACTTGTTAGCCTCCATAATTGTGAGAGCCAATCTCATCCTATTGGCTGTTTTTCTCTGGAGAATTCTGACTAATACCCCAATCATCCCACTGAAGAATTCGAGAAATACCGTAAGCCTGAAAACCTTCTCTGTGCCCCTTCCCTGACTTTATCTCTTTCTGTTGAGATTTATGTTAATCACCTCTTTGCAATTATTGTTTTATGTGGTGAGATTTAGAACTTATAAGTTAAAAATTCTTCTAAGATATTCTTCTACTGAATAGTTATGAATCTGAGCTAGCAAAGTCTCTAAAATAGTTCTTTTCTACTTTTACATATTCTCCTTTTGTTTAGGAGAATAAAATGCATGTCTTCCTTAATTCTTTAGTAGCTACAATGATAAAGCATACTCTGAATAAACTAACTCTTAAGGAGTTTCCTCATTCCATAAATAATCTGCTTCTGAAGCAGGTGCTAATCAATGGATAAGGATCCTCTTATATTTAGTTCTCATTTGCCATAAAAAAAGGAGATTTGCTTAATAACAATTTTCAAGTATTGTAGTGCAAATTGTAGAAGCTTGACATATTAGTACTATAATAAAAGCTATGTCATATAAAATGTATCTTGGAGCAGTTACACAACATTTTACTGTCTTGCTGTGGAAGGAATGATTATAGCTTTGTTTCAATTTAAAGACCTATACTTTTTTTAATTTTTAAAATAAATATTATAAGTTGTAAAGATATTTGGTGTCTTCACTGAGACTAATAGGTAAGGAGAAAATATTTAGACAAATCTCTTATTTTACATGATGACCACTGTATACATTTTGAAATTAAATTTTTAAAAATGTCAAATGTTTATGCACTTACAACAATAATTATACAATCCCTTAAACAAAGACTCGCAAGCTTCAAGCCCTAATAGTTAACTCATTTTTCTGAGTCATTTAAGTTTGCCCACTGACCACATGCAAAGCCAATCCTATTCTCACTTCTTTATGCCATCCTTTAAATATTTAATGCCATAAAATCTCCTCTTTTCTAGGTCATGTTTTCTTCTGTTTTTCCATTTGGTATTTTTTTCAGCTTTATTAAGACATAATTGACAAGTAAAATTGTAAAATATTTCAAGTGTACAACATGATGAGTGATACATGTATATACTGTGAAAGGATTCCCTCCATTGAATTACATAACTTCCATCACCTCACAAATTTACTTTTTTGTGTGTAAAAACATTTATTTTCTACTTTCAGTAAATTTAAATTATGCAATACAGTGTTATCAACTATAGTCACATGTTATATATTAAATCCTCAGGCCTTAATCATCTTATAACCAGGATATGTTTTTATAGTTGCTTCACTTGCCTAAAGATCATTTAATTGGTCATCCCATTAAATTGTCCTTCCTAATCCCATTAAGTTGTCCATCTCATTAAATTGTTCAAATTTTATTTGCTTGATAAAGACATCACTATGCGTTACTCTATTAGGAAGGAATGATAAGAATACTAGAATGACAATATGTATTTACTAAGCAACATCTGTGGTTTGGATTATAGAGGAGCCCCCCCAAAAGTAAGATTGATAAACTTACCTTTAATGGTCAGTTGGCACTACAGTCAGAAGTAATGGGTAGTTGAGACTGAAATGTCAGAGTCAGATATTTCCCGAAGTCATGACGGGGTCAGTGATCTGTCAACTTGAAAGATGGATCCTAGGGGTCATTTTATGACTATGAATAAGCATGGGTGCTTAAGTCAGATTTCGATTTAAATATGATATGGGAGCACCTGGGTAGCTCAGATGGTTAAGCGTCTGCCTTCAGCTCAGGTCGTGATCCCAGGGTCCTGGGATCGAGCTCTGAATAGGGCTTCCTGCTTGGCAGGGAGCCTGCTTCTCCCTCTCCCTCTGCTGTTCCCCTGCTTATGTTCTCTCACTCTTTCTGTCAAATGAATAAAATCGTTAAAAAAATATGATGTGGGTGATAATCAGTTTAGAACATTATCATTATTACATATCAATCAAAAGAAAAAATGTTTAATGATTTTTTTGTGTGGCTTTTTAAAAAATTCATAACTTGAATAACATCTAACAACAGTGTTACTGAAAATCTCTCATCAGTATATACATGGAATGAGTTTCCACTGAAGTTCAAAGGCTTAAAAAGTAATGAAGAAACCAAATTTTTAAAAAGGATGAAGAATTTGAAAAAAAAAAATGAGCAAAGGATTTGAATAGAAATTTCTCCACAGAAGTTGCAGACATGACCAATAAGCACATGTGAAGATGCTCAACTTCATTAGTCACTGGGGAAATGCAAATCAAAGTCACATGAGTTACCACTTTATACCCAAAAATCAAACAGAAAGGCAGTAACAAGTTTTTTGGCAAAGATGTGAAAAAATTAGGACCCTATATTGCTGATTAGAATGTAAAGTAATACAGCTGTTTTGGAAAAGAGATGGACAGTTCCTCACAATTTCCCAATAATTAGCTCCTAGGTATATACCAAAGAGAAAACATGTTCACACAAAAACTTGTACGTAAGTATTCACAGAATTATTCATGGTAGCCAAAAAGTAGGAAAAGAACAAAATTCCTTTGACTGGTGAATACATAAACAAAATGTGGTATATCCATTCAATGAATGTTATTTAGCCATAAAAATGAATCAAATACTGATACATGCTACATCACAGATGAACCTTAAAAATATTATCCTAAATGAAAGAAATCTGATACAAGTGGTGAATTACTCTATAATTTCATTTCAGTGAAATAATAGGCATAACCAGAATAGGCATAACCATAAAGACAGAAAATAGATGGAAAATAAAGGAAAAAATAAATAAGAATTTGGCTTTTCTGTTCACCTAGAGGATAAAGGTTTCATAGAGGGAGGACAAAGGAAGATATTATATCAAAAATACCATGGAGGTCTTTTATACACAAATTCAGTTGCTTATTTAAGAACTTTTAATTGCTGAAGATCAGTAGAATATAAGGATTACAGAGTCAAAAAGCTGAATATAAGCTTTATTTGGGGGACTTATTTAAGGAAGGATTATTATTCAAATTATCTTCTTAGGATAACCTGTCAGTGTGAGTAATTCAAAGGATTTGGCTTTAGTACATTGCAGTATTGATGTGTAATATGCTTTTGATGCTTTTGCTTCAGAGATTTTTCTGTTCTTGCCAATGCAGAGTAATCTCTTCTCCTTATCTGATACCTGTTTATGCAATGATATGATATTCTTGATAGAGCAATACTACATCTTTAGCTTTGACAGACCAAAAATTGCATAGAATGAAGTGTGTGTGTGTGTGTGTGTGTGTGTGTGTGTGTGTGTACGCGCACATGTGTGTGTTCAATAATTAGCTGGTGTGGGGTACCTGCTTGGATCAGTTGGTAAGGCGTCTGCCTTTAGCTCAGGTCATAATTCCAGGGGCCTGGAATGGAGGCCTGAATCTCTCTCTCTGCCTGCCCCTCCCCCTGCTTGTTCTCGTTCTCTCTCTCTCTCTCTCTGTCTCCCAAATAAATAAATTAAATTAAATAGAGTAAAATAATTAACTGCTGCCCTATTTTCAGTGGTGCTCAATAAATATTTAGTTATTCTCTCGTTCCCTCTGTCTTACATTTGATGAGCTCATAGATTTTTATGTATTCATTTGAGTTAAGGGCACTAGAAACAACCCCAAACCCAGTGCAGTATGATGTAGAACTCTGCATCATCTACATACCAGAACCATAGCCCTGGAATTTAATTGTCACACCTGGTGTGGTGGGGGGTTAGCAAAGGTGAAGCAGATTTCTTGAGGAATGAAAGGCAGCAAGTGAAAAGGAGTCACTAGCTTTACCACAATCTGGTAGATAGATTCCTAAATATTATCATGGTTTTTGCATGGAAGGTGGTAGGAAACCTCCCTATTTAAATGGGAAAACTTTGTGAGCTGGAGATCAATAAATGGAGATGAGGTAATTGAAATGAAAGCATAGGAAAAGGTTAACCAAAAACCCATGGGAAAAAAAAATCATGGATTTTTTTTTTTACCACATTGATCACATCATGAAAAAAATCCTAATAAATTCCTCAAAGTAGAAACCACCCACAGTATGTTTCTTAACATGAATGCAATAAAGTAAGATAAAATAATCTAAAGGACAAACAAGGGGCGCCTGGGTGGCTTAGTCATTAAGCGTTTGCCTTCAGCTCAGGTCATAATCCCAGGGTCCTGGGATCAAGCCCTGTGATGGGCTCCCTGCTCACCAGGAAGCCTGCTTTTCCCTCTCTCACTCTCCCTGCTTGTATTCCCTCTCTCACTGTCTCTCTATCTCTCTGTCAAATAAATAAATAAAATCTTAAAAAAATAAAGAGCAAATAATATATCAACTAGGAAATTTGAAACTACCCTTCTAAAAATTCAGATTACAGAATAAAAACAAACAGTTAAATTATGGACTATTTGGAAACAAATAATATTGAGAATACTGTACATCCTGTACTTTAGGATATTGCCAAAATAGTCTTAAGAAGAAAGTATATAGAGGGAGGTGTTAAGATGGTGGAGATGTAAGGGGACTGTGGGCTTGCCTTGTTCTTTAAACACAGCTAGATAAATATCAAATCATTCTGAACACCCAAGAAATCAATCCGGGGACTGAGAGAACAAAACTGCACATCTACAAGTAGAAAAACAACCGCCTCGTGGACAGTAGGGGCTGCAGAGAGTTGGTTTGGGGGAGAAAAGAACTGTAGGTGGTGTGAAGGGGAGGGAACTCTGATTGCAGAGGTTGGGGGTGGTGGAGAGAATGCAGCAGGCAGGGGATTGCACAAGAAAAACTCTTCTCTGAAAGAGAATTGACTGGGAAAAGGAGAGGGGTTGACTACCACAAGTTTTTATAAGTCATAGAGCTCAAAGTGTGAAGTTTAAGAAGTCCGCACCGTCACTGGGGTCACACCTGTGAGTTTGGTGGTACTCCAGTGGGGACGGAGGGCAGAGACCTGGAATCAGACAGCATAGTCTGAGGATCCCCTGGATCACACAGGGAGAAACAGTTCCCTTTCTTGGAGTGGATTTGAGAGGGGTGGCATGGTCTCTTTGGAGACAGAGGAACTGGCAGCACCAGCACGCTGCCCATGCCCTACCATAGGAACAAAGACACCAGTTGACAGCAACAAGCCTTGGTGCAGGCTTGTGGCTGTGCTTTAACATAGACTCTGAACTGCTGTGTAGTCATAGGACTGCTTTTCTGGGACAAATCAATACTGGCCACAGCCCACTGAGACTCAACCCCAGAGGATAAGCACAGGTCCTTGGCGCCTGGGTCCCAGAAGTTGGGAGTTTTGAAATCCGGCCACATGCCTAAGAAAACACAGGAGTACTGTGCCACCTGGCAGGCAGACAGCTTAGATACAGACAGAGTGAATGCAGAAATCTGACAGGAGCCGGGAACACAAGAGGGTGATTGATTGCTCTTCTCTGAGAACTCCCTGAAGAATGATGGGCATGAATGCTCTGCTCTGGGGATGAGAGAGCCAGCAACACCATTTCTCCTCCATCTCCCATGAGCACTAACTAACTTTGGTGAGGAGCACAGCACACCCCAGTGGAGGCCGGAGCTGGTTACACCAAACCCCACAGGTGCATCTCCACTAGGGCAAGTCAGCCTGAGAATCAGCACAGCAGCCCCCCACCCCTCCAGAAGACCTTCCCCTAGAAGCACATAACTCTCACACACACTAAGTCTACTGATCATAGAGTGCTGCAAAGCTTTAGATCTAGAGGAAATAAGATCTAGCTGCTGCTGCTGCTGCTGCTTCTTCCTTTCTTCTTCTTCTTCTTCTTCTTCTTCTTCTTCTTCTTCTTCTTCTTCTTCTTCTTCTTCTTCTTCTTCTTCTTCTTCTTCTTTTTCTTCTTCTTCTTCTTCTCCTTCTCCTTCTAGATCTATCTTCTTTTAACAAGCAGACCCTAACACACCTAGTTAAAACCTGCCACACAGTGGACAAAATCCAAGCACCTCCCCACTGCAGGCAAGGAGAAACTCTGCAGAGGACTGACCTAAGGGAAGGAGCAGCCCAAACACAACAGCAGAGTGCACTTTCTGAAATACCTCCTGAAAACCAGGCACATGACAGTATACGAACTCTTCTTAATATAGACATTACTCTTAGGAGCAGGAATATAACAGACTTTCCTAACAATGACAGACATGAAACAGTGACCTAGACAAAATGATAAGACAGAGGAATTCACCCCAAAAGAAAGAATAGGAAGAAGTAATGACCGGGATTTAATCTATACAGATATAAGTGAGATGCCTGAACCAGAATTTAAAACAATTATAAGGATAGTAGCTGGACTTGAGAAAAGCATAGGAGACACTAGATAATCCCCTACTAAGAGATAAAAGAACTAAAAACTTATCAGGCCAAAATAAAAAAAAAAAATTCTATAACCAAGATGCAAAACTGACTGGATACAATGACAGTGGGGATGGACAAAGGAGAGGAATGAATCAGTGATATAGAAGATAAAATTAAGGAACATAATGAAGCTGAAAAGAAGAGGGAAAGAAAGGTATTGAATTACAAATGCAGACTTAAGGTACTCAGCAACTCCTTCAAGTGTAATAACATTTGTAATATAGAAATCCCAGAAGAAGAAGAGAGAGGGGAAAAAAAAAAGGGACAAATGGCTTATTTGAGGAAATTATAGTTGAAAACTTCCCTACTCTGGGGACAGAAACAGACCTCTAAATCCAAGAAGCAAAGAGAATTCCCATTAAATTCAACAAAAGCTGAACTTTGCCAAGACATTCACAAAATACACAGATAAGGAAAGAATCCTGAAAGCAGCAGGGAAAAAAAGTCATTAGCCTAAAAAGAAGAAAGAGCAGGTTCTCAGCAGATCTGTGCACAGAAACTTGACAAGCCAGAGGAGAATGGCTTGATATATTCAACCTGCTGAATGGGAAAATGTGTAACCAAGTATACTTCATCCAACAAGGCTGTCATTCAGAAGAAAAGGAGAGATAAAGAGTTTTCCCAAACAAAAACTAAAGAAGTTGATGACCACTAAACCAGCCATGCAAGAAATATTAAAGGGGACTCTGAGTGGGGGGGAAAACACCAAAAGCAACAGACTAGAAAGGAACAGAGAATATTACTAGAAACACTGAGTTTACAGGTAACACAAGGGCACTAAATTCATATCTATCAATAATTACTCTGAACTTAAATGGACTAAGTATTCCCAATGAAAAGACATAGGGTATAAGGGTATCAGAATGCACCCCCCCCTCAAAAAAAGACCCATCTATATGCTGCCTACAAGAGACTCATTTTAGACCTAAAGACTCTGCAGATTGAAAATGAGGGGATGGAGAACCATCTATCGTGCTAATGGATGTCAAAAAAAAAGCCAGAGTTTGTCAAAATCTGACAAACTAGATTTTAGGCCAAAGACTATAACAAGAGATGAAGAAGGTCATTGTATCATAAATGAGGGGTCTATCCATCAAGAAGATCTAACAGCTGTAAATATTTATGCCTTCAACTTGAGAGCACCCAAATATATAAATCAGTTAATAACAAATGTAAAGAGACTCATTGATAATAATACAATAATAATAGGGGACTTTAACATCCCCACTTACTGCCAAGGACAGATCATCTAAGCAGAAAATCAACAAGGAAACAATGTCTTTGAATGACACATTGAGCAGATGGACTTAATAGGTATATTTAGAACTTTTCATGCTAAAGCAGCAGACTGCACATTCTTTTCAAGTGCACATGTAACATTCTCCAGAATAGATTGCATACTGGTCACAAATCAGCCCTTATAAGTACGAAAAGATTGAGATCATACAATGCATATTTTCAGAATATGTTATGAAACGGGTAGTCAATTATAAGAAAAAAACTTGGAAAGACCATGAACACATGGAGGTTAAAGAACAGCCTACTAAAGAATGAATAGGTTAGCCAGGAAATTAAAGAAGGAATAAAAAATACATGGAAGCAAATAAAAATGAAAACATGACAGTCTACAACTTTTGGGATGCGGCAAGGGTGGTCCTAAGAGGGAAGTATATTACAATACGGGCCTACCTCAAGAAGCAGGAAAAGTCTCAAATACACAGCCTAACCTTACACTTAAAGTAGCTAGAAAAGGAGCAGCAAACAAAGCCTCAAACCAACAGGAGATGGGAAATTATAAAGATTAGAGAAGAAATAAATGATAAACAAGAAAAAAAAATAGTAGAACAGACCAAGGAGACTAAGAGCTTGTTCTTTGAAAGAATTAATAAAATTGATAAAACCCTAGTTAGACTTACCAAAAAGAAAAGAGAAAGGACCCAAATAAATAAAATCACAAATGAAAGAATAGAGATCACAACCAACACCACAGAGATAGAAATTATGAGAATATGCTGAAAAATTGTAAGCCAAAAAAAACAGGGCAATCTGGAACACTGGGGAAATTCCTAGAAACATACAAACCACCAAAATGGAAACATGAGGAAATTTGAAATTTGAACAGATCCATAACCAGCAAAAAAATTGAATCAATAATCAAAAAATCTCCCAGTAAACAAAAGTCCAGGGCCAGATGGCTCCCCAGGGGAATTCTACCAGGCACTGAATACCTTTCTTCTCAAATTGTTCCAGAAAATAGAAGTGGAAGGAAAACTTCCAAACTCATTCTATGAAGCCAGCATCACCCTGATTCCAAAACCAGACAAAAACCCTACGAAAAAAGAGAATTACAGACCAATATTCTGGATGAACATGGATGCAAAAATTTTCAACAAGATACTAGCAATCAAATCCAACAGTATATTAAAAGAATTATTCACCATGAGGAAGTGGGATTTATCCCTGGGCTGCAGGAGTGGTTCAATATTTGCAAATCAATCAGCATGATAAACCACATTAATAATTTCATCCTGTCAATATGATCCTGTCAACAGATGCCAAAAAAAAAAAAAAAAAAAAAGAAAGAAAAAAAAGAAAAGAAAAAAAAGCATTTGACAAAACACAGCATCCATTCCTAACAAAAATCCTCAACAAAGTAGGGATAGATGGAAAGTACCTCAACATCATAAAGGCCATATATGAAAGACCCACAGCTAATATCATCCTCAATGGGGAAAAATGGAGACCTTTTCCTCTATGATAAGGAACAAGACAAGGATGTCCACTCTCATTGTTATTATTTAGCATAGTACTGGAAGTCTTAGCTTCAGCAAACAGACAACAAAAAGAAATAAAAGGTATCCAAATGGGCAAGAAAGAAGTCAAACTTACACTCTTTGCAGATGAAATGATACTCTATGTAGAAAACCTGACAGACTCCACCAAAAAATTGCTAGAAGTAATAAAGGAATTCAGCAAAGTTGCAGAATATAAAATAAACATACAGAAATCCGTTGCATTTCTATACACCAATAATGAAGTAACAGAAAAAGAAATCAAGGAATTGATCCTATTTACAATTGTACCAAAAACAATAAGATACCTAGGAGTAAACCTAACCAAAGAGGTAAAAGACCTGTACACTGAAAACTGTAGAACCTTTATGAATGAAACTGAAGAGGACACAAAGAAATGGAAAAACATTCCATCCTTATGGATTGAAAAAGCAAACATTGTTAAGATCTATACTACCCAAAGCAATCTACACTTTTAATGCAATTCCTGTCAAGTTACTACCAGCATTTTTCACAGGGCTAAAACAAAGAATCCTAAAATTTATATGGAACCACAGAAGGTAGCCAGATAGCCAAATATCCAAAGCAGTCCTGAAAAAGAAAAACAAACCTGGAGTCATCATGATTCCAGACTTCAAGCTATATTACAAAGCTGTAGTCATTGAGACAGTATGGTAGTGGCAGTAAAACACAGACACATAGATCAGTGGAACAGAATCAAAACCCAGAAATGGACCCAAAACTATATGGTCAACTAATCTTTGACAAAGCAGGAAAGAATATTCAATGGAAAAAAGACAGTCTCTTCAACAAGTGGTGTTGGGAAAACTGGGTACCATCATGCAGAAGAATGAAACTGGACCACGTTCTTACACCATGCACAAAAATAAACTCAAAATGGATGTGAGACAGGAAATCTTCAAAATCCTTTGGGAGGACACAGGGAGCAACTTCTTTGAACTTGAACATAGCATTACAATACATGTCCCTGGAGGCAAGGGAAAAAAAGGCAAAAATGAACTACTGAGACTCCATCAAAAAAAACCTTGTGTACAGACAGTAAAGGAGACAATCAACAAAACTAAAAGATAGCCTATGGAATGGAAGTAGATATTTGCAAATGACGTATATGTTAAAAGGTTAGTATCCAAAGTCTATAAAGAACTTACCAAACTCAACACCCAAAAAATGAATAATCCAGTTAAGAAATGGGCAGAAGACATGAAACGACATTTTTCCAAAGAAGATATCCAGGGGGTGGTTAAGAGACACATAAAAAGATGCTCAGCATCACTTGTCATCAGGGAAATATCAATCAAAAGCACAATGAGATGCCACTTCACACCTATCAGAAATGGTAAAATTAACAGTACAGAAAACAACAACTGTTGGTGAGGATACAGAGAAAGGGGAACCCTTTTACACCATTGGTAAGAATGCAAACTGTGGCAGCCACTCTGGAAAACAATATGCATGTTTCTCAAAAAGCTAAACACAGAACAAACATATGATCCACCAATTGCACTGCTAGGTATTTACTCAAGGATAGAAAAATATATATTCAGAGGGAGGGGTACATGCACCCTGATGTTTATAGCAGCATTATTAACAATAGCCAAACTATGGAAAGAGCCCAACTGTCCATTGACTGAATGAATGGATAAAGAATATATATACTCAGCCATCAAAAAGAATGAAATCTTGCTATTTGCCATGATGTGGATGGAACTGGAGTATATTATGCTAAGTGAAATCAGTCCATCAGAAAAAGACAAATACCATATGATTTCATTCATACGTAGAATTTGAGAAACAAAACAAATGAACATTTGGGAAGGAAAAAAAGAGTGGGGGGGAAGCAAGCCATAAGAGATTCTTAATGATAGGGAACAAACTTAGGGTTGATGGAGGAAAGTGGATGAGGGATGGGCTAAATGGGTGATAGGTATTAAGGAGGGCACTTGTTACGCTGAGCACTGGTTGTTAGATGTAAGTGATGAAGCACTAAATAAAAAAAATAATTAAAATCCACAAAATTGTTTAATCAAAATAAAAAGAAAGTATACATTTCTTAAATGCATTTATTAGAACACAAGAATGTTTGGAAATAATTTATCATTTCATTCAAAACATGTAAAGAGAACACTAAAATAAGTGAATTGCATATGATCAAAGAGTATACTATTCATAATTTTTACTAATACACTTGAAAATAGAAATTGGGTTTATTCTACAAGTGAAGGATTGCACACTTTTTAGAAATTTATTAATGTAATTTACACATTAAACTACATGAATGGATTAAATGAGAAAATGATATGATTAAGGCAGCATGTATTGGAGAAGTTTTGTATTTTTTTTCCGAGATAAATCTATAGCAAGTTAGGAATAAAGATAAACTTCCTTAACTTTATAAAGCATATTTTAAGAAACCCATATCAAGCATCTCTTGTAACAGTGAAGTGAGAAAGAATCATTCTAAGGACGTCTGGGTGGCTCAATAGGTAAAATGTTTGCCTTCTGCTCAAGTCATGATCCTAAGTTCCTGGAGTCAAGCCCCCAATTGGGCTCCCTTCTTAGTGGAGAGTCTGCTTCTCCTTTTCTCTCTGCCTGCAGCTTCCCCCACTTGTGCATTCTATCTTTCTCTCTCTGTCAAATAAGTAAATAATTTTTTTTAAAAAAAGAATCATTCTCATAAAAGTCTAGAATAAAACACAGTAGTCTGGTCTCATGCACCATTATTAAATATTTACAAGAGTTCTTAATGAAATATGAAAAAGAAATTTTATATAAGTATTAAGAGCAAAGCCAACTATTTTTTTCATCAATTTGATTGTCTAATAGTTAAAATCTAAGGAATTTAACTGAAAAGCTCTCAAGATTGATTAGAGGGTTAGAATAAAGTAATAATAAATCAAAACTCATGAGAGAAATTTATAAAATACTTAATTATAAACCTTAGAAATGTTGATGCCTCTAAAACAAAATTATGATACATTCCTGGAAGACATTCAAAGAAGAGCAAAGAAGATAGTTCCATTTTCCTACATTGGAAGATTCAATAAGTTTAGTATTTCAGTGCCTCCCCAATTAATCATGTGTTTACTGCAATCTTAATAAAGTTTAAAGATTTTTTTTTTTTTATTTGAGAGAGAGAGAATGTGCACATGAGCAGAGGGGCAGAGGGAGAGGGAGAAGCAGACACTCTTGCTGAGCAAGAAGCCTGATGCAGGGCCCAATCCCAGGACCCTGGGATCATGACCTGAGCTGAAGGCAGATGTTTAACCAAGAGCCACTGGGGCACCCATTAGTAAAGTTTGAAAAGAGTTTTATTTAAAATCAAAAGCTGATTTTGAAGGGAAAATGTCCAAGAATAAGACTATTTGGGTTATCCAGATTATCATCTTTCAATTCCTAGAAAGGTGGAGGATTTAGACCTGAGACAGGAAATAATGCAAGATGAACCTGCAGTATATAATTGTGCCAGGAAACAAAAAACCTATCAAGAACTAATGAGTTGAGAATAATGTCACCAAAATGATAATCATGAATTGTTCCTGACCTCACTCTACCTCACAAGAAGAAGAACTAACAACTATTCAAGAACAGGACACCACTGAGAGAGTTCTAGAACACAAGGGTGAAGCTAAAGTACCAACAGCACCACACAGACCAAGAGAGACTGCATTAGAAGTTTAAGAGAAGTAGTTAACAAACTGTTCCTTCCCCAGACCAACACAGAACCATGCAGACAGGTCTCCCCTGATCCTAAGGTTCCTTTGGTGGGGAAAGAGAGCCCAGGGGGACACCAGCCCCTCTCCAACATTGTGGGTCACTTTGTGGAAGTGCCTACTCTTATCTTGCACTAGAGGGGTTGTATGGCAATCTGTGGGGCTCAACCACTGGGAATCTGACCTTGATGGAGGAGGGTGTAGTTTGTAACAGGATCTTGTCAGACTGAGCTCATCTCTGCATTGTACAAAGAGTGATTTCAATCAGCAGCTTTATTCAACGTGGAACGTGGGTTGGCTTGAGTCAAGAAAACAAAGAACTTTACCAGCTTTAGAGTTTCTACTCCTGCTGTGAGTGGATAGGGAATCTAATTTTTATCCCTGTTCATTGCTGAATATAGTATTCAGCCTGTCTGACCAGGGAACCTAACCAGAGCACATGTGAAGCCGCAGAGCTCAGTACTTTGTATGGTGGCATTTGAACAGAGAGTACAGCCTGTGGCTTCCCCTATCTGTAGAGCAAAACCAGTGATCTCATATGCCTGTGGAATTCAGTGCAACCTTTGGACTGATTTGGGTTCCCAATGAGGTATACATTGGGTCTCATTTTGCTGCCCTGCCAGGACAGGGAAGCTCATAGCCTTAACAACTACTATATATAATAGCTAGTCCTGACCGTCTAGTAAGCCTAACAAGGGAATCCACGCAACTGCAGAGCCCATCTACACCCTCACATGGGTAGGAAGCCAAGCCAAATGCCCTGTCTAACTATTCTCAACCACTGGCACAATCCTCATCTCCAATCTCAGAGCTCAAATAATTTCCTTGCCCCAAAATAAACCATATTCATAGACCCCACCTGTTCAAGGACATTACCAGCAGACATACCCAGAAACCCAACGTAGCTGACTGGTGAAGAACTATCTCTGCCAAAGCAAACCTCTAAAGTCTGGAAGAAGAGCTTGATTATTCAAATGCACAGATACCTACATAAGGAATCAAGGAGATGAAAAATCAGGTAGATATGATCATTGCCAAAGGAAACTAGTTAAGCTCCATTAACTGACCATAGAGAAATGGAGATTTCAGAACTGTCAGATGCTGAATTCAGAATATTTCTCTTTAGGAACTTAGGAAACTATTAGAAAACACAGACAACTAAGTGAAATTAGAAAAAACATGCTTGAATAAAATGAGGTCAACAAGGAAATAGTGATCACCAAAAAATATCCATACAAAAATTCTAGACTGAAATATAATAACTGAAGTGAAGAATTCAGTAGGGAGTTTCAAAGTAAACTTGACCATCCAGAAGAAAGAATCAGTGGCCTGAAAGATAAGACATGAGAAATTGCCCTGCCAGAGGAGGAAAAAGAAAAAGGAACAAAACTGAGTGAAGAAAGCCTATAGGATTATGTGGCCCAATGAAAATAAATAATAATTGCATTATGGAAATTCTAGAAGGAAAAGAGAAAGAGAAACGGACAGAAAGTATATAGTCACAGCAGTAATGGGTGAAAACTCCCTGAAGCTGGGGAGAGAAGTAGATATCCAGATCCATGAGGCCTAAGGACCTCAAGTAGGTTGAACCTGAATATGACCACACTGAGACGCATTATAATGAACTTACCAAAAATCAAAGACAAAGACTTTTAAGAGCAACAGGACAAAAAAGATAAGTTACATACAAGGGAAGCCCCATAAGAATATTGGCAGGATATTGAGGCCAGGGGAGAATGGGATGACACATTTGAAATACTGAAAGAAAGTAACTGTCAAGGAAGAATTCTATACCTGGCAAATCTATGGATTTGAAATATTGAAAGAAAGTAACTTTCAGTGAAGAATTCTATACCTGGCAAAGCTGTTCTTCAGAAACAAAGGAGGTATAAAGATTTTCTGAAATGAATAAATACTGCAGGAATTCATTACCACCAGACCTGCTTTGCAAGAAATGCTAAAGGAAGTTCTTTGAGTGGATGCAAAAAACTCACTAGTTAATGTCATAAAAACATAATAATGTAGTGTAAATCTCACTTACAATGCTAAATATATAGTTATAGTTAGCTTCCAAAATATGGTAATTGTGGGATATAATTCATTTAAACTGTCATTTAAAAGTAAAGAAAAAATGGTAAAATAACCATAATGATCATCTATTACTCATTGCATAATGTAAAACAAATATAAATTGTAACAGCAATAATATAAAGTGTGGAGAGAAGCAAAAGTGTAGTTTATGAATTCTATTTGAAGTTAAATTGCTATCAATTTACAATAGGGTATTAGAAGTTTAAGATATTTTATGTAATCCTCATGGTAACCACAAAGGAAAATCCTATAGTAATTATGCAAAACAACATGATGAAAAAGTCAGATCATACTGATACCAAAGACATCAAAACACAGAAATGACAGCAAGATAGGAAACAAAGAACAATAGATCTTCAAAACAACCAGAAAAAAATTAAACAAAATAGCAATAGGAAGTCCTTGCCTATCAAAATTACTTTAAATGTAAATGGGTTAAATTCTCCAATTAGAAGAAATGGAATGATTAAATTAAAAAGAAAACTCAAGGTCCAACAGTATGCTGCCTATAAGAGACACATGTTAGCCATAAAGACACACATACACTGAGGTGAAGGGATAGAAAAAGACATTTCAAACAGTATCCCCCCCTCCCAAAAAAAATGCAGGGTAGCTATACTTAGCTTTAAAACAGAATATATTCAGAGACAAAGGGCATACAGTGATAAAGAGGTTTATATGTAAAGAAGGTATAACAGTTGTAAGTATTTATGTGCCCAGCATTGGAACACCTAAATATATAAAGTAAAAACTAGCAGAACAAAAAGGAGCAATAAACAATAATATAATAATGGATGAGGACTTAAATGCTGCACTTTCAACTGTGGTTGCCTAATCCAGCCAGAGAATCATAAGGAAACAGCAGACTTGAATAGTAAATAGATCAAATGGACAACAGACACATACAGAACATTCTATCCAACAACAGCAGAGTACACATTGATCTCAAGCTCGCATGAAACATTTTCTAGGTTGGACCATATGTTAGGCCAAAACAAGTCTTAGTAGATTCAAGAAGATTGAAAGCATACCAAGTATCTTCTCTGACCATAATGGCATGAAACTAGAAATCAATAACAAGAGGAAAACTGGAAAATTCATGAACACATGGAAATTAAACAGTCCTCTCCTCAACAACCAATGGCTCAAAGAAGAAATTAAAGGGGAAATAAATTTTCCAGAAAAAAACAAAAATAGAAACACAACATGCTGAAACTTATGGGAAACAGCAAAAGCAGTTTTAAGAGGAAATTTCAGAGGGACATATCTAAAGAACATGAAAAGACCTAATTCAAAAAAATATCTATACCACCTTGTTCATAATAGCTTTATTTATGATAGCCAAGACATGGAAACAACCTAAGTGTGCACTGATGGATGAATGGATAAAGAAGTTGTTAAAACACACATACACACACAATGGAATATTACTCAGCCATTAAAAAAACACACAAGGAAATCCTACCATTTACAACAACATGGATGGACCCTGAAGGCATTATGCTAAGTGAAATAAGTCAGATGGAGAAGGACAAATACTGTATGATCTCACTTACATGTGAAATCTAAACAAAGAAACAAATTCATAGAAAAAGAAATCAGACTTGTGTTTACAGAGGTGTAGGGTGGAAGCAAAACTGGAAGGTGGTGTTCAAAAAGTGTGAACTTCCAGTTATAAGATAACTATTAGAGATGTAATGTACAACATGATGATAATGGTGGCTAACACTATTGTATGATATACAGAAAAGCTGTTAAAGAGTAAATCTATGAGTCTTCATTACAATGAGAATTTTTTCCTTTTACCTTCTTTTTTTTTTTCCTTTTTATTGTATCTATATGAGAAGATAAATATTAGCTGAACCTATTGTGGCAAGAATTTTGCAATATATGTGAATCAAATTATCATGCTGTATGCCTTAAATTTATACAGTGATGCATGCCAATTCTCAGTGAAACTGGAAAAACAGCAATAATAACCATTTCTTTAGTCCAAGGAAAAAAGAGGATTAATAAATCTTGTTGAAGGGATACAGGAATCAACATGAAGGGTTTCCCATTGAGTAAATATGGTGCAATTTAAGCATCAAAAGAAAAATAAGTTCAATTGATGGAAACGTATTTGAGATATAAAATTTATAATCTCATGACATATAAGACAAAGAGTGAAAAAGAAGAAAAATATTTACATTGGAAATTATTAGGGCACCAACTAATTTTTTAAAATAATACCAAGTAAAAGGGAAAAAATAGGAGTTTATCTTGCCTTTTCTATACTAACTGTATTTCAGGATAACCAGTAACACCAGTTTAAGGGGAAGAGATATGCTTTATATAATCATCCCACCTAACAATATGGTATGAATAATAGAATCAGAAAAATCACTATTTTGCAGCCAATAATGAAATTGTTTCAGGATGAACTAAAATTTGATTGGATTCTCAAATTTTAGTGAGCATCAGAATCTCCTGGGAAACTTGTTAAAAACAGATTGTTGGACATCATCCCCAGAGTTTCTGATTCAGTATGTTTAGGTATGGCCAAGAATATGCACTTCTGATAAGTTTTCAGGTGATGTTAGAGAGCCTTAGAGAGCCTCTGCATTAAAGGGAATTTTGGTGGGGAACTTCAGAATGGAAAAATCAAGCTGTTATGCCCTGAATCGACTCATCAGTAAGCATTACTATACTTGGGCACCTAGATACCATGGACATCCAGATGTTATGTAAAATGAAGTACATAGTACCGAGTTGCATTAGATAGGGATCTTCAGAGAAACAGAACCAATAAAGAAGTCAGGTTTGTGTGTGTGTGTGTGTGTGTGTGTGTGTGTGTGTGTGTGTGTAGAGAGAGAGAGAGAGAGAGATTTTAAGGAATTGGCTCATGTGCTTGTAGATACAGGCAAATCCAAAACCTGCAGGTTAGGTCAGGAAGCTGGAGACACAGGGAAGTTTGATATTTCAACTTAAGTCCAAAGGCAGTCTGCTGGCAGAATTCCCTCTCCTTGAGGGAGGTCAGGTTTTTTTCCTGTTAAGACCTTCAACTGATTAGATGAGGCCCATTCACATGATGGAGGGTAATCTGCTTTACTCAGAGTCTACTGATTTTAATATTAATCTCACCTTAGGAATACTTATACAGAAATATTTAGAATAATGTTTGATCAAATATCTGGGTACTGTGGCTTGGCCAAGTTGACACTTAAAAGTAACATTTGAACATAAAGTGTTCTTGCCAAAATGTTGAATCCAAAAACCTGAATCTAGGCAAGGCTTTAGAGCTAACTTTTTTTTTTTTTTTTTTTTTAATGGGAGAAAGAGGAGCAAGGTAAATGATAAAACAAGGAATAGAAGTGAGTAGACTTCTTTGACATGTCAGTGGTACTGAAAGAAGGAAGGAAGGGAGAGAGGGCAGGAGGAAGGAAAGGGGAAAAAAGGAGAGAAAAAGGATTGGGGACTGTCCTTGACCAAGAGAGATTTAAGAGACATAATAACCAGATGCGATGTATTGAACTTGTTAGGACCTTATTCTCACAAGTCAATCGTAAAAAGTTTTTAAACTATTGGAGACATTTGTTTATGGAGCAGAAATTATCAAAAAAAGTCTTTTGTTAGTTTCAAAAGATATTGTTATGGCATTTCTGATTACATATGGAAATATCTTTTAAGAAGTGCATTCTGAAATATGTAGGGGTATAATGACAAAATGTGTGGAATCTGCTTTCAAATACATGAACAAAGGAGAAAATTAAAAGGGATAAGTGAAGCAAAAAAGGCAAGTTTGACAATTTTTGAATCTGGTGTTGAGAATGGGAATTGCTGTACTTACCTTTTTTCCAGACTTGAAAATTTTCGTAGTAATTTTTTTAAAAAACTTCTGAAAAGAATAATGGGGGGGCACTTACCCTTCCAGATAACAAAATACCCTATACATCTACATAATAAAAACAGTGTGGTTTTGACTGAGAGACAGGCAGCTCAGTAGAAAAATATAGTCAAGAAAGAGACATATTTGTACATAAACATTTAGTTTCATTTTGAGTCAATAGAAAAAAGAATGCATTATGCCATGTGATATTGGAACAATTGGATATCCACTTAGAAAAATAAATTCTAAGCAGTCAAGAGATAGGAAGCCAATCTATAAATTGTAGGTTTCTGAAGTATGACACAGAAATCTAAATCCATAAGGGATGTTATTGCCAGATTCAAAGTTATTAGAGTGTTTAAATTTCTGAACAATTAAAAATATCATAAATTTAAAGCACTGACACAAGAATTTGACTGTCTTGCCATGAAAGACAAAGAATTAAGAGTATAGTTGTGTGTGGAGCTCTTGCAGAAATGTGAACAAATGAAATTAAAGGGAAAATGTGTAAAGATCTGGAGAGTTAGTTTACAAAAGAAGAACTAAAAACATGTGAAGACAAATAAACTATTAATAAAAATTTGAAAAGATGGTCAACATCATTTGTAATCTAAGAAATGCAAATTAATAAAATAGGGTTTTCACCTAGCAGATTGTCAAAAATGAAAACCCTGGGCAATATCCAGTACTAATGAGGGTATAGGGAAATGTGCTGCCTCACTACTGTTAGTTGGAAAACAAAGTGGTAAAGTTCTTTTGTTGGGCATCTTGGTTAGTTCTTTCAAAAAAAACAAAAACAAACACTTGTTGACCAAGCAGTTCTCCTTCTAGCTCTCAGTTCTTTAGACATGCTCTTGGATTTAATAAAAATACTCTTACAAGGTTATTAGCAACACATTAGAAATCTGCTATAATAAGTGACTTTTTTTTAAATTAAATTTTATTTTTTATAAACATATAATATACTTTTATCCCCAGGGGTACAGGTCTGTGAATCGCCAGGTTTACACACTTCACAGCATGATTCTTTAGCCTTGCAGTTAATTTAATTTTTAATTTTTTTTTCTTTTTCAATTTTTTTTTCTTCTGCTAAATTTTTTTTAACTTTTACCCTTTTCTTTTTTAATGTTTTTAAACTAGTTTATCTAATATATATATATTTTTTTCCTTTTTATATTTTTTCTTTATTGGTTTTCTTTTTTTAATTGTTTCTTTTTTCTTTTCTTTCTTTTTTTTTTTTTCTTTCTGAACCTCTTTTTATCCCCTTTCTCCCCCCTCACGATTTGGGATCTCTTCTGATTTGGCTAAAGCATATTTTCCTGGGGTTGTTGCCACCCTTTTAGTATTTTACTTGCTCCTTCATATACTCTTCTCTGGACAAAATGACAAGGCGGAAAAATTCACCACAAAAAAAAGAACAAGAGGCAGTACCAAAGGCTAGGGACCTAATCAACACAGACATTGGTAATACGTCAGATCTAGAGTTCAGAATGACGATTCTCAAGGTTCTAGCCGGGCTCGAAAAAGGCATGGAAGATATTAGAGAAACCCTCTCGGGAGATATAAAACCCTTTCTGGAGAAATAAAAGAACTAAAATCTAACCAAGTTGAAATCAAAAAAGCTATTAATGAGGTGCAATCAAAAATGGAGGCTCTCACTGCTAGGATAAATGAGGCAGAAGAAAGAATTAGCGATATAGAAGACCAAATGACAGAGAATAAAGAAGCTGAGCAAAAGAGGGACAAACAGCTACTGGACCACGAGGGGAGAATTCGAGAGATAAGTGACACCATAAGACGAAACAACATTAGAATAATTGGGATTCCAGAAGAAGAGGAAACAGAGAGGGGAGCAGAAGGTATATTGGAGAGAATTATTGGAGAGAATTTCCCCAATATGGCAAAGGGAACAAGCATCAAAATCCAGGAGGTTCAGAGAACCCCCCTCAAAATCAATAAGAATAGGTCCACACCCCGTCACCTAATAGTAAAATTTACAAGTCTTAGTGACAAAGAGAAGATCCTGAAAGCAGCCCGGGAAAAGAAGTCTGTAACGTACAATGGTAAAAATATTAGATTGGCAGCAGACTTATCCACAGAGACCTAGCAGGCCAGAAAGAGCTGGCATGATATATTCAGAGTACTAAACGAGAAAAACATGCAGCCAAGAATACTATATCCAGCTAGGCTATCATTGAAAATAGAAGGAGAGATTAAAAGCTTCCAGGACAAATAAGTGACTTGTATTATTAGAGAACTGGAAAGGCTAGAATTTTCTGCAGCACTTAAATTTCAGTGATAGTGAGCCTGGGTGGTTCAGTCGGTTAAATTTCAGTGATAACACAGAATGGCAGCAATTCACTTAGGAGATCAAAATATATCTACCATTCAGGATTTTTCCTTAATAGGCCATTATTTAATATTTCATTTCTTCCCTGTCAAGTTTGACAGAGCTGGATTAAAGCTTACTTCATGAAATTTTGAAACTATAAATAGCTTTCCTTGTAAATAACACTGTTAAGTTTGTTATTTTGCTGTCTTCATTGAAAAATGGCATCCAAAAGAACCGCATCTACTCACAGTTTTAGGAATTGTGTAAGTTTTACATACTATCTCATGATCCAGATAGTAGTCACTAGAAACATGTATTTATGTTTCAAATGTCATTTTTCAATTTTTCTAAAACTTCATTTCAAATATCCAAATCTTTGTAGTGAGGAAACTCCAGATTCATGCTCCAAATATTGACACTTTGACAGATCTCATATGACAAATGGTAACAGTTTTAAAGAAAAATTAGAAATATAAGATGTAATCAGAAAGATGTATTTCCGTAAATTTTTTGAACATCTCTTGTTTTCATGTGAATTTTGACCTCAGGTTACTTTAGAAATGCCTAACACACCTTCAGATGCTGCTTTACAAGTTTGAATAGGCAGCTATTCTCAGGTGCTCTGTCTTCTCTGGCATATAAAATTACAGGGTTCTTATATAATATCAAAAAAGTAGAAAGCTGTGGGAGTTATACAATTTCATTATGTCAAACAGGAATACATTAAAGCTTACTGTTTGTTAAAGTTAAAAATACACTTGCTGAAATTGCTGGAGAAATTCAAGCACAATCATGTCAAAAAAAAAATGAAAAAGAAGTGAAGTGTGATTACCTAAAATTTCTTTAGTCCAATTCATGAAACACAATTTTATATTAAAACATTATTCCCCAAAAGTTGTTTTGCACATGTATTTTAATACAATAGATGTTGGGATATTGTATTGTAAATTGGTGGCTGCCCTGAAATGGTTTCATGAAATTTAAAATTTCATTTGATTATCAATTTCATTGATCTGATGATACAGACCATCCTTATTTTAGAAGATAGCAATTCAGGTGAAGTTTTAACTTTTTCTTAAATGTCTAATCTTGTGTGCATACACTCACTCACTTAGGCAGTAGGAACACCAGGAGTTGTGTTGGTGTTATCACTTGCCATCTGAGTTGTAAGTGTTAAGAACACTTTTCAAAATATGCAGCTGTATGTTTCAGCTCCTACTACCGAGATTTTAAATTGTCCTGTCAGAGTAGGAGTGGACTTTTTTCTTTCCTTCTTGTGTATCAAAATATGGCAACAGATGGGCAGTTCGTGGGTCAGATACAACCTGCAGATGTGCATTAAGAGTCAAAAAAATGGTGTGGGTTTTTTTTTAACTATTTTTTTTTTGGAAGATTTTATTTTTTTATTTGATAGAGACAGTGAGAGAGAGAGCACAATCAGGGGGAGTGAAAGAGGGAGAGGGAGAAGCAGGCTCCCCACTGAGCAGGGAGCCTGATGCAGGGCTTGATCCCAGCCTCTAAGATCATGACCTGAGCCCAAGGCAGACACTTAAGGCACCAGGTGCCCCAAAATGGTGTGTTGTTTTTTTTTTTTTTCTGGAAAATTAGAACAAACATTTAAAAATATGGAGATTGGAAATAAACTCTGAACTCCAGGGTTGTCTTAAAAATTCAGAGGAACTGGCACTCAGGCTCAGTGTTCCACAACAGCCACCACTCACCCCACCCCCCACCCCCCATCCCTGCCATGGGGAGTCTCCCCGCCAATGGAACAATGGAACTTGAGCACTGTTGTTTGCTGCAGTCACTGCCACGCTTCGTGGTCTTCCATTGCTGAGGCCCAATACCACTCACTACTTATCTTTGCAATTGTGAAGTGTCCCTAATAGTTTAGAAATATTTATTATTTTTTTTAATTTTTTATTTTTTAAATTATTTTTATTAACATATAATGGGAAAAAAATACATATAATGGAACGGTGTCGCTAGCCAATGACAGAGAACAAAAAAAATTGAAATGGCTGCATGTTTCAAATATAAAATGTTCAAGTGATATAAAGTGCCTCACTTCACTCATTTTTGCTTACTTTTTGCCAGGTCTTATGAACACTTATAAAATATCTTTTATTGGCATAAAATTCATAGGTCATAAAAATCAGTCTTTGAAGATTTATAGTTCACTGGTTTTCAGTATAGTCACAGCACTGTATAGCCATTATCATCTAGTTTTAGAAATTGTTGGGGCGGCTGGGTAGCTCAGTCGGTTAAATGTTTGCCTTCAGCTCAGATCATGATCCCAGGGTCCTGGGCTCGTGTCCCGCGTTGGGCTCTCTGCTCGGGGGGAATCTGCTTTTCCTTCTTGCTCTGCCCCTACTTCCCCCCTATCAAGCTTGTTCTCTTGCTTTAAAAAAAAATTGTCATCACCCCCAAAAGAAACCTCATAACCATTAGGAGTCTTATAGACATTCAAAAGTATGGGGGCACCTGGGTGGCTCAGTCAGTTAAGGGTCTGACCCTTGATTTTGGCTCAGGTTGTGATCTCAGGGTTGTGAGATCAAACACCATATCGGACTCAGCACAGAGTCCGCTTAAGATTCTCTCCCTCTGCCCCCCCCCCGCCCCACTCATGCTCAATCTCTCTCTCTCTCTCAAATAAATAAATAATTTTTTTTAAAAGTATGAAAGTGATAGGAGACATGAAACAAAGGAATCAGCCTTAGTCTGTTATCCAGATTCTTTTCCAAAAGTTGGGAAACATGGTTTTCATGTCTCATAAACATCTGGCCTTTCCAAGATTTTTGTATACTTCAAATTTTATAACCAAGTCTCTTGTGTCTTTATCTGAAACAATTATTTGAAAAGAGAAAACCCCCAAAACATACACATATGCACATATGTAGGCAAGTATGTGGCTCTGTGGAGTATCACCAGATGCTTTTCCTAGTGATGGACATGAATCCATTAATCAGTAGTTTGTACACTTAATGTTCAGCTCTTGGATTTTTTTACTTTATTGGACTAACCTGAGCAATTCTGATACATGCTTTGTATTAAAAAAGAAGCTTTATGCTGTGGCTATTCCCTTGTCTTTGAGTATATAACAAAATGAACCTGTATAAAAGACCAACTCCTAAGACAAAGTGACTTTATTTGGCTCAAATCAATCAACTAATCAGTACTTTTTTTCCTTCAGTGTTCTCAACTCATCTATTAATCCAATATGAAATTTATATTTTAAGTTCACTGAGCTATTATTTTTCTGCTTTCTTCTCTCTCTCTTTTTAAAGATTTTATTTATTTATATATTTATTAGAGAGAGAGAGAGAGTGCACATGTGTGTGCAAGAGAGCGTGAGTGGGGGTAAGGAGAGGGAGAAGCAGACTCCCCACTGAACAAGGGGCCCCATGCAGGATTCAATCCCAGGACTTCAGGATTACAGTGTGAACCAAAGGCAGACAACCAACTGAGCCACCCAGGCGCTTCTCTTTTTTTTTTTAATCCAGGCTAACATGTGCCAGTTTCCGTGGGCTGGCAGTCCCCCTCCTTTTTGATATTACCCTAATGATTTGCTCTAAATTCTTATAGTTTGAAGATGTATCTCCTGAACTCTAGACTCTCATATCCATCTGCCTACTCAGCATCTCTGTTTGGAATGTCTTCTCAGTTTTACAAAGGCATCATGTCCAAAGCTGGACTCCTTTGTTTCTTCTAGACTGGCTGTGCCCATACTCTTCCCTTCGTAGTGAAAGGCCATGCTTTCTCTTGCTCAGACTATGGATTTGTAGAGCCATCCTTTCGTTCTCTCTTTCATACTCTCCATGTGCTCAGTTGTTAAATCATATCTATTCTGCCTTCAGCATACCTCCAGATGCTGATCGCTTCACTCTTTCTCTACTGTGTCCACCCTAGTTCAAGACATCATCTCTCACCTGCTTCTGTCCTTGCCCCTACACAGTTTATTCAAAATATAGCAGCTAGCTGATCTAATTGAATTCTGAGTTGGTCTTTTTCCTGTTCCTTGAACATACCAAGTCCACTCCCACTTCCGGTGTTCGTACGTGCTGGGCTGTCAGCCTTGAATGCTCTTGCCTCAGATATCAGTGCAGTTCATTTAGTCATTTCCTCCATTCTTACTCAGATGGTATCTTCTCAATGAGTTCCTTAGCCACAGTATTTAAATTTTTCTACCTAATAATTCTTATCATATAAAGTTGATTCTTAAATAATACAAAGGTTAGGGATCTCAACTCCCTGTGCAGTCAAAAATTTATGTATAATTTTTGACTCTTCAGACTTAACTACCAATAACCTACTGTTGACTGGAAGCCTTACTGATAATATTAACAGTCAAGGAACACATATTTTGTATACTGTATGTATTATATTCTGTATTCTTAGGATAAAGTAAGCTAGGGAAAAGATGATGTTATAAAGAAGATCATAAGGAAAAGAAACTACATTTAGAGTACTGTACTGTCAAATATCTGTGTAAAACTGGACCCACATAGTTCAAACCCATGTTACTCAAGGGTCAAGATAGTATCCTTATATATAATCCATACACTTCGGTATTATATATATATATATATATATATATATATATATATATATATATACCTCCTAATAATCTCTTCTTTGTAATCTATATTTTAATTTCTATGTTATAGTTATCATCTTAATCCTATATTTTATATAATTATTCCCCATAATAAATAATAAATGTCCTTTTATATATACATTATTATTATATATTATGCAGTTACATGTAATTATAACTATATAATAATTGTGTATAGATATATGATATATATGATCACATGATTTTGGAGGCTGAGAAGTCTCGTGATGTGCCATCCTATAAGCTGTAAAACCAGAAAAGCTAGTGGTGTAGTTCTACTCCAAGTCTGATGGGTTGAGAACCAGGAAAACTGATGGTATACGTTCTAGTCCAAGTCCAAAGTCCTGAAAACCAAAGAGCTAATTGTGTAAGTTGTGGTCCAAGTCTCAGCTCTTGAGAACTAGGAGTGCCAGTGCCATTAACCCCAGTCTGAGAGCAGGAGAAGACCAAAGTCCCAACTCAACCATCAGACAGGATGAATTCTCCTCTCATCAAACTTTTTGTTCTATTCAGGTCCCTGATGGATCGGATGATGTCCACCTACACTGGGGAAGGGAGTCTGCTTTACCCAGTCTACTAACTCAAATGCTAATCTACTTTGGAAATATCCTCGCAGACATACCCAGCAATGATATTTAACCAAATATGTGGGCACCGCATGACCCCATTGCATTGGCATAAAATGATCACGTTGCTATTTTCTTGCATGGATTTCTGGATTTCCTGCAATTGGTGTTAATTATAATATGGAAACTATATATTTGTTACAACTATGGGTAAATAAATGAAATTATTTTCCCCAAATTTGCAGCACAGAGTATCAGATTTAACTGCATCTTCAACAGCTCTTGGCCTTCAAAATTCAGTCTTGATGGTCTGTAGAATACAAAGGACTTGAAGCTCCAAATTTCTGACACAGAAGAGGTATTTTCTGACTATCAACATTAAATAGTGACAACATGAATACAACATCTTTAGAGTTTAACCAGTAGTAGGGGCACCAGAACTGCACTGCATGTTTAACTCAAATGCTTTCCAGACATTGTTTCTAAGTATAAGACAGATGTTTGTAATTTGCGTTGAAAAAATACACAAGTTCATTGTCAAATAACAGAAGATTTCAAAATATATCATGTGCAATATATTACTGAGCAATAGTTTAAGAAATAATAGGGCCATGAAATAATTGCTTTATTACATTTGGCCTGCACTTTACTTCTTTATATGAGGATATATGTTGTCATGTACAATTTTGTTACTGTGGGATGAATCAAAATTAGCCAATGTAGAGAAAACTACTATAGATATTTGGCAAACTTGTATCTCAGATAACTTCCAGAGTCATATAAATCTTGTATTAATCAGGCTCCCTATGAGGACATGACAATTTCTTGAAAGGGAAGGACGGGTGAATCAATTGTATAGTAGTATTTAGAGTAACCTGAATTAGGGGAAGTTGAGGATGGGGAATAAGTGTTAAATCAGGCCACTGTCATTTTGTTAAAAAATTATTTTAACTTTGGATGCATAATGATTCCAGTAATTACATTCAAACTAAACTAATTACTAAAGGAAAACATTCTTTTTATCTCCTCTTCCAAAACATTTTTAAGTCCCTTTCTCTGGGGGCCATCATGTTTCGCAATTTTTCCTACATGTAAATAAAAATAGTCCTTTACCTAAAAGCTACCCAAGAACAGTCATTCTGTGGTTCTCCTTGGTTAAAACCCAGACCTTAAGTCATAGTGCTCTCTTGCTTTCAAAATAAAAATGAGGTCAAGTGCCAACCAGACACTCTAGGACACTGTGCACATAGAAAGATATAAAGCAAGAATTGAATCATCCAACAGGTACATTTGGACTAAAGAGTATTGGAACACTTTTCTTTTGAGCAGAATTTTTTTAAAAAATGAATGAGAATTCTGTTGTGAACTTCGTTTAAAGACATTTTTACATTTGTAAAAGACCGCCATGATTATCGTGAGGAGACTGACTTATAAATTAATTATCTCCAGCACACAGTACCATCATGGGAAGATTTAAGTTTACTTAGTGCTTGGCTGTGTGGTTTAAGTGTCATTTAAAATATTGCATTTGAATACCTCCATGAAAGTTGTTTATGCTACTTATTCTGATGGAGCTATAATCTTATGTGTATGTCTTGAACGCCTAGAATCTCATGTGTACATTTTTTTTTTTAAAGATTTTATTTATTTGACAGGCAGAGATCACAAGTAGGCAGAGAGGCAGGCAGAGAGAGAGGGAGGAAGCAGGCTCCCTGCTGAGCTGAGAGCCCGATGCCGGGCTCAATCCCAGGACCCTGGGATCACGACCTGAGCCGAAGGCAGAGGCCCTAACCCACTGAGCCACCTGGGCGCCCCTTATGTGTACATCTTGATGAAGCCCTGGAGGAAGGGTGCCTCTTTGTTAAGGTAGGCAGGAGAAGGAGAAAACTCTTTTCTTAAGCTCCCATAGCTGTACCTTAGCTCAGAGCATTCTAAATACACCTTCAAAGTCTGATGGAAATATATACTTTGTTTTGTGACATATAGTGGTGACAAATTGAGGGAATTTTCGTTTTAACTTTATAAATATTAAATGCTGAAGAAGTGATCAACAGTCATCTTTAACCCTTTGTACACTGCTAATCCAACTAATTCTACCCCTCCAAGTACAGCCCCAGGATAAGGTGTTGTCTCTATGGAATAAAACTGTCCTCTTGTTGCTGTTGTTTTGACAACTTCTGCTGGGCATTGTGGGCCTCAAGCTGTTTAGGTCTATATGGACCATATGATCTCAGAAAGCCCTTATGGTCATGGCAATAATTTTTTTTTTAACATCTTAATTTTATTTTATTTTTTTCAGTGTTCTAAGATTCATTGTTTAGGTGCCACACCCAGTGCTCCTTGCAATACAAGCCCTCCTTAGTACCCACCACCAGTAATTTTAAAGTAGACCACATCAGTGGTTTTAAACTGTGGCTACTTATTAAAATCACATGGGGGATATTTTTTAAAATACCTATTCTTCACTGTCCCCAAGACTTACTCACTTTTTGTTGGTATAATCCAGCACCTGTATAAAGGACCCCAATAGAATTTTTTTTAATAAACATATAATGTATTATCTGCCCCATTGGTACAGGTCTGTGAATCATCAGGCTTACACAATTCACAGCAGTCACCATAGCATATACCCTCCCCAATATCCATAACCCAGCCACCCTATTTGTACCTCCCCACCTCCCCCAGCAACCTTCAGTTTGTTTCATGAGATTAAGAGTCTCTTATGGTTTGTCTCCCTACCCATGATGACGCTCCACCCTGCCTCTCAAATTCCTCATATCAGAGAAATCATATGATAATTGTCTTTCTCTGATTGACTTATTTCACTTAGCATGAGACCCTCTAGTTCCATCTACGTCGTTGCAAATGGCAAGATTTTGTTTCTTTTGATGGCTGCATAGTATTCCATTGTGTATATATACCACATCTTCTTTATCCATTCATCTGTTGATGGACATCTAGGCTCTTTCCATAGTTTGGCTATTGTGGACATTGCTGTCATAAACATTTGGGTGCATGTGCCCCTTTGGATCACTACATTTGTATCTTTAGAGTAAATACCCAGTAGTGCAATTGCTGGCTTGTAGGATAGCTCTGTTTTCACCTTATTAAGGAACCTCGATGCTGTTTTCCAGAGTGGCTGCACCAGCTTGCATTCCCACCAACAGGGGTCATCCACTTGCCAATATCTATCGTTTCCTGACTTGTTAATTTTAGCCGTCTGACTGGTTTCGGGTGGTATCTCATTGTGGTTTTGATTTGTTTTTCTCTGATGCCAAGTGATGTGGAGCACTTTTTCATGTGTCTGTTGGCCATTTGGATGTCTTCTTTGCAGAAATGTCTGTTCATGTCTTCTGCCCATTTCTTGATTGGATTATTTGTACTTTGGGTGTTGAGTTGGATAAGTTCTTTATAGATTTTGGATACTAGCCCTTTATCTGATATGCCATTTGCAAATATCTTCTCCCATTCTGCCAGTTGTCTTTTGGTTTTGTTGACTGTTTCCTTTGCTGTGCAAAAGCTCTTTATCTTGATGAAGTCCCAATAGTTCATTTTTGCCCTTGCTTCCCTTGCCTTTCATGATGTTTCTAGGAAGAAGTTGCTGTGGCTGAGGTCAAAGAGGTTGCTGCCTGTGTTCAAGGGATTTTGATGGCTTCCTGTCTCACATTGAGGTCTTTCATCCCTTTTGAGTCTATTTTTGTGTGTGGTGTAAGGAAATGGTCCAGTTTTATTCTTCTGCATGTGGCTGTCCAATTTTCCCAACACCATTTGTTGAAGAGACTGTGTTTTTTCCATTGGACATTCTTTTCTGATTTGTTGAAGATTATTTGACCATAGAGTTGAGGGTCCATTTCTGGGCTCTCTATTCTGTTCCGTTGATCTGTGTGTCTGTTTTTGTGCCAGTACCATACTGTCTTGATGATTACAGTTTTGTAATAGAGCTTGAAGTCTGAAATTGTGATGCCACCAATGTTGGTTTTCTTTTTCAATATTCCTCTGACTATTTGGGATCTTTTCTGGTTCCATATAAATTTTAGGATTATTTGTTCTATTTCTTTGGACCCCAATAGAATTTTTTTTTCAGCTACTTATCATGTAGTTTTATTTATTTTTTCCCAATAGAATTTTAATGAAAAGAATTGGGCTACTTCTCAACTCCCATTTAAGTTTGGTCTTTAATATAATTTAGCCTGTCATTTCTTCATGTTACAATGGTGTCTTGAGCATCTACTATGTGCCAGACACTGTGCCAATTTGAGGATAGAATGGTTGCTCAGAATAGCCGTGCAACTGCCGTTACGGGACTTAGAGCCCTGTTCGAGAGTAAACAAGTCACTAGACTGTTTCATACAGGAGCTCAATAAAGACCAACAGGTGGTGAAGGTGTCTACCCATATGGTGGGGAATGGGAAGTCAAGGGCAGACAAATGAAGTTTATGCTAAAAACTGAAGGATGGTTGGACTCAGATGAGAGGGTAGGTAGGAATGGGGAGCATTCTGAGGAAAATAGGAACTCAAAGGCCAGGAAAGTGTGTGTGCCTGTCACAAAATGAAAGCATTTCAGTGATGCTGGAGTGGGGGACCCAAGGTTAGGAGTTCAAGAAGGTCAAGCAGATAAACAGATCTAAGGATTATAGAGTCATGTCATTTTTCATACATGCCATGGTTTTGACTGTCTTGCTGTGGCACTGAGAATAGATTGAGCAAGGAGGCAAGAATGAAGCCAGAAAGAAGGGACACTGAAGCAGAAATCTAGGTAAGAGTCGATGGTGGCTTCTGTCACAGCAATAGAAATGGAAAGAAGTAGAAAGCCTGCGAGAAGAACAGGAGTGAGTTATTGGGTATTTGGAGACAGAAAAGAGGATGAAGGCATCCATGGTTTAGAGTGTGGGCAGTTTGACCAGATAAAGAACCTTAAGAGGAGAAACAGGTTTTGGGGAGAAGTTGATGAATTGTTTTAGAATAAATTACATCTAAAGCTCCCATGAATGGAACATATTCCCCAAGCCTATCCCTGGTCCCAGTATCTGTCATGAGCTTTAGGTATGCATTACCAGATAGTGGGACTAGAGAAAGACTTGGGGATGTAAACATTCACAGGATAGTCAAACCAGGAGAGTGGATGACCTCATTCAGAAAGTGAGAAGGGAGCCTATATTTCAAAGTTTAAAGAACAAGGAGTCTGTAGTGGGAGGACCTGTCTAGGACACCGGATGTAGGTATAACTAGGTTTTAGTTCTGGCTTTGCCACTGCTTTTAACTATGCCATGGGCAAGTGGCTTAATTGTTCTCATTTCATTTTCCTAAATCCATACTGTGAGAAATTACTGCCTCCACCTAAATCATAGGGTTATGTGGTGGGCAGAATTGTGCCCCACCTAAGATGCCCATGTCCTAAACTCTAGCACCCCGGGAAGATGTTAGCTGCATGGCAGATGAAAATTAAGGTTGCAGATGGAATTAAAGTTACTAATCAGCTGGCTTTAAAATAAGGACATTATCCTCCTTGGCCCAGTATAATCAAAGGGTCCTTAAGCCTTAGGTGTAGAAGAGAGAAACAAAAGAGAGAGAAGCAGAGAGATAGCAGCATGAAAAGAACTTGGCCTCACATTACTGGCTTTGCAGATGGTGGAATGAAGGGGCCATGAGCCAAGGAATGCCTGTTGCCTCCAGAAGCTGCAAAGGCAAGATCAGTTGTCCCCTGTGGGCTCCAGCAGATATGCAGCCGGCTGACACCTTGATTTCAGCCCTCTGAGACCCCTTTCAGACTTCTCACTTCCAGAAATGTAAGATAATAAGTGTACGTGATTCTAAACCACTCAGTTTGCGATATGGCACCAGTAGAAACTAATTCAGGTGTTGGGTGGATAAAATTAGATGTGGATATGAAATAGGTTCAAATATAGCAAATGGATATACAAATGTATGTGCTTCTGATAGTATGTTTATGTGTGCCTCTGCTAATTTCAGTGATAAATGTTGAGCACTAAGGGTGGCTGAATTGCACCAGATGTGAGCGATTTTAATATTAGACTCACTAAGTAGGTAGGAAGTAACGGGGAAAATGATTTAGAGATAAATGGCACCCCAAAACACAGTTAACAATGAGGGGTATTTATATATCTGTGGAATGCTGAGTAGTATGTCAGAGTGGTTATGATAACTAAAGGCAGCATCTCTACCCCAAGCAAAGACTGTGCACATTCGGGGCCCCCTTTCCATGTGGCAGAGGCTTGACCGTACCCGCAGCAACCCACTGGAGTCTTAGAAGAGCTGCGAATGCACACTGCTGACCTTGAAGAAGTTAGCAGAACTTTTTAGTCCCTGGTGATAGGTCATTGTAGAGCTGCTTGAAAAGTTAAGTATATACATAATTAACCCCTTTCCCCTGCTTCTGTCTTCTCCATCCCTAATCTCAACCAGTTTCTCCCTCCACCAAAAATCTAAAGACACAGTTTCAATCGGGCTTTTGTACAGCTAGTAAAATAACTTCAAGTGCTTTACTTCTCCTTAAGAGATTAAAGTCTGTTTTTTAAAGATAGAAATTTCTCAGCTCTGACATATTTTTTTTATTTTTTATTTTTTTTCCAAAGATTTTATTTATTTATTTGACAGACAGAGATCACAAGTAGACAGAGAGGCAGGCAGAGAGAGAAGAAGGGAAGCAGGCTCCCTGCTGAGCAGAGAGCCTGATGTGGGGCTCGATCCCAGGACCCTGGGATCATGACCTGAGCCGAAGGCAGAGGCTTTAACCCACTGAGCCACCCAGGTGCCCCTGATATATGTTTTTTTAAAGCCCATATCATGGAAAGAAATGTGTTGCAAATGGTGACGAGGACTTAAGGGGTGTGCAAAGAAAGATTAGGGTTGACTGACGGGGCATGACCTCTGCCCCAGGAGGGCTTGAGCTAGCAGATCACAGAACTTGGGACAGGGAAGGGATGCTCAATATTTCGGTGTTCAGGGATTAAGTCAAACAGACCATGCTTCAGGAACTGGGCCAAAGAAGGCTCTGACAACAAAATGGTGACATGTCGCTAATGGTCAGCTAGTGGTAAGTTCTTCACTGGTCAGCATCAGCCCTGTCTAACCTCAGGTAGAAAGAATGGTAATGATAATAGATTTCCTTCTTGAATATTTAACAGAGTACCAAGTACTAACTTAATCATGTCACAAGGAATCTTCAAAATGTTTTGTTAGATAAGCAATGCGATTGTCATTCCCAGTTTACAGATGAAAAAATTGAAGCTTAGAGAAGTATAGGAATTCGGCCAAGATCACACAGCTGGTAATTGGCGAATAGAGTTACATGGTCTATATCAAAGCCCTTGCTGGGGAATCCAGAACATCTGTGAGATAATGACAGCCCCTGATTTAGTGTCGGTGGCTGAACCTCTGGGATAACAACTGGCAAAATCAAGATGGGGTAACAGATATAGAGAGGATGACCTAGGCATGGATCCCAGCACAAATTATGGGGAAAATCAGTCATCCGAACTGGGTACTTGGAGCACCCCAAGTGTGGAGAGGAAGGCTGAAGAGCACAGTTGTCACAGTTGATTAACAAGGTGGCTGGATAATATGTCAGTGGCAAAGTATCAGCGTAAAGCCCCCAAATCTCTCCCAGTTGACAACACTATATAATTATTTCCCTAAATCCCTCCACCCAGAGACTTAGTAGGAGATCCCCGGTGCTTCCCAGTCCATCCAGTCCAAGTCAGATACATCGGGCAAGTGGGTCACCCCCTGAATAATGGAGCACTCTCCACTCAAACAAGAAAGAACCAAAAAGCATTCCAATTAAGAGGAGGAAGGTGAAGAGAAGAGGTTTTGAGCTATTGGTGGGACAGGAGCTTTGTATCCCATTTCACAAAACTGTTAAAGAAAGTAGCAAGCCCTTTGTAAGTATTGTGCAAACCAAATCCAAAACCGCTCGTGTCTTCCCCCCTTATAATACGGTTACTATGGAAAGTTATTATGTGTGTGTCTTTGAAGACTTTAAATGGAAATAAACATTTTCCCTAAATCAGCTGTCATCATCAAAATGAGAATCTGTCTTAGTGTTAGAAATTCTGAGTTTAAAAAGTTTCTATTTCTAAAACTAACTGCTGATGAGAGCTATACAGTCCAAAATAGAATTTTTTTTTTCTAAGCATAAACATCTGAAATTTGAGTTATAGTTAGCTGGTCCAGTATTGCATAGAAAAGACTGTTAACACATACACAAAGAGTGAGGATAAAGATACATCTTTGCTCATTCTGTGAATTACAACTATTCATCTTTCTTAAGTATGAAAAATCCTCAAAGGATGCTATTTGCCTCCAAAAATGTATCACCTTTACTGGAAAATATGTCACAGTATTTATGACAGGATTGGGCATTTTAACCATCTACATTTTTTGTTCAATAGGCTGAAAGTATCTTGAACATGATGAAGCCAAAGTTGAATTAAATGCTCCCCTTGTAACAGAATTTGTGATACCTAATGCATTTCTGTGAGATTAAAGGAGTACTTTACTTTTTTTTCTTTGCAGATGATGAAAAACTGCGTTTAGTTAAGAACCTTATTCAGTTTAATATTTCAGAGAGATAAATGATGATAACTTACGGAAAAAATATAATCATATACACTTATGGTATATGCAGAAAGTTCATTTGTAGAGAGCTTCATCGCTATGGTCTTCTTTCACCAAAATGAAACTTTTTAGATGTTTGGATCTGCTCTGTCATTTCTGTTAGAGTCAAGTTCCATTGCAGACAATAAAAGGAACGGTGCTTTCAAACGCATTTTGTTTGGCATTCACTTTCTCAAATATATTTAGACTGACGTTGAGGAGCATATTTAAACGAGCTGAAAACAGGCGCTCAAAGCAGGGCAAAGGCATACTTTATAGCGGTCATCAAGTTAGATGTACTGGGTTCAGATAAGGTGTCCCAAATCCCAAGGGCAGTCAAGCTTCTGCAGTGGGCTGCACTTGTGCATTTCAAGGGAGAAATTGTGAGAAGTCACCTTGGGCCTGTGGCCTGAGAAGTACCGCCGCATGGTGATGAACCAGGAAGTTTGAGGGCCTTTTATTTTGGAGTTTGTCTAAATCTTACTCTAAAGAAGGATTCCATCAAAGTAAAGCTTTGTTTCAGAGACAGTTTTTGTAGAATACTCCCTGAATGGGGGGGGGAATTCTTCCAGAATTCAGAAATCAGGTCTTCTAAAATAAGCTTAAACTGTTAGTCCACTGGAAAAACTGTATGCCCTAATTTGTTAACAATCTCAGGGGTTTGATAACTGCCTGAGAAGCCAAGTGTATTTTCAGAGCTTTTAGCTCAGAATAATCCTGCATATCCCCACCCAGTAAGCCGGGTCTTTCCTTCCTCATCATTGTCCATTCAAGCTTGCACAGGCTTTTTAGTGGGCTGGGAACATCCTCCTGCTATCTTAGAATCATCCTGTTAAACCCATCTAACTGAGAACATTTCTGCTCCCTTAACCCTCATCCAATTCTAATTTCTTTAAACGTCCTGGGATATGGTTTCATTTATAACAAATATTTCCTCACCGGGTACACCATACCTCTCACTGACAAGTTGCTTTGTAGGGTACAGCAGAAATGTAAAATGTGATAAATAGGTCTCAGGGGCCTAAAAAGAACATGTTTCCTTCCCTCTTCGAGCTCCTTAATGGAGGGGAGAGAAATACACTTAAATTATTGATGTATAATATAGGACAGTACATAGAACTAAATGATGGTCTATGTCTTAAAAAGCAAATGCTGTCAACATTATAAAGAGAGGATATTTGGAGAGCCCGGGAAGACTTTCTAGAAATGATCATTCTTGAACTGGGCCCTGAGGGCTGGTTTTGAGGAGTGTGAACCTGTGGACACAAGGAATTTGTTAACTGTGAGAAAATGGTCATTAGGGTTCGATACAGCCCTGGGTACATCCATGTTCAACCAATACCAACCAGCATTATGTCCTTGGACAAGTTCCTTAAACTCGAAAAGCCATAATCTTGTCTACCTTGTTGTGGTTTGGGGTCAGGAGTGAACAAGATCATGGATACAGTGTTAAGCATAGTGCCTGATATACGCTACTTGCATAATAAATGTTAGTTATTACCGTTTCTCATTCCATATTCTACTCCATAGTAATCTGTTCAGTGATTGATACTGGTTTAATTACCTTTTTATTTGGACATTGCATCTCCCTTAGCTTCCATTGAACTCCTGCCTCCTCTCTGACAGTAGCTCTTCTGTCCCTCCAAAGACCTCCACTAGGCCTCTTTACTCCTTCTGTTGGTGACCTTGTCACTCCTGTGTCTGTGGGGTGGGTGACTTTCCCATTCTCAGTCTCTGTCTTTCTGGGGAAACCCTCTTTCCTAAAGCACATTTCTAACCATTTAGTGGACATAACCACTTGGATATCCTAGTGGCACTCCTAGCTCAACATATCCAGAACAGAATTCATTGATCCTCTGGCTCAGCTCTCACCTCCTGCTGGTGATCTGTTATCCTTGATGGTAGCATTTGGTTACCAGTCAGTTGTAAGGGCTCAGTTGACTGCTTTTCCCAATAATGTCTCATTGCATCTGTTATCAAGTTGATAACTTGCCTTTCTTCTTCTCTCCTTTGTTTTTACCGTCAGAACCCCTGTAGCTCTTTCTAGCTAGTGTCCTTGCCCCTCTGCAGTCCATTCTGTCCGCGACCATTCTGCATGTTACTCTTCCAAAGACCCGACTGTAATCTGGCCTGAAGCCCCCAATGCCTTCCATCTCACCATGTGCTGAATACCATTTCCCTAAGCACCCAGCCCTTTCTATACGAGCCCTGACTCACCTTTTGGCACACTTCTGTACTTGCTTTTTGGGTATTTTGTGATTTGGCCAAACTGAACAGCTGTCCTTCTTGAATTGTCCTTTGCTTTTCTGGGCATTTCTTTCTGCTGAGAATACCAGCCTCTTCCCAGCTTTGCCTCTTAAGGTTTACATTTACTCTTCAAGATCCAGATGAGATCCCAAGTTCTGCATGAAGTTTCCCCTCCACTGTTAATAGTACTTGTCACGTTTATGTAGTGTTTATATGTATTGGATCTCTTCCACTAGACCATAAGCTCCATAAGCACCCCAACCATATTTTACTTTTTCTCTTAGCATCCCCACCCCCCCCTTGCCTGTTCCCTTCCTAGCACTGTGTCTTCCATGCAATTGCTGTTCAACAGGTATTTCTTGAATGAATAATGCAGTGAAAAACAAAACCATTTAATTTTAAGCAAGGGAGGAATATTGATGAAAGTGGTATTTCAGGAATATTGGTCCAACACTGATTACATGAAGGATCTGAGCTAATTTTACAAAATATTTGAAACATACAAGGGAAAGTAAAGTTATTTAAACAAGACCTTGAACCCAATGTATCCTTTCAATCATAAGGAGGGTCTAGAAAAAGCTCTTGAGGTAGAGGTCAAAAGAAATTCTTCTAATGTATATCTTCTTCCCGACCAATATGCAAAGTTCAGTATCCTCACTTTGTAGATGCTAGATAAATAAGTGCATAATAATTACCAAATCTTGTTGATAGTCCCAGATATGACATTCACATTTATATATGAACTAGTATGATAAAGAACCACAAGCCAAATTGCATATCTACACCCTTAATTACATGAACAGTCACATAAGCAGACATGTGGACTTTATGCTTCAGTGGATTCCAAGTTATGTACAATGATCCATGGCCATTTTGCTAGTTTCTGCTTTCCCATTTGTTCATTCTGTTTAGGTTCAGTGTAGTTTTTTTTGCTCTGGCAAATGTCATTGGTAGTATAATTGAGAATTACATCTATACTCAGCAATTTCAAAAGCTTAACTGCTCATTTTCTCAGCATTCTTGTAGTGTTTTTGGCTTCTACTGATCCTTCTAAAAGCATTTCACCATTAAGTATGTGAATTCTGGAATACAAATTGTGCCATGCTGCATATTTGAATAAAAAGCCCAGAATTGAAACTATGATCCATGAGGGCAGGTTTTACTTATACACCAAGGACAATAAAATGTAACTCTGGCAAAAGAGAAACATTTCTCAAAGATATTTTTCCTTACTTAATTTAAAGATATTCAAGTGTGTAATTGCTTGACTTGTTGTCTACGTGCCCATCTAATAATTTCAACATAGTAGAAGTCTCCATGTGGCTCGTATTACTCAGAATACAATGGAGAATGATGCCTGTCATAATGGCTTTCCAAATACACATTGACTGTTGACGTGAGGGAGGCAGGTTTGGTCCCATGTGGACACTGTGTAACAGTGACACAGACAAGTTATTCACCTTTCCCTTCACCGAGTATGAAAATATTACTCATCTCTGTTTCGGACACGTATAAATATAACTGGCTTGTGTTTACTCAGACACAGAACAAATTTGCCAGGATACTAGTTCCCTTCTCTTTTCCCTTTTTATTCTTAAGCTTTTAATTCATCACCTATTCTCATTATCGTGAAAAGGCAAAGGTCAGGGAGCAGAAAGTACATAAGAAACTACGCAAGAAAACTTTGAAGTTTTACTGTGAGAAAACCTTGGAGGCAGTAACTAAATAAAGTTTGGGGATTTCTTTGAATGCATTAGTCTCCCAGTTTTTTTCAAAAAAATATGAAAGGGAGCAGGTAAAGAAGCAGCAGTAATATTTTCTTGGTAGCAGGATATTTGTCCCAAATACTGGTATAGAACTTTACAGAGCAACGTTGAAACAAATGGAGCAGCTCTTCCCTGTTTAGTTTTCTTTTTCTGCTTTAACAAATTACCACAATTTTATTGTCTCTGAACAGCACAAATGTATCTTATTAGTTCTGGAGGTGAGAAATCCAAATGGGTTTCACTGGCCTAAGAGAACATGTTCCTTTGCCTTTTCCAGTTTCTAGGGGCCACACACCTTGGCCCTTGGCCTTCTGCCATCTTCAAAGTCAGCAACGACCAAGTCAGTCCTCCTCATCTTGTATCACTCTGCCTTTGACTCCTCTGCTTCCCTCTTTCACACGTAAGGACCATTGTGATTACATTGTGCTGACCCAGATAATCCAAGGTCATCTCCCTGTCTAAAGTCAGCTGATTAACAGCCTTAATTCCAACTGCTACTCTAATTTATTTTTGTCATAACATAGTTACAGGTGTGGGGGATTTAGATGTAGACATCTTTAGGAGGGGAGGGAGTGACTGTTCTGCCTATCACAGTCTTCCCTCTGGCCTGAAAAAATACACATCCAGCCCATTTCCAAAATACATGGACCACATCCCAAGATCATCCAGTCATGGTAGAATCAACTCAAAGTCCAAAAGCTCATCAGTTCAAAAGTCCCAGATCTCATTATGTGCATTTGAATATCCTGGGTATCTTGTTAAAATGTAGATTCTAATTCAGTGGGCCTGGCAGAGTAGTGGGTAGGAGCATGAGGTATGGTCATCTGAGATTGCCTTTCTAAGTGAACCTCTCAGATATTGATGCTTCAGGTCCCTGGACCACATTTTAAATAGCAAGAATTTAACTTTTTTCCCAAAAGCTTTAGTGGGTATTGTTGAAAAACCTTTCGTGAGATTTGGATTTAGACTTTTGGATCGAATACACAAGGCAGGTCTTTGACAGACTTTAATACAATGCTATCTAGTGGACACACACACACACACACAAAAGTGGGAGGGAAGGAGGAGGCCAAAGGCTTATGCCTAGGGCTTTGACCCCAGTGTGTACTTTTGGCATGACTTAGAACTGCCATATTGTTCTACTGCAGTGGCTATTCTTGCTCCACCTATAGGTCAAGTTGATGAGGCCAGTTGCTTCAGCTGTGGATGGCCAGAGCCAATTAGAGAAAACACCATAAAAGGCTAGCCTTACCTCCCACCTTGTAGGCTGCTAGGAAGATTGAAGAGAAGAGACCACACCTTTCCTACCTCCAGCCGACTTTATTCCTCTGAGTGTTCCACCCATTTGTAGGACTGAAGTCTACGTAGTTTCTTGCAATCTGACTGATTAATTACAATGTAACTCCTCCTTGAGAATGGACCAGGTACTGTGGTAATCCAGAAATGGTCACCTTGGTCCCCCCCATCGGGGGGGTCTGCTTCTTTAGGTATGGATGTCTCCAGGCCAAGCTGAATTCAGATGAGAATTTCTGATGAAGGACTAGATAGGAAATAGATACCAAGTGAGCTTACTGGATTAGAGGTGAATGATTCTCATCTAGAAAGTAAACTCAGTAAGACTCAGTAAGCCTGCTTCTTGCTGCTTAGAATCAGTTTCACCAAGGTCCAGGGTGGACCATCAGATCTCCATAAGTGGCCTTTTTAATAGAATGGTACCATAGCTCTGAGTCTTATGTAATCTTTCATGCCACAGTGGCCAAGTCCAAATATACATGTGTATTTTAGAGTCCCCAGAGGGGAAACGTGTAGCTTCTCTCCCTTGTTTATCCTAGCAACTAATGAAGGTAGAGATGCTAGGCAAGGGATGGTATCTGTATGGCCCCTGTTTTGCTACCATCATTCCCTGTTCTTATGGGAGATGTTCCCAGCATTGCCTGTGGAGAGTTATTGAACCTGCAGGCAAACACTGATCAGTGGTAAAGGATGTTTGGAAGATGGAAGAATTTTATTACTTCTCACCAAAGTAATAGACTGTCTTTCTCGTAGGTTTCTGATTTTAGTAGGCTTGTGTTAAACTGACATATTTGCTCCTGTGCTTTGAAGCATGGCATCAGGCGTGTATTTTTGACTGCGTTAGTCCTCACTGATTGTCATTATAGAGTTCAGAGTCACATATGGCATTTGATATTCTTAAAATTTTTATATATAGTAGTTTTTTTTTTATTTCCTTGCTTAGCAAAATTATGGATGGTGATCACATCTTACTTCAAATATGTCCCTCAATAGCTTGAAAAACAATAAACTGATGCTAAGTTCTAAGTCCTTTTTAAGTGATTGGCTTCTGGAGACCCATGAAAATCAGTGAGGTCAGCCTTGGGCAGTGATTCTCAACCTTGTTGACTCATGAGAGTTTAAAAAAAATTCACATCTGTGCTCCAAACCAGAATAATTAAATTGGATCCTCTAGAGGTCAGAACCAGAACTTTCCATGGGTTTAAAGCTTTCTAGGTGATTCTAGTGCACAACCAAGGTCAAGAACTTCTGCAGTAGATGCATGCCATTTGTGAGAAGAAAGCACAGGGAGGTTTAGGAAAGTCCAACTGTTTTGACACTGAATAGGAAATATGTATGTGTCTTGTTTCTCCTTCTTAAGGCATAAAGAGGAAAAGAAGTAATGAAAGAGGAGAGAGGTGATGAAAATCTCAGCTCCACCTTGGGCTTATTAAAGGAGCCAGAGGGCTAGTTATGGGATGCATCAGCAGGATTATCATGATACAGCTACAATCCAAGGACATTTTGCACTTGCTGCAGACCTAAAGGCATCTCTCTGAACCTCTGCTACCTTATAATGCCAGTTGCTTTGCATAAGAGAAGCTCTTTTTTAAAATTGTGTGTTATTAGTTACCATACAGTACATCATTAGTTTTTGATGTAGTGTTCCATGATTCATTGTTTGTGTATAACAGCCAGTGCTCCATGCAGTCCATGCCCTCCTTAATACCCATCACAGGTTCACCCATTCCCCTACCCCCCTCCCTTCTAAAGACATTCTCCTAATGTCTTCCATGTAATTTCTTATGCTCCACAAGTAAGTGAAACCATATGATAATTGACTTTCTCTGCTTGACTTATTTCACTCAGCATAATCTCCTCCAGTCCCATCTATGTTGATACAAAAGTTGGGTATTCATCCTTTCTGATGGCTGAGTAATATTCCGTTAGATTATATGGACCACATCTTCTTTATCCATTCATCTGTTGAAGAGTAACTTGGCTCTTTTCACAGTTTGACTATTGTGGATATTGCTGCTATGAACATTGGGGTGCATATAGCCCTTCTTTTCACTATATCTGTATATTTGGGGGTAAATACCTAGTACAATTGCTAGGTCATAGAGTACCTCTATTTTTAATTTTTTGAGGAACCCAGGCACTCCCAGAAGCTTTATCTTGATGGTCCTGAAAGTTCATTTTCGTTTTTGTTTCCCTTGCCTTTGGAGACATGTCTTTTTTTTTTTTTTTTT